>NC_069502.1:922177192-922542192 GCF_027579735.1 Bombina bombina
GTCTGTAGATTAGATTTGTTGTTTTAATGATCATACATATTTAGTTTTTGGTCTCTTTATTAAGATACAATCAGAAAATACAGGAAATATGTACACAATGTTAAGCATAAAATGACCTCTTCAGGCAAACGTTAGTATTTAGTGTAATCTCCCTTAGCACTAAGCACATCTTGAACTCTTTTGGGGAGACTATCCTGAAGTTTTCTAAAGTAATATTTTGATAGATTAGATTTGTTGTTTTAATGATCATACATATTTAGTTTTTGGTCTCTTTATTAAGATACAATCAGAAAATACAGGAAATATGTACACAATGTTAAGCATAAAATGACCTCTTCAGGCAAACGTTAGTATTTAGTGTAATCTCCCTTAGCACTAAGCACATCTTGAACTCTTTTGGGGAGACTATCCTGAAGTTTTCGAAAGTAATATTTTGGTATATTATACCAGGCTTCTTTCAGCACTTCCCAAAGTTCTTCTTTAGATTTAGGTTGACTATAATTTCTTTCTCTGTCCAGGTGATCCCATACTGCCTCTATAATATTCAGGTCTGGAATCTGTGGAGGACAGTCTATGACTGTCAGCATTTTATCAGCTGTGTTTGGGATCGTTATCATGCTAAAAGATAAAACCATTCCCAATTAGGCACTTTCCAGAAGGAATGGTAAGATGAATGAAAACCTGTCTACACTTTTCAGCATTCGTAATCCCATCAATTTGGACAATATTGCATACACCACTGGCAGAAATGTAACCCCAAACCAGGACAGACCCTCCCCTATGTTTCACCGAAGGCTTTAAGCACTCATTCTTCCATCTCTCACCTATTCTTCTTTTCACATATTGTTGATGATTGGACCCCAAAATTTAAAACTTGGATTTGTCACTCCATTTTAACCCTGTTCCTCTTCTAAAAAAGTGGTTTCTTGGCTGCTACCTTTCACAAAGACCATTCCTGATAAAGCTTCTTTGGACTGTAGAAGGGTAAACTTATCATCCAGCTGCCAGATTCTGTGCCAGGTCTTTGCTGGACTTCTTCTGGTCTCTCAAAGAATAAACTCAGAGAAACTTCTCATCATCTAGTTCTTTTTTTGTCCTTGACCTCTCCTGATTTTTCAAATTTCTTTATAACAGCTTGAATATCACATCTTGAGTATCCAGTTTGTTTGCTGATTTTTCTTTGAGATTGGCCTTGCTGAAGCAAAGGTATGATTTTATGTCTGTCAAATTCTGAGATCTTTGGCATTTTGAATGGAATGATGTAATTGAAAAACAAAATTTATGCTTACCTGATAAATTTCTTTCTTTCCAGATATGGTGAGTCCACAGCTTGAGTAATTACTGTTGGGAATATCACTTCTGGCCAGCAGGAGGAGGCAAAGAGCACCACAGTTAAACTGCTAAGTATCACTCCCTTACCCACAATCCCCAGTCATTCGACCAAAGGGAAATGAAGAAAAAGAAGTAACACAAGGTGTAGAGGTGCCTCAGGTAATAGTCAAAAGAACAACTGTCTTAAAATAAAGGGTGGGGTCGTGGACTCACCATATCCGGAAATAAATAAATTTATCAGGTAAGCATAAATTTGTTTTTCTTTCCTAAGATATGGTAAGTCCATGGCTTGAGTAATTACTGTTGGGAACCAATACTCAAGCTAGAGGACATGGATAAATAAGGAGGGACAAGACAGGCAGTCCTAAACGGAAGGCACCATCGCTTGAAGAACCTTTCACCCTAAAGAAGCCTCAGCCGAGGCAAAAGTATCAACTTTATCAAATTTGGAAAAGGTATGTAGAGAAGACCAAGTTGCAGCCTTGCAAATTTGTTCCACAGAAGCTTTACTTTTGAAAGCCCAAGAAGCGGAAACAGCTCTTGTGGAATGAGCCGTAATTCTCTCAGGAGGCTGCTGTCCAGCAGTCTCATAAGCCAACTGAATTATACTTCGTAACCAAATAGAAAGAGTAGTATCAGTAGCATTCTGACCTTTACGTTTCCTAGAGAAACAGACAAAGAGGGCAGAGGACTGGCGAAAATCCTTAGTCGCCTGTTAGTAGAATTTAAGAGCATGTACAACATCCAAATTGTGTAACAAACGTTCTTTGGAAGAAGACGGATTAGGACACAGAGAGGGAACAACAATTTCCTGATTGATATTTCTATTAGAAACAACCTTAGGAAGGAAACCTAACTTAGTATGAAGAACCGCCTTATTGGCATTATAAATAAGATAGGGAGAATCATACTGCAGAGCTGAGAGTTCCAAGACTCTTCAAGCAGAAGCGATAGCAACAAGAAACAAAACCTTCCAGGATAACAACTTAATCTCTACGGAATGCAATAGCTCAAACGGAGCCAGCTGTAAAACTTTAAGAACAATGTTAAGGCTACAAGGAGGAGAAACAGACTTAAAGACAGGCCTGATTTTGACCAAGGCTTGGCAAAAAGATTGTACATCTGGCACGTCCGCCAAACATTTATGTAGTAAAACTGATAAAGCAGAAATCTGACCCTTCAGGGTACTGACTGACAATCCCTTCTCCAGGCTTTCCTGAAGATAAGATAAAATTCTAGGAATTCTAATTCTGCTCCAGGGATTCACACCAATAAAGATATTTACGCCATATCTTATGGTAAATCTTTATAGTAACAGGCTCAATGACCGACTCAGAAAAACCATGCTTAGACAGAATTAAGTGTTCAATCTCCAAGCAGTCAGCTTCAGAGAAATGAGATTTGGATGAAGGAAGGGACCCTGAATCAGGAGGTCCTTCCTCAGAGGTAGTCTCCAAGGTGGGAGAGATGACCTCTCCACTAGGTCTGCAAACCAGATCCTGTGAGGCCACACAGAGGCTATTAGAATCACTGATGCCCGCTCCTGTTTGATACAAGCAATGACTCGTGGAGGGAGAGCAAATGGAGGAAACAGGTATGCCAACCTGAAAACCCAAGGAATCACCAGAGCATCTATCAGAATGGCCTGCAGATCTCTTGACCTTGAACCGTACCTTGGAAGCTTGGTGTTCTGATGGGACACCATCAGATCTTACTCCGGCACCCCCCATTTGAGGACTAAGCTGGAAAACACCTCTGGATGGAGTTCCCACTTCCCTGGGGTGAAACTTCTGTCTGCTTACAAAATCCACTTCCCAGTTGTCTACTCCTGGAATGTGAATGGCAGATAGACAGCAATTGTGGGTCTCTGCCCACTGAAGAATCTGAGTAACCTCCTTCATGGCTAAGGAATGCCGAGTTCCTCCCTGGTGATTGATGTAAGCCACAGAGGTTATATTGTCTGACTGGAACCTGATAAACTGGGCATAGGACAACTGGGGACAAGCCAATAGAGCATTGTAAATTGCCCTCAACTCCAAGATCTTGATGGGAAGAGCAGACTCCTCCTGAGTCCAAAGGCCCTGAGCTTTTAACAAGTTTCAGGCTGCTCGCCAGCCCAGCAGGCTGGCGTCCATGGTCACGATCACCAAAAGCATGTGCCCTGAGACAGATGTTCCTGAGAAATCCACCATAGGAGAGAGTCCCTTGATGACTGATCTAACTCTATTCTCTGAGATAGATCCGCATGGTTGTCATTCCATTGTCTGAGCATGCACAACTGGAGAGGTCTCAAATGGAATTGAGCAAAAGGAATGATGTCCATGGAAGCCACCATCAAACCGATTACTTCCATACATTGACCCACTGAAGAATCAGCAGTAGCCTGAAGAGAGAGGCAAGAGGAAATACATTTGGTTTTTCATGACCTCTGTCAGAAAAATCTTTATCAATAGAGAATCTATTATGGTCCCTAAGAACAATTCTCTTGTAGCAGGGAAAAAGGAGCTTTTTTCCAGATTCACACTCCATCCGTGGGAATGAAGAAAAGACAACAATATCTCTGTGTGAAATTTTGCTTGTTGAAAAGACGGTGCCTGAACCAATATGTCATCCAGGTAGGGTGCCATAGCAATTCCACAAGAATGCATCACTGCCAAAAGAGCCCCGAGATCCTTTAAAAAAATTCTGGGAGCCATGGCTAGTCCAAATGGAAGGGCCACAAACTGGAAATGTTTGTCCAGAAAGGCAAATCTCAGGAATCTGTGAGTGTCCCTGTGAATAGGAACATGAAGATATGCATCCTTTAGGTCTATGGTTGTCATGAACTGACTCTCTTGAACTAAAGGAAGAATGGAGCGTATAGCCTCCATCTTGAAGGATGGAACTTTGAGAAACGTGTTTAGACACTTCAAGTCTAGAATGGGACGGAAAGTTCCCTCTTTTTTGGGAACCAAAAATAGGTTGGAGTAGAACCCGAGACCCTATTCCTGCACTGGAACTATCACTCCCAGCGAGGAAAGATGTTGAGAGATGGAATCTGCCTCTGGGAGGAAAACTCTTGAATTCCAATTTGTAACCCTGGGATACTATGTCCACAGTCCAGGGATCTGGGACATCTCATATCCAAGCTTGAGAGAATTGTGAAAGTCTGCCACCCACCTGATCCAATCCCGGATCGGGGGCAAACCCTTTTATACTTGATTTGGAATCAGCTGCCGGTTTCTTTGATTGTTTCCCCTTGTTCCAAGACTGATTGGGGTTCCAAGAAGACTTGGATTGTTCCTGCTTGGAAGAAGAAGGGGAAGGCTTCCTATGAAGTTACGAAAGGAACAAAAATTACTCTGACGTCCTTTAGGCCTATTCTTCTTATCATGAGGTAGAAAAGACCCTTTTCCACCCATAATATCAGAGATATTTTCTGCCAAACCAGGTCCAAACCAGATTTTGCCCTTGTAATGAATTGCCAGAACCTTGACTTTAGAGGAAAAGTCTGCAGACCAGGATTTCACCCTCAGAAAGTCACGATGTATCTTACTCATCAGACTTATGAGAAAGGGCAACTTGGGAAGCAGAGATGAGGACAGGCACCTTACTTTCTGAATTTCTAGATTTCTTCTTGCATTTTCCCTGTAATCTGGGAATGGCAGCTAATGCCGCAGATACCGCTGAAGATACCTGGGCAGCAATTTCTGCTTTTAAACTCCACTAGGAGTTTTAGAGTAACTGCAGGGCACTGCATGTGACACCATTGAGGCTTGGGACGTAGCAGGAGAAAGCTGAGGTATTATTTTAACAGCATCATCCTGAGAGACATTAGGCTTAAAAAAATTTACCTTTATTTTGCAGGGTTTTCTTGACACATGAAGAACAAAATTGCATAGGTGCTGCAATTTGTGCATCTAAACATAATAAGCATGAATTCAAAGATCTTAATATTCAATTAAAATAAGCCAAGGAAAAAATACACTTTAAATTTTATCCCAAATTAGGAACGATCCCCAGCTAAAACTATGTTAGAAAAGTTAAGAAAAAACTTTTAATAAACATCAAATAAACTTCTAAAATACCCCTCAGGCAACTCCACAGCTCAATTACTGAGGTGCCTTACAGCTACCAATTAAGACCGGATTACCCAGAAATGGAGAAAAACAACTTTTTCCTCAGAAACGTTATGAAGTAAAGCCGGTCATGTGACCGCAACTGCTGAGCTCAAATTACTGCTGCGACACAGAGAGGCACTACTTCCTGGTACACTGAGTACCAGTAGTATCCGTTTTTTCAAACCTGACAGTTTAAATTGTTGCATCATTTTATTTTAAAGCAAAGGGGAAATTAATAAGCTGCTGAAATAGAAAATTCAGCCTTACTTTTAGTTTAAACTTGTAAATATGTGTCAGAAAATAGAGCCTAATAAAAACATTTTACCCTTTATTTTTTAAAAGAGTTTAAATGTTAGTCTCACATATGCTACAGTGCCTACTTCATGCTCCAGTGTAACCCATACAACAGGATTATCTATGTCCCAGTAAAAAAGCAGTGTCCTTTAATTTGTTAAGTGCATGGTTTCCCTAACTGGAAGAAAAAGCACTTACCTGCTCGGCTGTCCGGAATGTAGACAGTTACAAGGTATGAAAAGACACAGTTCCTCACAGAGACCTTTGAAAAAGAAAGAACAGAGTTTCCAACTCTGGCTTTCTAATCTAGGACAGCAATTGTTAGGAAAACTCAGTAAGTACCTCTTTACAAGTTCCTAACTGCTTTAAAGCCACCCCTACCCGACTGCAAGAAATGACGTGGAATTCGGCTATACCCAAAAACTTGCTTGTAGATTAAATAAAAAACGTTCTTCAGACACCTTAACGTCACCTCCTCCATGCACCGAAGGCAAAGAGAATGACTGGGGGTTGTGGGTAAGGGAGTTATACTTAGCAGTTTACCTGTGGTGTTCTTTGCCTCCTCCTGCTGGCCAGGAGTGATGTTCCCAACAATAATTACTCAAGCCATGGACTCACCATATCTTAGGAAAGAAAGTTGGTCTTATTATCAAGCTTCCAATAAATTAAACTCATACCACATGTATATGTAATGCTCAAGCATGTCTTGCACAAACCTGGTGTAATATACCATTTTCACAGCAGTCATTTTGACATAAGTAGGCCAATAGTAGCACAAATACAGGTGTTAGCAATGACTTTAATTAGTTTTCTATTCCATTTAGGTTTAATTGAGCCAGGTTCCTGCTATTGCTCAAGTTTAAGGAGAGTTCACACTAAATATTTGCCACTTTAGCCTATAGAACCAGTTTTTCCAGATTTTTTCCCGTTTTTTAATACTGCATACAAATATCCTGTATTTGTTTACTGTATTTTAATAAAGAGACTGAGAAATTATTATATATGGTCATTGCTAAAACAACAAATCTAATGGTAGCCTAAGTCTTTTGCACAGTGCTTTATATTAATGTTTTTATATGTGCATATATGTCTGTAAATATATATATATATATATATATATATATTATATATATATATATATATATATATATATATATATATTTATACAGAGATTTTGGGAAACGGCACACACCAACCACTCAATCACCTGGTGCTCCGCAGTAATAGAGTATACATAAACACTGGATAATTCCCACGGATGGCATCCGTATCTCCCAGGATATCCAAAAAGCAGGCACAAACAGGATTTAGCCAATCGCCTTTAATCGACAAGCAAAGGCTAGACACCAAACATTTCGGCTCTCGCAGGAGCCTTTGTCAATGGAAGCCAAACAGACATACAATGCACCCCCAGAGCCCTTCTATATATACCAACCTACCCACAGTGAACCAATCAGACAGCCTAGGAAGCACACACCCACCGCAATACTCACACCTGAAGCGAGCACTGTCAGCAAGAGGCGGACACAGATGACATCACCAGACCCCACCCATCCCAATTGGAATGGACGCAACAGGTTGTCATAGAGACAGTCGTAAACAACAAGAGCACAGCTGATCTACATGCCAGCGGAGAAGGCATGTACACGCTGTCAGGCTGGCAGATTGATACAAGACCAAAAACAAAAAAGTGAACGTCGCTCACAGTGATCATATCGAGTGCAAAAAAAGACATAATATACAATCCATAAGGGACAGTTAAACAGTAAGGTATCATATCTACACAAAATAGCGCAATCAGAACAAGTCATGGGCAAACTAAGTATACTGGGGTACCCTCTATACCCATACGGTATCAAGGTACCCCCAATTGCACCTAGATTCTAAAATCTCTATAATGCAAATCAGGAATATGTATACAGGGAGGGACAAATGCCAACATTTCATTCCAGCTGAAGCAGATAGAAACATACAATTGATGACTCCCACGGTCCTCGCATTAGTCCCGATAGCAGCAGCCAAATTCAATATTAGTATTGAGTCCACAGGGGGCTAACCATGTCCATGTTGAATATCCAGCGCGCTTCAAGAAGGAAAAAGGAAAAAAGAGAGGTGCTTGTGTGTACCAGTCAAAACAGAGGTTGAATATAGCCAACAGGGTACTCACATTTTTCAATAGCACTCATACAGTGCTATCAGACGCATACTGGGTAATCACAGCAACCCAGCTTGCTGGAATTCCAACGTGTGTGCAGGAACACTTGTACTTTACATCCTTGAAACAGGATCACAGGAACCGCTCCAGCAGCAAGAGGCCAAAAGGCCAACAAATCCAATCCCCAATGGAGAAATAGGTAAAAGGTGGTGGGTGTATATAAAGAGGTCAGTATAGGTTCCAATAAAATTAAAAGTAAAATTTATTTAATATAATAAAAACAGGAACCAACAGGCAGGGCATATAATAACCCTCCTTGTACACATGCAACGCGTTTCTCAGCACCAACGCTGTTTCATCAGGCATATAGTACATACTGATCATAGCTCTTATATATACACATATGCACCTCACCAACCTTAACAATGTGATTAGACATGTGCGATTCGTTTCGATTCGGAAATTCGGAAAATTCAGCAATTTCGGAGATTCGGATCGATTCGAATTTCCGAATTAAAATACTGCCGAATTTACCGAATAAATCCGAATTAGTTCGGATTTATTCAGTAAATTCGGATGGCCATGGATTACACTAGTATTGTACAGTATATTAGGTTATATCACTCTGCTATGGGTTACACCCAATATACAGTACATAATACTAGTCTAATACACAGCACACATACCAAAATTCCGAATTTCCAAACTGAACCGAGCCGAATCAAACCGAATCCTGCCGAATTTTTTTGAATTAGAATCGATCCTAAACGAAATTTGAAAAACTCTGAATCGATCCGAACCAAACCAAAACAAATGTTTTGATCATGCACATATCTAAATGTGATCAATTAAACAATTAGAGAAAATACAAACACACCTGACAGTCTCCCTCTGAAGGGCCGACTCCCAGCAATTTAACCCTTCATTTGTGGTACATGCTTCACATTTGATTAAACATTTGTAAATAAACAGCAACATTTATCATACATTATCCCAATCCTTAAAATGTATACCTTAGATGCCTGGGGTCACTAAATATATGATCTCTAAATGATATACTTTGTATACACTTGAGATGACTCAATCTTATTAGGGTAGTTTCTAATATGTTAATGTGCTAAGACATTATTTCATGTTTATATAGTCAATTAGTCAATCTAATATTATAATGTGCTAAGACATGAATTCCTGTTTATATAGCCAGTCAGTGTAATGAAAAATACATCTAACAGGACGTCTCCATATTTATACCTACTTGGTTAATGAAAGAGACCTAAGTTTACTAATTTATAAGGCAAGTCGGTGTAGTGATCAAAATAAACACACATGAGTGGACGTCTCTGTATTATTTGCACAGGACACCAAGGTTTGCTAAAATGTTTAAGTGACCGATCAATGTAATGATCGAATAGTACAAGTATATAGAGATAAATCCACAATCGTACCTACTTAATTTAATGAAGAGGCCAAAATTTTCCAGGGGGAAATGGATGAATAACTTCGTTAGATCCGTGCTAAGTAAATAAATATAACTGGTGAAAGGAATGGCGGAAGTGACGTCACATCATCAAACACCTATCATATACTGACAGTCCAGCACTACAGCCAATAATATCGGCGTATGTGGGGGAGTGAATTCTTAGACCTGGCGGAAGTGATGTAAGATTTTACACAACCTATTGGTTGCTCTAAATAGCGAATCTGCTACCAATCAAAAATATTACTGATAACATATGTATAATGTACTAGCACATAGAAAATGTGATTGTACACTTACTGGAACGGCAAATAGCGTAAGATAACTCTATGTGGCAAATAAATAATCGTAATTGATTGCTCGTGGCTATATAAAAAAATAAAATATAAGTGTATATGTAAGTATACAATTGCCTAAACCAGAGAGCTTGATGATAAGCTGGTATATCCATTATTATGGATTTGATTTCCTATAAAACTGATCTGGGTAACTAAACTAGTTGACCTAATAAAAATATGTGTGTGTGTAATTATTACTATAAACATAATTGCTACAATTCCTATCATAAGTGACATATGGTGATAAAAATGAATGTTGCAGTGAACGTTGGTGTAATATTTTGTATGTACAATGGGCTGTAGCCACAGAATAATTAATAAAATATAAAATATTTAATAGTGAAATCCTAAAAGCTCAGTGTATTTGTCCTGAAACACCTATAACGTGATGACCAAAATATAATAAAATAACAAAAGTGACCATAAGAAGAACAAACTACCAGTATTCTCTAGTCCTCAATATAGCTCCCTATGTGAAGGTAATGTGAAGAATAGTGACATATACATATATAAATAAGAATATAACTAACATCAATTAAGATATCTAACTAATAATCTATAATCATATAAGGCATTTTAATACTAGTGTTAATAATTAGTGGATGGGAATGTAGATAAAAGCACAATATATTAAAGGGACAGTCTAGGCCAAAATAAACTTTCATGATTAAAGGGCCATAATACCCAAATGTTTAAACACTTGAAAGTGATGCAGCATAGCTGTAAAAAGCTGATTAGAAAATATCACTTGAACATCTCTATGTAAAAAAGAAAGATATTTTACCTCAAAAGTTCCTCAGTAGCCACCTCCCATTGTAAAGGATTTCTAAGCAGCATTTTAGTATGTCGTCCTGGGACATCTGAAGGGACTAGCATCGTGCACTCTCATATTATTTCACCAATCAGGTAAAGGAAGCTTACTATGAAATCTCATGAGAGTTAAGTAAAATCTCATGAGATCACAGTAAGAGTTCATGACCTCAGCACTGCTGATGCTGATTGGCTGCTGTTCATTTCTTCATTTTTTTTAATTTTTTTACCTGCAGCTGGGAGCAGCTAAGTATAACTTTTTACACAGAACTTACTCTGCTGAGCTGAGGAGATTGTGAGGTAAAATATCTTCCTTTTTTACATAGAGATGCTCAGGTGATATTTTCCTGTCAGCTTTTTACAGTTATACTGCATCAGTTTCAAGTGATTTAGCATATGAGTATTATGTCCCTTTAAGATAGAGCATGTAATTTTAAACAATTTTCCAATTTACTTTTGTCACCAATTTTGCTTTGTTCTCTTGGTATTCTTAGTTGAAAGCTTAACCTAGGAGGTTCATATGCTAATTTCTTAGACATTGAAGCCCACCTATTTCAGATTGCATTTTAACAGTTTTTCACCACTAGAGGGTGTTAGTTCATGTATTTCATATAGATAACACTGTGCTCGTGCACGTGAAGTTATCTGGTAGCAGGCACTGATTGGCTAGACTCCAAGTCTGTCAAAAGAACTGAAAAAAGGGGCAGTTTGCAGAGGCTTAGATACAAGATAATCACAGAGGTTAAAAGTATATTATTATAAATGTGTTGGTTATGCTAAACTGGGGAATGGGTAATAAAGGGATTATCTATCTTTTAAAACAATAAAAACTCTGGTGTAGACTGCCCCTTTAATTGTGAATATGGGAACAATCAACACTAAAAAATATAATAATAAAGGGATAATACAAATAATCATAGACAATAACCATTACAGGGGATACAAAAATTACATTATCACCCTGGAATTGATAACAGTACATATTAATAATATAAGACCAAAATTATTGGGAAAATTTCAATATAATAATAAATAAGTAAATGATTGACAAATGTGAAGCATATAGTCCGAAATTCCAGTGTACATTATGCCTTTAGTTGAAAGCAGCAGAATCAATAACTTTGTTGAGGCCTTTGGGGACCAAGGATTGGAACTTAAAGATCCAAAATGTTTCCCTTTGTCTTAGTTTAGTATATCTATTGTATTGATGAGATGAAGGGATATATTCTATAGGAGTAATAGAATAACTGCAAGGTTCCCCAAAATGACTCTGTACATAATGTTGCGGTACACTGTGATTCAGTAGCTTTTTCTTTACATTCCGCAAATGTTCGCTCCATCTGGTGCGGACTTTACGGTTCGTGCGACCCAAATATTGAAGGCCACACTTACAGGTCAATACATACACCACAAAAGACGTGTTGCAAGTAATGTGACTTTTTATCTTGAATATTTCTCCTGTAGTACTAGCATTAATGGATGTTGTTTTTGGTACAATGTATTTACACATTGAACACCTAGGGTGACCACATCTATATATCCCTGGGGAGGTGTGTTTGGAGGTCTGTCTCTTAACTTTTCTGGACATAACTACCTTGCTGGGTGCAAGTCTCTGTTTCAGAGTGGGGGCCCTCCTATAGGCCATCATTGGCTGATTTTCTAATATTTGTTTAAGAACAGGATCTTTCTGTAAAATGTGCCAATGTTTAGTGAGTGACTTTCTTATTGCTCTATAGTTGGAGTTATATTGGGTTATAAACCTAGGTTGTGAGATCTCCCCAGAGTTAAGTGTGGTCATGTTATTCTTTTTCTTAGGTTGAAGTAATGATATTCTGTTTAGATCTCTAGCCCTTTCTTGACTACTCCTAATCAGGGCAGGAGGATAACCTTTTGCCAGAAATCTATCTGCTAGAATAGATGATTGTTCATCATAAATTTGCAAAGTACTGCCATTTCTTCTAATTCTTTTGAACTGACTGAAAGGAATGTTTGTCTTCCAACCCTTCAAGTGGTTGCTTCCAAAATGTAAAAAGTTGTTGCTATCAACCTTCTTGAAAAAAGTTGAAGTACAGACATTACCCCCAGAGTTCCACTGTAACAGAATATCTAAAAATTCAATCATTTGATACTGGATATTATGGGTAAAGGTAAGGCCCATGTCATTGTTATTTAAGCGTTTAACAAATAATTCTGCTTCCTGCACAGTGCCATCCCAGACAAAAAGCAGGTCAAGTTGTAATAGTGTCAGTGCCCTATCATCTCCCCTTCTTGGGCAAGGCACATGATCTATGAGCATGGTTCGCAGGGAGAAGACAGAGTGGCCAGCAGTTAGAAAGTGGCAAGCTACCAGCTGCTCTGAGTGTCCCCTGTCCAGAGCCTGACATATGGCAGTTTTGTGGTTGGCTAAGTGTGCCCTAAATGACGTCACCATCTTGCCAATGTAATATAAAGAGCATGGGCAAATGATGGCATATATGACAAACTCTGAGTTGCAGGTTAATCTGTGCTTGATGTTAACCGCTTGTTGCTATACGGATGATGAAATGTGTTGCCAGTAATTAAGCTGTTTACAAGCTAACAACCAAAGAGGTTGTGAAAAAAGGGTACACTTGAATAGCACTCATATCCTCAATGGTTACATTAGTTATGTGTGGCGTGAAGGTTGTGAAAAAAAGAAAATGACACAATAAAAATTAAACTTTAATAGTATTGATTAAAAATTGGGCACACTTTAAAAACCCTAGACAACTAGTTGTTGTATTTGGTAACACATTTGTAATACATCAGATAAAGTAATTTAATACTATTAGACAACCCTCCTGGGGAGTATAGTATTGTTATCTGCTGCAACACCAGTCATGTGATTGTGTATTGCTAAAGCTAAATCAGTGACTGAAAGGTTAACCCCACTATATATCCTTGTGGGTATAATATTGTTATTTATGTGCTAATACAAAGCCTATTCAATATGATTGCTGAGGCAAAATAATCTAGAGTATAGGGATACTAGGAAATTAAAGGATGCAACGCAATAAAGAATATAAGTTAATACTTGGATTCTTGATGGTGAATGATAATATGGCTCATATCGGATTTGATATGTAATTTGCAATGCCTCATATATTTACTATGTAATAGACCGTAACAAAGTAACTTATGGGTATCAGGTTGGTTACTTATGACTGGCTAGCAGTTTATTGCTATGATACCAGTGCATCTGATTTGATACCCATATAGTTTATTCACTGCGTCTATACTAATATACAGGTATATGCTGCAATTGCCAGAATAATCTTTCTGCTAGCTTAGTGTTTAACTATTGTACAGTATTAGCCGTATACACACTTAGAATTATAAAGCAGAAGTGCAGCACACACTGTCTATCATCAGCGTATGAGACATCAGTCTCAGTTATGCAGTGTTTGTACACCTCTCAGTACGATTGTCTGTCTAGTAAAATCTGAGTATACTTGATCGTCAGCTCAGATATCAGTATATTATACTAACTAGTTAGTCTAGATTTAAAACATTAGGGGTCCCAATTCCCCTACTCCTGACATGTTTCGACGGGTATACCGTCTTTTTCGAAGCTGATGATAGACAGTGTGTGCTGCACTTCTGCTTTATAATTCTATGTGTGTATACGGCTAATACTACTGATAACTAAGTCCTTGAACTGTATATTTGCCAAACAGTAGCTAGCCATTACACATTATTTGTTCGTAACATCAATACCGTTGATTACAAAGAAAAACTATACATCAGGAACTATCTCTTGCTATAATTTAACATAAACATGGCGCTGGAAGCTCAAATATAATTCTGCTTTTCTAATACTTTACACCTTTAACAGCTCTTAACATAAGAAGGTTATGTGATGATCAATTGTAATAACAATATAATACATAGAAACCTTTATTTGTTACCAGCGTTAGCAGAAAACCTGAGTTATACTCTCTAAACATACCGACCAATTACTACTTATACGCTGTGTTAAAGGTGATACTTAGATAAGCTGAACACATTGTGCTTACATTTATAATATATAGCAACTCAGGACATACGAGGGTGCAAACAAAATATTACTCCGCTCATTTAATTGGATTAAACGAAATATTAGTGTTTACAAAGGCAGTTATGTATCTATTATTTACGCTTAACTTACAATGTAGCAGTTAAGATACACGGTTATTACTGCAGGGTAATACATAAGCAAACCTGTGGCATGTATATCAATAGGAGAACCTGTTTATAATTTCAAGTGAGTTTACCTCTTGCATGCTGCAAACTTTACACATAACAAACTCTACTTGATTGTAATGCTTTAACGTTTTCATTCTCCAAAGAATATCAATTTGATACAAGACAAGTGATAACCCACTGCTAATACGCTGTACAATAGTTAAACACTAAACTAGCAGAAAGATTATTCTGGCAATTGCAGCATATACCTGTATATTAGTATAGACGCAGTGAATAAACTATATGGGTATCAAATCAGATGCACTGGTATCATAGCAATAAACTGCTAGCCAGTCATAAGTAACCAACCTGATACCCATAAGTTACTTTGTTACTGTCTATTACATAGTAAATATATGAGGCATTGCAAATTACATATCAAATCCGATATGAGCCATATTATTATTCACCATCAAGAATCCAAGTATTAACTTATATTCTTTATTGCGTTGCATCCTTTAATTTCCTAGTATCCCTATACTCTAGATTATTTTGCCTCAGCAATCATATTGAATAGGCTTTGTTAATTTGAGTGCTATTCAAGTGTACCCTTTTTTCACAACCTCTTTGGTTGTTAGCTTGTAAATATAATAGGTACACAGCACCTAAGGGCAAATAAAACTGTTAATAATGCCATCGCACCCTCTTTTTCTTGTAAGTAATTAAGCTGTTGCAAGTTACACAGTTTCCACACAGGTAACATCCAGTTTTCATTAATGACCAGGAGATCCCTCAAATTACTTGCCCTCTTGTATACCATACATGGTGTCGGGGAGTCAAAAAAGGGAAGGCTGGTATCCTTTGAAATCACCATCCAGTTTTTCTTGATGGTATTGGCCACAGACTTTGACCCAGATGTATAGGTGGTCAAAAAGTTCAAACGATCCAATGTTTGATCTGTTGTTTTCCTTGTTGTGACATTTTCCTGTGTCCATTCAATTGCTTTCAGTTGTTGTTGATCAATCAAGGACATTGGATACCCCCTTTGTAGAAATCTGTGAGACATCTCATTAAGTTGGAGTCATCGGTATTGTTGTGGACGACTCGCAGGAGCTGTGATGAACTCACCCCATCTTTTTGAAACCTAGGATGGAAGCTACTATAGTGGAGAATAGAGTTCTTATCTGTAGCTTTCTGAAATAATGTGGTGTGTAATCTATACCCGCTCTGGGTATTAACCTTAAACATTTCTTTATCTAAGAAGTGGATTTTATCAAGGCTAGACTCCATTTTGAACCTAATGGTAGACTCAAGGCTATTTAGGACATCAACCCACTCCAACAGGGCCTCAGAGGAACCACTCCAAATCATGAAGACGTTGTCTATGTAACGACGATAGAACTTTATGGAGCCCTGTCTGGGAAAGATATTATATTGCTCATGCATTGCCATGTAGATAATGGCATAGGATGGGGCCATATTCAACCCCATCGCAGTCCCCATGGTTTGTAAAAAATAATCATTTTCAAATC
Source organism: Bombina bombina (assembly GCF_027579735.1). NCBI lineage: Eukaryota > Metazoa > Chordata > Amphibia > Anura > Bombinatoridae > Bombina > Bombina bombina. The sequence continues at coordinate 922,193,413 of NC_069502.1, forward strand.
GAAAGAAATTCTTCTCCAGACAGAACTCCATAAGATAAAGCAAGAACTCTATTGGTGGTCCAATGTAGTGAGCATTATCAAGTAATATTTGTCTGACCATTTCAATGCCATGAGTGTGTGGTATGGCAGTGTACAAACTCACCACATCCATGGTTACCAGGATATCAGTATGCTGTATGTCTACATTATTATTCAACAAATTGATTAATTCAAAAGAGTCTTTTAAATGGGATTGGGTGTTTTATACTACTGATTGCAAGAAGAAGTCAATATATTCCGCTAGGGGCTGTAGGAGGGACCACCTGGCAGAAACAATGGGCCTGCCAGGGGGGATCTCCAGAGACTTATGCATCTTGGGTAAAAGATACAAGATAGGGCAAACCGGATGGTCCACCATTAAATACCCTAGTACATTATCGTCAATCACACATGCCAAATGGGTCATACTCAAGAAGTCATCAATTTGTTTTTTGAAGACCCTTGTTGGATTGGTCGTCAGTTTGTGATAAGTGTTTTCATCATGCATATGTCTTAGCGCCTCACATTTATATTGGGTGTAATCCAGTAATACCATAGCACCCCCTTGTCCGCAGGCCTGATGACTATATCTGTTGATAGTGATTTAATAGCCTGTCTTTCAGCCTTGCTCGGGTTATCTCTGCTCGGGGGAATAGCTTTATACAGCTCGGTGAGGGATGAGGTACAGATTTGATGAAATGTCTTAATAGATGTGTGTGTATTGGAAGGTTCAAAGACACTTGAAGGCTTGAAGGGTTTTAAAGCATAATCCCCTTTATCCTTAAAGAAATCTTTTAATTTTAACTGTCTCTGAAACCTCCCCATGTCAACGTGTAAATCAAATAAATCACACCTAGGTTTGGGGACAAATGTTAAGCCCCTATTAAGTACTTTCAACTTGTCAGTGGTCAAGGGGCGTAAGATTAAATTGTATACTATGGTTTGTTCTTTTTCTGCAGATTCTTTCTTTTTGCCCCTCCCCCTCCTGAGGCGTCTGTATCCGTACCCTGGAATAAAGGGGTCCTCTGTGCAGACCTGGTGCTCACCCCACTCTGAGTGGGAACCTGTACAACTTTCTGTCCGTCACCATCAGAAGAATCCCCCCACTACTGTCTACAGTTTAAAAATGAATACGTCTATTTATATATATATATATATATATATATATATATATATATATATATATATTATATATACACACACACACACATACATGTTTAGACATGTACAGTATATGTATGAATCTCAATCCTTGCAAAATTGTTTGTGCTCCACTTGTAAACTAGCCCTTAATATATAGTGGTAGACTGTGAATGGATGAGACTAACAAATGGAGCATGAAGAAAATATAATTTGCCTGTTTATTGTTGTGTTCTGTAGATTAACATTACATTGATAGTAAGCTTTACCCTTTGTCTAAACAGATGTGTAATGTTAGTAATATTTTAGATGGAGTTTAATTCATCAGTTGTAATAAAGATGCACTATAACTTACATTTTAATGTAGCGATGAAATTAAACTGCCCCGCACTCCGCTGCCCACTTCAAAAGTAATGTAAAGAGGTAAGAATTTGAACTGTTCTCCAATTAGCACTCTAGCCATATGTCAATTTTGTTGTAGCTAGAGCGCGAATGGGAGAATATTTCAAACTGTTAGCACAACAAACATACAGGTAGATTACAAGTTTTGCGTTACGGCTTTTAACGCTGACAAAATGATAATTTCAGCGTAGTGGCCAGTAACGCATATTACGAGTCGTGTCAGTATTGCTATACCAGAAGAATTTTAGCCTATAAAGCAACACCCATTCCGCACTCAAAAAAATGTGGGATTTTCACAGCGCCGGTATTACAGGTTATGCATTCAGGCTAAAATGCTTGCGTTACAGCCTATACTGACACAATCCATACCGCCATCTGAGACCAGTAGTTATGAGTTTTGTGTAACAAAAATGTTTCACAAAGCTCATAACTAAACTGTTACAAAGTACACTAACACCCATAAACTACCTATTAACCCCTAAACCGCCACCCTCCTGCATCGTAAACAGTATATTAAACTTATTAACCACTAATCCGCCGCCCACCCACATCGCGACTATTAAATACATTTATTAACCCCTAATCTGCCACCCCTGACATCGCCGACACTATAATAAAGCTATTAACCCCTGATCCACAGCTCCCCAACGTCGCCAACATTATAATAAAGCTATTAACCCCTAATCTGCCTCTCCCCAACATCGCCGTCACTATAATAAAGTTATTATCCCCTAAACCTCTGGCCATCCACATCTCCGCAACTAAATAAACTTATTAAGTCCTAAACCGCTGGTCCCCCACATCGCAAAACACTAAATTAAACTATTAACCCCTAAACTTAACAACCACCTTAACTTTAAATTAAAATTACAATATAACTATATTTAAATAAATAAAAAAAAAAAACCTATAAATTAACCTAACCTTACTATTCTAATAAAATGAAAAATACTACCAATTAAAACATCTAAATTACAAATTTAAAAAAACCTAACTCTATGAAAAAAAATTAAAATATCTAAAACTACAAAAAATAATAAACGCTAAATTACTAAAAATAAAAAAACAATAAGCTTACAAAAAGTAATAAACAAAATTATAAAAAAAACAATTATACCTAATCTAATAACCCTATAAAAATAAAAATAAATAAAAATAAAAACACACCCTAGCCTACAATAAATTACCAATAGCCCTTAAAAGGGCCCTTTATAGGGCATTGCCCTAAATTAAACTCTTTTACCTGTAAAAAATTACAAAGCCCCCCCAACAGTAAAACCCACCACCCAACCAACCCCCCAAAATAAAAAACCTAACTCTAAAAAAAAAACTAAGCTAGCCATTGCCCCTAAAGGGGCATTTGTATGAGCATTGCCATTAAAAGGGCATTCAGCTTGTTTTCATTGCCCTTAAAATGGAATTTAGCTCTTTTTCAAATTGCCCAAACCCTAATCTGAAAAAAACAAAAAAAAAACCTAACACTAACCCCAGAATATCTACTCATGGTTCCTGAATTCCGGACATCCATCTCTATCCAGGCGGCGAGAAGTCTTCATTCAGGTGGCGACATATTCATCCATCAGCAGGGCATCTTCTATCTTCATCCCAGTGGCGCGGAGCGGAGCAGCGAAGACATCCAGCGGGGAGCGTCCTCTTCATATGGTCCCCACTGTACACTGGAAGCTTCAATGCAAGGTAGCTGTTTTAAAATGGCGTACCTTGCATTCCTATTGTCTGATTTGATTCTTCAAATTCAAATCAGCCAATAGGATGAGAGCTACTGAAATCCTATTTCCTGTTCAAATCAGTTTAATTTAGTAATTTGCGATGTGGGAGGCCGGAGGTTTAGGGGTTAATAGGTTTATTTAGTGGCGGCGATGTGGGAGGCCAGAGGTTTAGGGGTTAATAGCTTTATTATAGTGGCGGCGATGTCGAGGAGTGGCGGATTAGGGGTTAATACCTTTATTATAGTGGCGGCGATGTTGGGGAGCGGCGGAATAGGGGTTAAAAACTTGCATTAGTGTCGCCGATGTTGGGGAGCGGCGGAATAGGGTTTAATAACTTTATTTAGGTGTCGGCGATGTCGGGAGCGGCAGATTAGGGGTTAATAACTTTTTTTAAGTGTCGGCGAAGTCGGAGCATATGGGGTGTTTAGACTTGAGGTTTATGTTAGGGTTTTAGGTTTAAACGTAACTTCTTTTTTCCCCCTAGACATCAATGGGGTTGCGTTATGGAGATTTTTCATTCCGCACTTCAGGTGTTTTTTTCTAACACTCTCTCCCCATTGATGTCTATGGGGGAAAGCGTGCATGAGCATGTCAAAGCAACCCTTGACTTTTGTGCGGTATGGAGCTTAACTCCACCATATCGCACGCACAAGGAGGCTTTTCAGTAACTTGTAATGGCAGCGCTATGGAGAGTGAAATAACGCAACTTTTTTGGTGTTAGTTCCTCTGTTTAGCACAAAACTCGTAATCTAGGTGTCACTTATTTTTTAAGTTATTGTGCATCTTCATTAAAACTGATAAATTGAACTCCATCTAAAATATCACTAACATTCCATATATGTTTAGACAAAGGGAAAGTTTACTATCGCTTTAAGAGTGGCAATACAAAAACATTTGACAGTTAAATTGATTCTAAAAGTGTTTTTTTATAGAAGTATCGGAAACTAAAGGGTCATTTTACTGTAAAATATTCTTGCCTTTAATTTGTTAACAATTTTTTTATTTTTTCTTGCTGGGGTGCTTTAAATGGCATACAACCATATCCTTTAACTTTATTTTCTCAGTTGAAATGACTTGGTTTGCCTGTTAAAACCACCACCTTCACTGAAAATATGAATATTTTTATATTCTCTAAAAAAAGCTATATAAACAAGAAACTGTAGCAGCTTAGTGGTAGATGGTTGTGAGAGATACTAAAATGTTCATTTTTTGAGCTTTTGATATTTTCCAAGAAATCTCATCAGTACTATGAAGTATTGGCTGCAGGGTTTAATTTTTTAAAGTGTGCCCTCTGCTCCCTGCTAACTTTGCTCTCCCCAGCATAGTTTTCCTTTCTAGTGAGCTAAATTACTTTCTATGGGAGACATCTTGCAAGTCACAGAGACAGCTACTTTTTTTTTTTTTTTTTTAACATAATTGCCATTTTTTCCTGGACACTTATGAGTTATACATGCTGCAGGGTGTGCAGATAGGAACATAAATTTCAACCCTGGAAAGCACACAAATAGTGACACTGAACAGCACTATTTATGTTCCTCTCTGCACACGCTGCCGCATGTGTAACTCATAGGTGTCCAGGAAATCATGGCCAACCCTAATTGCAAAATATCTACACACATATGAAATGCTTTAAAAAAATAAAACTAAGACAGTTGTGTGTTTTTAAAAACATTTATTATGTTTGCAGTTTTTTTTGCAAAACTTGAATTTATTTTCAGTCCATGGACACACCCACCTTGAAAAACCTCTTGAGTGTTTTATGGCTGTGGCCTTTTCGGGAATGGTATTAATGAGCTTCTGAACATATCAACCAATCACTTGGCAGCAGAAAGGCCAGGTTTCTGCATTACAAATGTTAAATTTAAATGGCAGGAAAAATAAATAATAAAAGTGGAATGTAAAGTTTTTCCAATGTGCACCCATGGTCCCTGCAATAGTTAAACAAAGTTAAAAAAAAAAAGAAAAAAGCAGTATCCTTTTATTATGTATCCCTTATGTCTTATAATTTAACAGTATAATTTTGTTTGGGGAGGGATTTCCACTACCCCTAAAGGTGTATAGTGCATCCAGCAGGTTTCAGATAACTTACCCAGCACCATTCTACCCAGTGATTGCTTGATCATTAAAGAAGCTCATTTATATGTTTCACTATATAGACACATAAAAGAAAATAAGAGAAACCAACTATTTCAAGAGTTATGTCCATGTATAGAAAATTAATATTGAATGCTTTATTTTTATTTTTTTCATGCTGATCTTTTGAAATGTGGTGTTTAAGAGGTTGTCTGGTTTCACCTGAGGATTTGTTATTAGAATTTTCTCTTGGTTTTTTTCAGAGCCAAGTTCCTAGTTAGATTTATTTCTGTGTCTGCATTCAGGCAGCGCTCCAAGCGAATTGGGACTCGCTTGGAGCGTTTTCTGCACACTTGCAAGTGAGATTCCTGGCGTGTTTTGAGCGTTCTGCTGACATAAGTCCCAGCGCTTCCAGCATGCTAGAAAAGCTGGGACTTTTCAGAGCAAGCTCAGATGCTTGGCAACATGGCAGTCTCCACACACGTGTTGCTGTGGAGGCTGCTATGTTTTTATAAGCAGCAGAGGAGGGACAGGTGAGGGGGAAAAGCCTGACAGCAGCATTTAGTACAGGGCAAAGTGGAGATAGGTTAAGTAATGTCCATTTAATCAATGCATTTATTTCAAAGTAGTGTATTATTATGATATACATTAATAAATATAATAGTTTATAATAAAATAAATAAGAATTCAAATAAAATTATATGCTAGTATGAAATTAACATCTTGTAGTTCCCCCCAAGGTTATAAAATTGTTTATGTCGTATGACCACCCTCAATGGTGCCAATATTCAGCGTGTGTTTTAGCTCAAGGTTACAGGATTTTTTTTTGTTGTGTGCTAATTACCCATAATGTAATTCCAAAGGATTGTTTAAAAGGGTATAAATGCCCATTCTCTGAACTTTTAAGAGGGCAGAAAATATTATTTGAACCAAAATGCTGTCAAGACTGTCTGGTTTGGTATAATATTTATTTATAAGCAAGCATGATTAAAATATTGTAACTCTACAACATTGGATTCATATGTTTTACATTTTCATTGTATTTATTTAGTAAAATACATTTTCTTTTTGTAATATTATACTGCATATTTGTACAATAATTTTATATATATTTTATACTTTATTCTCTCATGCCATTTTCTATTTATATTGTACTCAAAATCTTTCATAAGATATGAGACCATTTTAGATTTCAGAATAACCTTTCTGTAAGGTATTATAAGGGGGAAAAAGGTACGAACCATTAAAACTGGCACCCCAGATGCGAAAGAGAAAATAACTAAAATATATTTTATTGAAATTATACCTAGGTCCACTTAAAAGTAAGAGAAAGTACTTAGATATCACGGCTAAGCAAGATATGCAGAATTTTCAAAAGCTGAATGAACTGTTTAAGTTGCATTGCGACTCTCAGCAGGGCACTCTACCCATTTGATCCCTATAAATGTTACCTTGTATTCCGCCTATATTTATAGCGCTGCGGAATCTGTGTGCACTCTACAAATAACCGATAATAATAATAAGTGCAGAATGGCAGATAATTTCATTATGCAGAGGTTGTTTTCTTACAATATATAATTAATATTGTGGTCTGAGAGCTAGCTCTAATTAGCAACATTTTAAGATTAATGCAAGTGTAGCTTTATTGCAATTAACATACTACATTGTGCAAAGGAGCAAAGGTCCAATAACATACAGAATTATGAAAACTGCTTATTAGAAAGCAAAATAAATTCTAAATAGTTCTTCTGTCCCCTGTTTTCTTTACAGGTATATAGAACATGTGCTATAACCTAATTAAAAAGGAGCACTCAAGAAGTTTAACTGTAAAAGAATATTGCTGATATTAGAATTATGTATTACATTCATTAGGTGAGCTAATTAATTGTGATAGCCCTTACGTTGTTTCAAATCATTTGTTTGATTTTTCCTGTAAACCTGGTCTTATCTGTCGACAATAACACTGGGTCAGTCAGGAAATATGGTAATAAAATGAACATTTTTATATGGATTATCATGAAAATTAGCTCAATTTTACAGCTATACTGAGAATTTAAATTCTTTCTATTACTGTAAGACCTTAATGGCAAGAGTTGTTATACATTATTCAGAACTGAGCTTTCATAGCAGTAGTTGTGATTATACATAATATATTTTAAACACTACTAAATATTAACATGTTTAAAAATGCTGTGTATGTATGTAGGGGTATCTACAGCACATTAAATATGTGCTTAAAGGGACAGTAAAGTCAAAATTAAACTTTCATGATTCAGATAGAGTATGCAATTTTAAACAACTTTCCAATTTACTTCTGTTCTCTTGGTATCTTTTACTGAAGACTAAAACTAGGTAGGCTCATAAGAGCTCAGGAGTGCGCACGTGTCTTTAGAACTCTATGGCAGAAGTGCTTTGCAACATTGTATAAGAAAACTACAAATAATGTTGCAAAACACTGATACCATAGATCACTAAAGAAACGTGCACACTCCTGAGTCCTTATGAATATATAGAAAAAAGAGGGCGACCCCTAGTGCAAATCAATGGTGGAGATAAGTAAATATCAACTTGTGGTAACAAAGGAATACTCACAAATTGTGTTGCACACTTTAGTGCAAATGGAGCGTACTAGGTATATTATGGTGACCTAGTGCACATTTGTACCCAGGCTAGGCTGCTGCAGTTGGAAATGGACTCCAGGTGAGCTGCTGATGGACGTCAGAAGAAAGAAAGGAAGGACTCCAGTGTAAAAATATATACAAATATATGTAATAAAATGATAAAAACAAACACAGATCAAACAGTGAATCTGTGTGAATAATGCTACGCGTTTCTAAGCGCTAACCGCGCTTTTTCCTCAGGCAAATGATACTGACAAAACTGGAGTCTCCTTCATATATACCGGTGCACGCTAAATGTATGACAGCTGAATCACATTATACAGGTGCTGCACTAATTACACACGTTAATTCCTGACAACATGTCTGAAATATAAAAAGGTAGTTTCTTAAATTCTAATAAACAATAACAAATGCAATGCGATACTAAATAGATGTATCATGAGGTTATAACAATTAGTAATATACATTTAGAAACATATGTCTATCATAAACATCGTGAACTATGATCCTCTTATCCCTACGTGTCGGCGTTAGTATGTGTTATTCGTTATAGTACTATCAAGTATGTGTAAAATATCTATAAATCAAAAAGCCCATTTTCAATTTGATAACATTCTATGGACAGTAAAGGGTATATCCCGATTTTAAAAGTAAATGGTATGCACTTAATCGGAGAGGTGTGTCAGGCTAAAACAATAGAAATGCTCTGTATGTTATCCGATTTACAAAAAAGCCAGGCTTTGTTATTGTTTATTAGAATTTAAGAAACTACCTTTTTATATTTCAGACATGTTGTCAGGAATTAACGTGTGTAATTAGTGCAGCACCTGTATAATGTGATTCAGCTGTCATACATTTAGCGTGCACCGGTATATATGAAGGAGACTCCAGTTTTGTCAGTTTGTTTTTATCATTTTATTACATATATTTGTATATATTTTTACACTGGAGTCCTTCCTTTCTTTCTTCTGACGTCCATCAGCAGCCCACCTGGAGTCCATTTCCAACTGCAGCAGCCTAGCCTGGGTACAAATGTGCACTAGGTCACCATAATATACCTAGTACGCTCCATTTGCACTAAAGTGTGCAACACAATTTGTGAGTATTCCTTTGTTACCGCAAGTTGATATTTACTTATCTCCACCATTGATTTGCACTAGGGGTCGCCCTCTTTTTTCTATATATTTACAAACTACCGATTTCCACTCTGACTCTGGGAGGAGCAGCCACAGCATAGTGCACAGTTTGCTGGGACACTGTGAAGTTCCCAGACCGCTCTTCTAGGCATTATCTCTGCCTTTTTATATTGTGAGTATGTTTTTTGTTCTTTATTGCTCACCTGTGATCTATTGGCTACACTAGGAGGCGCCCTTTTTCTTTGCTTTGAGTCCTTATGAGCCTACCTAGTTTTACTCTTCAGTAAAAGATACCAAGAGAACAAAGCCAATTTGATAACAGAAGTACATTTTAAAGTTGTTTACAATTGCATGCTCTGAATCATGATAGTTTATTGTTTACTTTACTGTCCCTTTGAACATCTATTTAAAATGATTTATAGAAGAGTTTCTTTAAATACTTATCTGGTTAATTATATATACATTAAAATATATTAAATGAACATTAATATCAAACCATACCAGTATGGAGATAATACTAAAGTACCAAAATATCTGCTCCAAGGAATTCCAAAGGATAAAATAATTGTTGAATGATTGCTTAATTATGAAAATACTTAATATTTGGTTGCAGTAGAAAATAAATTGTTTATAATTCTACAATTAAATTAAGCTTGTTATAAGTAAAACAGGGCTTAATCTTGATTACTCCAAAGAAAAACATTTGGTGATTAGTATTTAAAGCAACATAATACATTTTAAACTATGAAAATTAATCATTGTAACGATGCCAAGTTGTTAATACAGAGAATGTTTTACATTTAAGAACATTACAAGTTACTGTGATAGATTTAAATTTTATTTTACTACAACTATCATTTGGAGGGATAGGACTAAAATAAAAGTCTTACATAGCCAATGATATAACAAAACACCATTTAAGAAAAATCAGTTAAAGGGACACTGAACCCATATTTTTTCTTTTGCGATTCAGATAGAGCATGCAATTTTAAGCAACTTTTAATTTACTCCTATTATTATATTTTCTTCATTCTCTTGGTATCTTTATTTGAAAAGCAAGAATGTAAGTTTAGATGCCAGCCCATTTTTGGTGAACAACCTGGGTTGTTCTTGCTGATTTGTGGATAAATTCACCCACCAATAAACAAGTGCTGTCCCGGTGTATGAACCAAAAATGGCTGGCTCCTTAGCTTAGATGCCTTCTTTTTCAAATAAAGATAGCAAGAGAATGAAGAAAAAATGATAATATGAGTAAATTAGAAAGTTGCTTAAAATTGCATGTTCTATCTGAATCACAAAAGAAAAAAGATTGGGTTAAATGTCCCTTTAATATTCAGTATATTTCATTTTCATGTAGCAGGAAGATAAGAGTTTGTCTGAACCACATAAAGCAGCAAATAATTAGATAAAACATAGCTAAACAATACATAATTTACCCAAGTTAAAAATGTTGTATCGTACTTAACCCTTTAAGGACACAGCTTTCAGTTTGCTCAATTGTTTTATGACGGAAACATTCCGTCATATGTCCTTAAGAGGTTAAAGGGTTACAAAACCAAAATGTTTTCTTTAATAATTCAGATAGTGCACACATTTCTAACCTACTTTCTAATTTACTCCTATTATTAATTTTTCTTTGTTCTCTTGCTATCTTTATTTAAAAAGCAGGAATGTAAAGCTTAGGAGCCGTACTATTTTTTGTTCAGACCGGGGTTATGCTTGCTTATTGGTGGCTAAATGTAGAAACCAATAAGCAAGCACTATCCAGGGTGCTAAACCTAAAATGGGCCTGTTCCTGCTTTTTAAATAAAAATAGCAAGAGCAGAAAAAAATTTGATAATAGGAGTAAATTAGAAAGTTGCTTAAAATTGCGTGCGCTATCTGAATTATAAAAGAAAAAAAATGTGGGTTTAGTTTCCCTTTAAATAGTTATATGGAGATACTTCTCCAGCCAAAATAAATAATCAAACAGCAACAAGTTATCATGCAGCTGTACACAAATAGTGAACAATGTTTGGTACAACATGATAAAATGAACAAAGGGTAATTAAAAAATAGTACACATTCAAAAGGAAGCTACTTAACACAATGATACTATACAAATATTTATTTTTCATCAGTCTCTGAGTAATTTGCAAAATAATGATGTGCATATTTTCTCATGATAAAAATAACATACAAACAAGATGATATTTCACAGGGCAAGATGCACTGTATGTATCAGTTCATTTTTGTTTTATTTACCGTTTACATTATAATTATTTAAGAATTCTATTAAAAAGTGTTGCGGCTCAAACCACTTAAGAACAGTTCTGAGGAATCTCTGGATTACTTCATTAAGCAATTTTTTTTCTATATTTTAAACTATGTATTTCTCCTGTACATACTACTTTTGTAATGAAAATTTAGATAATTTCACTAATAATTTGATTCTTAACCTGAAGGTAGTTGTGTCACACCTTGTGGTTGTGCACCATAAACTGATAATCAGTCCCACATCAGATGATTGGTGTCAGTAAAGTATGGGTAAATCTTTTCGAATGAGTGAGATAATGAAGCCTACATATCAAGCCATCAACTTACTTGCATTCGACGGCACCAATACGCTCGCCTGACATCGGATGCAATGCCCATCCAAATGCCCTTTTCAGGGCAATGGGGAGCTTAGGTTTTTTTAGTTAGTGTTTTATTTGGGGGGTTGGTTGGGTGGGTGGTTGGTTTTACTGTTGGGGGGTTGTTTGTATTTTTTATTTACAGGTAAAAGCTGATTTCTTTGGGGCAATGCCCCGCAAAAGGCCCTTTTAAGGGCTTTTTGTAGTTTATTGTAGGTTAGGGTTTTTTTATTTTGGGGGGGCTTTTAATTTTCATAGGGCCCTTAGATTAGGTGTAATTAGTTTAAATCTTTGATAATTTATTTTTTTATTTTTTGTAACTTAGTGTTTATTTTTTTGTGTAACTTAGTATTTGTTATTTTTTGTAACTAAATTGTTAGTTTTTTGTAATTTAGTAATTGTTTAGTGTAGATTTAAATTATTTAAGTAGGATTAGGTTTCTAAATATATAATATAGTTAATTTAATTTGTAGTTCAAGGTAGTTTTATTATAACACTTAGGGTAGATTAATTATTAATTTAATATAGTTTAATGTAATTTTATTATAAAAGTTAGTGTAGATTAATTATTAGTTTAATGTAATTTTAGTATAATAGTTAGGGTAGATTAATTAATAGTTTAATATAGTTTAATGTAATTTTATTATAAAAGTTAGGGTAGGTTAATTATTAATTTAATACAGTTTAATATAATTCTAAAAGTAAGTTTAAATTTATTATAAGATAGGGATGAGTTCATTTTTAAAATAAAGTCAGGTTTAGGGGTTAATAGGTTAATTTAGTTGCGGTGGGTTTTGGGAGTGGCAGGATAGGGGTTAATAAGTATAATGTAGGTATCGGCGGTGTCGGGGCGGCAGATTAGGAGTTAATAAGTATAATGTAGGTGGCGGCGTTGTGGGGGGGCAGATTAGGGGTTAATAAGTATAATGTAGGTGGCGGCGGTGTCGGGGCGGCAGATTAGGGGTTAATAAGTATAATGTCGGTGGCGGCGGTGTAGGGGGGCAGATTAGGGGTTAAAAAGTATAATGTAGGTGGCGGCGGTGTAGGGGGCGGCAGATTAGGGGTGTTTAGACTCGGGGTACATGTTACATGTTAGGGTGTTAGGTGTAAACATAACTTTTTTTTTATTGAGGTTTTGCGATACAAATCACATACAATGATAGCCTTATAACAGTAAGGACACATGTGTCATTATGCGATAAAAAGACAAGAAGATTCAAAAATGAAGTACAAGCACACCAGTATATGACAGCAAACAGGCTTCTGGAACCTCTATTTTATGAAAACAATAGGTAATTGGCTGGCTACTTGAGTGGCCACCTATAGGCCATCTGGTCACAAAAAATTGAAGAACATATGGTAGCCAGATTGGTAGCCGTTGAATAATATGTACCACTCAGGGGGTGGTTGGCATTTAATTAATGGCTCTTAGGCTAAAGCGTGAGGGGGGGGAGAAAAGTCAGTGGGTAAGAACCGCTCATAAAAATAAGGGGGGGGGGGGAAGAGCTTTCTATGGTAGGCCAAAGTAGTCAAGGGGGTGGGGAAGACTATAGAGGAGCAGTTATATCTGGTTGTAAGCATCTATGGCAAGAAAGAAGAAACCAGGGTAGATACTAAGTTAGGGTAGAAGGGAAAATATCTCACTTAATACAAAACCTTAAGCATAGCACTCAAATATAACAACTGTAGAAGAATATTGAAATAAGACTTGACTGTCTCCCAGAGAGTCTAGAATATGTGAGCTATACAATATAAATACCTAAAAACTTGTGTGTATACATTTGTTCCACTCAGAGCAGGCTCCATATCATAGATTTGATATTAGCCCTTTGGACATCTTGGGATATCCTGACAAGCGATATTGGGGTATAGTAACACCTTAAGAAACACCTAGGTCACTGCATATAATGCTGTCGAGCAAAGATATATCAGTATAGGTAATACTATGTGGGTAAATACATTTCATGCTGTAAAATATGTGCAACCCCGAGCTACTATATAGGGCAGTAGGAAGGTAGTAAAAGATGCCATCAGTTGGAGTTAAAGCAAGTAAGATATGGGACCTCTATATATGGGCATTAATCAAATATCAACGTGTCACAGGAGAGTGAATTTAACTAGAGAGACATAGCTATGTATCTCAATGTGCTTGCCCAAATTTAAACTAAATCTTTCAACTGAGGTGAGGAGAACTGTCCCACAATGAAAAATATGTTCAGGTAATTAGCAAGTCTAGGCTAAAGCTAAATTAGCGAAGTATAACATAAGAGTAGTTGTTAGATACATGAAACAGGGTGTAGTTCCCCAATACTTATCTATAATAAAAATTGTGTGTAGAGAGATTCCTATAGTAAATAGCTATGTAGTTTATAAGTATTCTAGATATGAAGAATTAGTCTAAGGTAGGCTAGGTTAGTCTGAGAATGACCTTACAATGACGGCTGTGTAATAACGTAGGTACATAAAATATATAATCCTATTACAGATATAATGTTTTAGAGGCTTTTAACCTATATTAGTATTCCATAAGTAAATCTATACATAACCTATTATGGTATCATATCAGAAAAATTTATGTTTTAACAACATTTGTTATGAAACAGTGCTCTGCGGGTAAACATGTACAGCTCATTGAGGTAAAATTATGGACTAATAGTCACAGAGATATGAGGAAGTACAATAATATGTTTTCAATTATAGGAAGCAAATATTCAGTAATATAGACATGTAGGAAAACAAAAATTACTATGGGGAAATTTGGAGCAAAAGTGCTTTGGGGGTATACAGTTAGTACCGAGTTAATAATAACAAACTCTTGAGTTGTACAGCTATATGACCATGCTAACTAAACTCCTTTTGGATTATCATTATAACCTCTACTAATTATAGTTGGGAGTGAGTAGGTCTCTGAGGGGTAGGGAAGTCTAGACTTCTGGTGAAACCAACATAAATCCATAAAGTGTAATAATCTAGCAACCGCTAATGCAGGCAAACATAACGTAGTACGAAGACATCTGAGCATTCATAAGCACTTATATGCAGAGTTTCTATGGATTATCAATTTGACAAAGTGTAATCTGCTCCTCATCAAGTATATAGTTAAACCTGTAGAACAGACTGTTATAAGCTGAGATAGTAGGTTATAATAAATTTCCAATTAGTACAAAAACTAGTTAGATCTATAGAGATATTTCCCTTTTTCTCTGACCATCAAATCTGTAGTTGGACAGACCCTTGGCTTATGTCTTTGGGTCATAAAGTATTATATATATATATTCAATCTCCATAAGCTAGAGTCCAACATGCGTATGTTCAATAGTAGATACTCATAATATAGGTATCCAAAATTAAGGTAGATTGCGAGAAGTTTTAATCTAACGTATCTATGGAAACTACAAAACTATGTTACCTATAAAATGCAAGTGAACCTGTAGGAATAAACCATAACATTAAACTGTGGTAGACCTTCAGACTCAGGAAAATAAGGGTCAACAGGGTATATTTGTTGCATGCAGAACTCCGTAGTAACTTGACTAATGTCACACAGATCTATAAAAAAGTATTCTGCATCTATATCCATAAGAGAGAGCACATAACCGTGTATCCCACACATAGGTAGTAATGAAAACTGGCGTTATGCAACACAGCGTATGAGGCCTGAACTGTGCCAGCTAAGTTATGCGGACACGAACTGTGTGTGTGACATATTGAAGTTCATTGGTAAGAGAGCTTTAAGGTTATACAGTCCATGTAAAGTCCACATCATGTCTCATTCGATATGTGTAAGAATTCACGGACAACTACGCTAGTGTCTCTGGTATGGACCATGCAGTAGGGGGAATAGATGTAATACTAGCCACCTGGAACAAAAGGGTTCCAAAGGCTTCCATCAAGCATAAGAAAGTGCAGCCGTTTGGTTCTCTGCCACAGACCGGAGCGTGCCATCTCAGGAAAATCTTCACCGCAGCCTCTTAGTTGCAAAATAGGAGAGATCTGTGTGCGAACTAGCAGCAGCATCATACCATGCACACCAGTCGCCTTTAGTGATGCCTGCATCTCTACTGATACCACCTCGTCTAGCCGAGTGGAGAATCCTCTGGGTAAGTCGGAGCTGGGGACCAGGGATGAAGCGACGAGTTGTTTAGCTGGCAGCAAGGCATTTACCTCAGCACAACAAGTAGTTGAACACCAGTGATACTGGTGCTTCAGGCTTAGGTGTCCGTGAGGGCTTGTAGGCTCTTAGGAGTCAGCCTCATGTTGTCGGGACTCGCCATTACTCCGGTCTCTGAGGTCTGCTCCTATGGTGGGTGGGGCAATAACAGTCCCGGTTGTCGGCGTAGATTCAGGTATGTTCTCGCCCAGTGGAATTTGTTGACCAGCCGGTTCATGAGTGACTGACCTTAGGATTGCCGAGATATCATAAAAGTTCTCTTCCATCTGTCATTCTAAGTGTTCCAGCAGGTGTTGAACCGCATTGTGGAAGTCCTCCGTAGATAAAAGTGCCATTATGAATGAAATTGGTGTAGAAATAAACAAACCGCCAAACTGTTGTTCAGCTATCAGGAATTATGGCTGAGCTCTGTGTTCTCGTGGCATCTTTTGGTGTATGTTCCTAGGTATAGTTCCTTCTTCCAGCTGTAGACATTGATTAATTAATCAGTTTATATAATGAGCTAGCAGGGGTCTCCATTAGGAGGTTTGGGTTATGGATATAATTATCAAAAAAATTCCCCTATAATAGGATTGAGAGCTGGAGCTCTTGTAGTATGCGACTAGTCAGCTTGGCAGTTGGCTCCGCCCCCCTGTAAACATAACTTTTATTCCCCCATAGGAATCAATGGGATATCGGGCAGCAGTGAACATAAGCTTTGCTGCTTTCAGACTCTCATTGATTCCTATGGCATCCGCCATCTCCAGGGCGGCGGATTGAAAACCAGGTACGCTGGGCCAGAATAGTGGTGAGCGTACCTGTTAGAAATTGGTTAACTTGCAAAAGTAGTCAGATAGTGCCACAATTACGCTGCGGAATTCCAGCATATTTGTGGTTGACGGCTTGATAAATAGGGGCCATAGTGTGTTATACACAACAGACTTTAGAAATCCTAAACTAGATGGTAATACTCTCCCCAACCTTACTGGAAGAAACAGACAATTAGCTTATCAAAATAAAATTAAAGGGACACTAAACCCAAAAATATGCATGCAATTTTAAGCAACTTTCTAATTTACTCCTATTATCAATTTTTCTTCGTTCTCTTGCTATCTTTATTTGAGAAAGAAGGCATCTAAGCTATTTTTGGGTTCAGTATCCCTGGACAGCACTTGTTTATTGGTGGGTTAATTTATCCACCAATCAGCGAGAAAAACCCAGGTTGTTCACAAAAAAGGGGCCGGCATCTAAACTTACATTCTTGCTTTTCAAATAAAGATACCAAGAGAATTGAGAAAATTTGATGATAGGAGAAAATTAGAAAGTTGCTTAAAATTGCATGCTCTATCTGAATCACAAAAGAAAAAATATGGGTTCAGTGTCCCTTTAAAAAAGTCAGCTAACTTAAAATCTAAGCTTTTTCAAGGCCACTCGCTTGAGAGAAATTAAACAAAACAGATAAATATCCAACAAAGAAAAAAGACAGCTTTTAATAAGAAAGCGTAGTATTACATAAGAAGCAGTACATTTAATTTAAGTTAAATACAATGGCCCCTATTTATTAAAGGTCTTGCGGATCTGTTCCGACACTGCGGATCAGGTCCGCAAGACCTCGCTAAATGCGGAGAGCAATACGCTCTCCGCATTTAACATTGCACCAGCAGTTTACAAGAGCTGCTGGTGCAACGCCGCCCCCTGCTGACTCGCGGCCAATCGGCCACCAGCAGGGAGCTGTCAATCTACCCGATCGTACTCGATCAGGTTGAATTGCGGCAATGTCTGCCCGCCTGCTCAGAGCAGGCGGACAGGGTTATGGAGCAGCGGCCTTTAGACCGCTGCTTCATAACTGATGTTTCTGGCGAGTCTGCAGGCTCGCCAGAAACACGGGGCATCAAGCTCCATTCGGAGCTTTATAGATAGGCCCCAATGTATATGTATGTATTGCATATGTAATTGCAATTGCATTCACAAAATCCAAACATACTGGTAATGAAGAAAGATACATTTATTCATGCTTCAGTAACTTTACAACATAGTCTTAAGGATTGTTTGTTTTCATACATACAACAGAAATCTTACTACACTTAAAGGGACATGAAACCCAATTTTTTTTCTTTCATGATTCAGATAGAAAATACTATTTTTAACAACTTTCCAATTTACTTCTATTATCTAATTTGCTTCAATCTCTTGATATCCTTAGTTTAAAAGCATATCTAAATATGCTAAGTAGCTGCTAATTGGTGGCTGCACATAGATGCCTCGTGTGATTTGCTCACCCCTGTGCATTGCTATTTCCTCAACAAAGGATACCTAAAAAATGAAACAAATTAGAAAATAGGAGTAATTTGGAATGGTGTTTAAAATTGTATTTTCTATCTGAATCATGAAAGAAAAATGCTGGGTTTCATGTCCCTTTAATGATTTGCTAGCTCCCATAAACCCTCAAACTGAAATGCCTAAGCACATTCAGATGACCAATATGTTATACTGATAATTCTGCAGTCACTTCTAATTAGAAAAAAAATATAAAACTGCATGTGCCTACTTTACTAAATACTTCCTCAGCATAAGTATATGAATAATCATATTGGGAGATCATACAACTTAATTTAAATAAAATTATTTTTATATAATACCATACCATTGCACAAAGGTCTAATATTAAAGGTACCTAATTCTGAATATTTACCTCATTATGCTAAGTCCAATTGCTTTCTCTGAGCAAGAAAAAATAGTTACTAAAATGAAAGGTAATTGCTGCCGTAACATAGTACATGCACCAGCTAACAGAAAGCTTGGTAACAGTACATCCTGCTAAAATTATTTATGGCCTTACGGGCTGAAACGCGTCAGCAATAGTTCTTTGGGTGTCATCTACACACACCACCTAGCCCCCTTCTTTTGTTGAGATTACACTTCCTTGTAGAAGTTTCTGTGACCTACAATAAAAGCTTTAAAGAAGTACTCTGGTGCAGTTCATCACTTTGTTATTCGGTATTAAATATTGAGAAAGGGAAGAAAGCAATATACATTGCTTTATATTTCATTATATTCCTTTGTTAAATATTACTATTTACATTTTGTATTACAGAAGTAGAGAGAGAAAAACCAAGCATTCCAATACTATTTACTCCTAATATTTACAATATATTCTGTACATTATTTAACCCTATTTATCATATTCAAATCATTAATGTATATTACTGATATAGAGACTCTAATCATTTGATCATACTGATATGTATACAGCCTTTTTAAGGGAGAAATGTTGCAAAATTCAACTCTTCATTTAAGCCTCCTGGGTAAAGGGACTTTAAATGTATCCATTTACATTCGGTTTGTAACAGTTTCTGATCTAAGTCCCCCCTCTATCATGAAGATAGAACTCAAGGCCTCTATATATCAAGAGTTTTTCATCAATATTATGTGTTTCAAAAACACATCTTGCTACACTGCTTGTTTTTATATATTTATTTTTAATATCTTTTATGTTCCTTAAACCTTTCTTTTATTTCCCAATTTAGAACATTGAACATTTATAGAAGACCATATAGACTACTCTCGCTTTTTATGTAATGTCCCTGAACATAATGTTCAAAGTCTGATTTGTCTTTAAATTTGATTCCTATCTCCATATTATCACATGTTGAACAATGATTACATCTGAAATTTCCATTTTTGTTTAACCATTGTTGTAGCCAATTTCAAGATTGTTTTTTTTTACTAGATAAAGTTTGACCAGTTAAAGGGACAGTATAGTCCAAAAAAAACTTGATGATTCAGATAGGGCATGTAATTTTAAACAATTTTCCAGTTTACTTTTATCACCAATTTTTCTTTGTTCTCTTGGTATTCTTAGTTGAAAGCGTAACCTAGGAGGTTCATATGCTAATTTCTTAGACCTTGAAGGCCGCCTCTTAAGATCTCTCTCTCTCTCTCTCTCTCTCTCCAAAATTTGGTTTTTTAGCACACCTTACAAAATTTATATACAACATCTGTGAGTGCTGCCAATATGACCCAGTAATTACACAAACAAAGAGGTATTGGCGCACATCAATTTTCAAAAGCACAACATATTTTTTTTAACTGCTGCAAAAAAATTGCCTGCAAACAACATCAAGAGACAACTATTCTTTTTAAATAATATTGGGATCTCAGTGTAATTACTGGGTCATATTGGCAGCACTCACAGATGTTGTATATACATTTTGTAAGGTGTGCTAAAAAACCAAATTTTTTTGCAGCAGTTAAAAAAAATATGTTGTGCTTTTGAAAATTGATGTGCGCCAATACCTCTTTGTTTGTGTGTATATATATATATATATATATATATATATATATATATATATATACAGAAAAACACACAGGTGTCCGGACAGAATTCTCAAAACAGGTTCGTTTATTGAAGAAAATAGCATATAAAAGCATGCACACAGCGGCTCTGCAAATATCTTATGAAGTATTAGCTTGTAGAATATTGGCTTGCAGGCATTGATGGTAACATGGCCAGATGGATAAGAGCTGTTAGGTGCACAGAAGGTGGGCTATGTCTGACGCGTTTCAGCTCCTATAGAGCCTTACTCATAGACTGCATAATGCCTACTTCTAACATGCAGCTTTAAATAGGCTAACCTAACTTGTTATTGGTTGTAACATGGCCCAATTCATGTAACAGGTAAGTGTACTGATTGGGGGAAGGAATGGGACAGTATATATATATATATATATATATATATATAAAAAAATAATGTTAATATAATATATATATCAATACCTTTATATCTATAGGAATGTATATATAGGTATATTCTGATATATAAAGAAATATGTATTCTAAACAAATATAACATTGTCCTGTACGTGAAAAACATTAGAATGTAAAATATTTACAGTAAATATACAGTAAAACACATTATTAAATTATATAAATATGATTATAGAATTATTATTTAGACACATATATATTATAGTCCATTGCAGACAAATACATGGCCATATATTATTTACCTTTGAACCCTTATAACTTTTTTTTATTAATATTGATGTGAATACATTTTATCAGATAGTGTCCATGTAAATGTAAAAGTATATTTTAATGTATTTAAGTTGTGTTTGGTGCAACTTTTATTTCATCCCTAACCCGTTATGCGAGGTCTTCAGTCGCACTATAAATTTTATTGCGCTCAAGCAAAGTAATTTAATTTCACCTTGTAATACCTGCACAAATTAACATACCCGTGATATTCTAATATCGCTTGTATGCAAACATTAGTGCACCACTAAAGCCCTAAATTGGAATGTTATGCTCTATCTGAATCATAAAAGAAAATTTTGGGGCTCATGTCCCTTTAATGTTTAGCACTTGTACATATTTATTACAGAAAATTCTTGATAAAGTTTATATAATATTAATGTATATGACTTAGGTGATTTCATTGCTAAACCTAATAATGCACAAGCATACAATCATGATGATGACAACAGTGGGAGCGGCTAAGAAAAACACCGTGCAATGTGTTTACAAGCGGTTGCCATGGAGACACATGGCCAATTGGAAATGAATGACGTCCCACGCTCACGCTCGCGTCTGAGCGTGATGACGTCAGGGGGTAGATGGAAGACCTGCGGGAGCGGGAAGATGTGAATGTGAATGGGTATATAAGGTTGTATTTAAATGTATGTTTTTAGCGATTTTCTACTTTGGGAACATGTTTGTCCTATATTGGTGATGTTAGCAGAACATTTGACAAAGATGTCATAACGACATCGAAACGTTATGGATGTAATTGCTTTTTAAATCTATGAATTAAAAGTTGTTTTTTACTAAAAGACCAGTGAGTGCCTTCTTGCAAACGAGGAATGGATACAATTTATATGAAGTGCACCCTGGCAGTTGTGGTAATGTAAGACTGTGCTTATCTCTCTTTGGAGGATATTTGTATTTTGTTTTTTGAGATGAGGCACTCCACTTTTCTGAAATAAGATATTTGTGATATAATTATAAGTGTTATCAGAGAGAAGAAATCACTAACACTGTTTTGGCTCATTTTACCTGTGCTTGTTTGCAAACCCTGACAGACACCTACTTCAACATGGCGACTAGTATACCGGATATGGAAAATCTTTATATGGATGAGGACTTTAATACAGAGGCTCTAGGATTCACAGATGAAGACGCCGAAAGAATAAGAGTTGCGGATGACCTGAGTGAGTTAAGGGGAGATACCCCTATAAATATATACCATAAATTGTTAAATTTGAGATAGAAAGAGATAGACTACCACTTGCATGCGGTGTACCTTTCGGGGTATCACCGTAAAAAATATATACCATGGGGCTTCAGAATAAAAAATGTACCTACATTAGGCCGCCAGAATATGGAGTTCTGCAGAAAGTGGTGTACAATATTGAATAAGTGCTCCTATGACTTATTACTTTTAGTCATATAGGAGGTCAGCAGACTGGAAGCAAAAATCAAAGTAGAAATTGAGACCACTAAGCTGCAGAACTACCAGATTATGGTGGAAGATAGCTCACAGGATTGGGTTACCAAACTTGACAACATGGTAACTAAATACAGGAATGAGTTAATAATGTTTAAAAATAAGAAACTAAACACGGTAGAAAATGATTACAGAGATAGACATGTTTATCGTTGGTTATATGGTAAGGATGAACTGCCCAGACACAAACGTAGAAACACACGTGGTAGGAACACACTCAGTATTGTTGATAGCAGTGGGGGGGATTCATCTGGCAATGAGAGTTCAGGGGCCAATACAAAAGGGACCTCACAACAGCAGTCTTTTTCCAGGGTGGCTACGAGATCCGCGGCAAAGCCGCCGTTACCCGGCCAGAGGGATATAAAAGAAAGAGAAGACCACACAATAGGCGAGGGAGACACACGCAAAAAAGGAACAAAGAAAAAATAAATATCATCTTTAACCTTAGCTCAAGGGAATTGAGTAAAAGTGAAATATCCGTCCTTAATCGAGGTCTCTCTTTTATACCTACCCCTAAGTGTGACACTTTTAACACTATGGTAGATATTCATAAGTTTCAGAGACAACTAAAACTAAAAGCATTTTTTAAGAATGAGACCATGGAGCCATTGTCCACATTCAGGAAACCATCTTCTTTTGAACCTCCTGGAACCCATCACTCTATCAGGGGATTCACAAGAATGATATGCCATGACATCAATAACTCTAAAACAGACACAATATATCCCAATCTAAATGCTGAGGAAAGATTAGCAATTAAATCACTGAGAGATGATAATTCAATTATCATCCGCCCAGCGGATAAAGGTGGCTCTATAGTCATACAGGATTATACTAACTATAGGGCAGAAGCTCTACGTCAGCTTTCGGACACAGGGGTATACTTGAAACTTAAAGGTAATCCAACAGCCACTTATAAAAGAATCATAGACCAACAGATACATATGGGTCTGGAATCAGGGATACTCTCTGAACAGGAAACTGATTTTTTAATTACTAACCATCCTAAGATTCCAGTGCTATACTTGTTGCCAAAAGTGCACAAGACTCTAGAAAATCCTCCTGGCAGACCGATTGTGTCTGCCAGGGATTCTCTACTATCCAGTCTATCTATGTTCATTGATTTCCATCTACAACCTGTAGTTAAAGGAATCCCTGCATATCTACAGGATTCAGCAAGTTTGATACAAACTCTTAGGAGTTACACTGATCTAAATGTAGATGATTTGCTGGTCACCATGGATGTTGAAAGTCTATACACTTCCATCCCTCATGAGGGGGGAGTGGGGGCTGTCAGATCCATGGTGACTAACAATCCTCTTTATGAAGGGCCACCTGTGGAATTTCTGTGTGAACTGATTATGTTATGTTTAGACAAGAATTACTTCAGGTTTGAACGTGACTACTACTTACAGATCTCTGGGACAGCCATGGGTTCAAACATGGCACCCTCATATGCAAATTTGTACATGGCATGGTATGAACAGCAGGCCATGAAACCACATGCCCATCCCCGCATCAGGTACTATGTACGTTACATTGATGACGTGTTCCTGGTGTGGAGAGGGGATGCAATTGAGTTAGAGCAATGGGTGTCAGGTCTGAACTCCATGGACTGTCCCATCAGATTTAAACTTGAGTACAGTGATACGGAGGTGCATTTCTTGGACCTTAATATAATTAAGGTATTAAATGATGAGCAGTGTATATTTGGTACTTCTTTATATTCTAAGGAAACTGACCGTAATTCTTTATTGGAAGCTAATAGCTTTCACCCCAGGCATCAGAAAACAGGGCTTATTAAATCACAACTCACTAGGGTCATCCGCAACAACAGTGATGTACCCACGATGTTAAAACAACTGGATGAGATGGAGGAGAAGTTGGTAAAGAGGGGTTATGACAGTAGAGTGGTCCATAACACAAGAGTGGAGTTATTGGAGGGCACGGCCACCAATGTTAATAAACCAAAACACATTACCACAACTCAACAGAACTTTATCAGCACTTATACTCCTATGAGTACAAAATTGACCAGATCAGTACGTCAACACTGGTCAATCCTGGAAACGGGCACGACGCTCCCTTTCTATGGCACCAGGCCACCACGTATGGTGCACAGACGGGCTGAGAATTTACGGGATCTGTTAGTGAAGACTGATCCGGTCAGCTGTTACCAGAAAGACACATGGCTGAAGCCCTCAAGTAAGGGCTGTTACACCTGTGGAGGCTGTACGACGTGCAATGGCATGATAAGAGGGAAGACCTTTCAACATCCACACACGAACAAACGTTACACTATCCGTCATCGGCTGACCTGCACCAGTACACACGTCATTTACATGTTGATTTGCCCATGTTCCCTGGTGTACATTGGGAAAACTGTCACAAGCTTCAGAGATAGGATGGCAAACCATCGATGTGCCATCCGCGAAGCCTTAAAATCGGGTGATTCGGATCAACCTGTAGCACGCCATTTCGCACAACACAGACATGGTGTCTCAAGTATGAAAACGATGGTCATAGACCATATTCCACCATTACCAAGAGGTGGCAACAGAGCAAATCGATTGCTCCAGAGAGAAACCAAATGGATTCATATGCTGGACACGGTCATACCAAAGGGATTGAACACTAATCTGGACTTTGGACCATTCTACACTAAATAACCCATAAATTGAACATGGACATATATTTTGATCTACCATCCCTATATGTAGGAATATATTCCAGGAATCCACATGAATCTTCATTCTAGTGGGTACACACTGGTTTCTATCTATTCCAATCAGGCATGAAGGCAATGGTTTTTTATGTATCAAAACATTATATAGATATGGAGTTAAGTGTACATACCTAAGATAATGTATTATCAGGGAATATAGTGTTAACTATGTCAGTCAGGGATTGTAAACTATTAGCATGGGCGATATTTGCCAAACAGTTACATTGTTTTTAATTTTGTATATATTTAATGTGTCCCTTTATTTTTAGGCTGTTATGTGTGGAGATAGTATCGATCACGGCTAATCCACTCGTGGATCTGTAATTAAAAGGCACAGTTGTGCTTCATATGAAGTTTACCTTCATCCGCAAGTTGTCAGATCGTTTGATATCTATCTTAACACATATCATTATATTGGGACTAACACAGTTTGTTGGTGCTTATGTTTTTTCTTCCTGGCTGTAGGTTTCCATGACAGCCGCCTGATGATCGGCCTATATGATAGGGCTATAGTCATGTAGTCACATGATGACCACAGTGGGAGCGGCTAAGAAAAACACCGTGCAATGTGTTTACAAGCGGCTGCCATGGAGACACATGGCCAATTGGAAATGAATGACGTCCCACGCTCACGCTCGCGTCTGAGCATGATGACGTCAGGGGGTAGATGGAAGATCTGCGGGAGCGGGAAGATGTGAATGTGAATGGGTATATAAGGTTGTATTTAAATGTATGTTGTTAGCGATTTTCTACTTTGGGAACATGTTTGTCCTATATTGGTGATGTTAGCAGAACATTTGACAAAGATGTCATAACGACATCGAAACGTTATGGATGTAATTGCTTTTTAAATCTATGAATTAAAAGTTGTTTTTTACTAAAAGACCAGTGAGTGCCTTCTTGCAAACGAGGAATATATATATATATATATATATATATATAATAATGTTAATATAATATATATATCAATACCTTTACATCTATAGGAATGTATATATAGGTATATTCTGATATATAAAGAAATATGTATTCTAAACAAATATAACATTGTCCTGTACGTGAAAAACATTAGAATGTAAAATATTTACAGTAAATATACAGTAAAACACATTATTAAATTATATAAATATGATTATAGAATTATTATTTAGACACATATATATTATAGTCCATTGCAGACAAATACATGGCCATATATTATTTACCTTTGAACCCTTATAACTTTTTTTTATTAATATTGATGTGAATACATTTTATCAGATAGTGTCCATGTAAATGTAAAAGTATATTTTAATGTATTTAAGTTGTGTTTGGTGCAACTTTTATTTCATCCCTAACCCGTTATGCGAGGTCTTCAGTCGCACTATAAATTTTATTGCGCTCAAGCAAAGTAATTTAATTTCACCTTGTAATACCTGCACAAATTAACATACCCGTGATATTCTAATATCGCTTGTATGCAAACATTAGTGCACCACTAAAGCCCTAAATTGGAATGTTATGCTCTATCTGAATCATAAAAGAAAATTTTGGGGCTCATGTCCCTTTAATGTTTAGCACTTGTACATATTTATTACAGAAAATTCTTGATAAAGTTTATATAATATTAATGTATATGACTTAGGTGATTTCATTGCTAAACCTAATAATGCACAAGCATACAATCTTTGACATTTTTCATTATAGTATAAATTATGGAGGGTAGAATAGACTAGGATAAAGAGATTATACATAAAAAAGAACGGAGAGGGTAAAGATTTTTCTTCCTTTGTCCCATTTGTGGGTTAAGACATTTCTCAAAAAAAACATGGATTAAAAAGTAACTTTTTTTAATAACACTGATTTTGTTGTTGTTATTAAATATTATTGTTATTAATAATAATAATAATAATAATAATAATGATAATAATAAT
Source organism: Bombina bombina (assembly GCF_027579735.1). Classification (NCBI taxonomy): domain Eukaryota; kingdom Metazoa; phylum Chordata; class Amphibia; order Anura; family Bombinatoridae; genus Bombina; species Bombina bombina. Next base: position 922,220,436 of record NC_069502.1, read on the forward strand.
AGTAATTACTTTTTTAACTTACTTACGGCTAGATTTAGAGTTTTGTCGGTAAGGACCCGCGTAGCTTACGCTGGCTTTTTTCTGGCCGCACCATAAAAATAACTCTGGTATTGAGAGTCCACATAAAGGCTGCGTTAGGCTCCAAAAAAGGAGCGTAGAGCATATTTAACGCAGCTTCAACTCTCGATACCAGAGTTGCTTACGGACGCGGCCAGCCTCAAAAACGTGCTCGTGCACGATTCCCCCATAGGAAACAATGGGGCTGTTTGAGCTGAAAAAAAAACTAACACCTGCACAAAAGGCGCGTTCAGCTCCTAACGCAGCCCCATTGTTTGCTATGGGGAAAAACTTCCTACGTCTGCACCTAACACCCTAACATGTACCCCAAGTCTAAACACCCCTAACCTTACACTTATTAACCCCTAATCTGCCGCCCCCGCTATCGCTGACCCCTGCATATTAATTTTAACCCCTAATCTGCCGCTCCGTAAACCGCCGCTACTTACATTATCCTTATGTACCCCTAATCTGCTGCCCCTAACACCGCCGACCCCTATATTATATTTATTAACCCCTAATCTGCCCCCCTCAATGTTGCCTCCACCTGCCTACACTTATTAACCCCTAATCTGCTGAGCGGACCACACCGCTACTATAATAAAGTTATTAACCCCTAATCCGCCTCACTAACCCTATAATAAATAGTATTAACCCCTAATCTGCCCTCCCTAACATCGCCGAGACCTAACTTCAAACATTAACCCCAAATCTGCCGACCGGAGCTCACCGCTATTCTAATAAATGTATTAACCCCTAAAGCTAAGTCTAACCCTAACACTAACACCCCCCTAACTTAAATATAATTTAAATCTAACAAAATTAATTAACTCTTCTTAAATAAATTATTCCTATTTAAAGCTAAATACTTACCTGTAAAATAAATCCTAATATAGCTACAATATAAATTATAATAATATTATAGCTATTTTAGGATTAATATTTATTTTACAGGTAACTTTGTATTTATTTTAACCAGGTACAATAGCTATTAAATAGTTAAGAATTATTTAATAGCTAAAATAGTTAAAATAATTACAAAATTACCTGTAAAATAAATCCTAACCTAAGTTACAATTAAACCTAACACTATACTATCATTAAATTAATTAAATAAAATACCTACAATTACCTACAATTAAACCTAACACTACACTATCAATACATTAATTAAATACAATACCTACAAATAACTACAATGAAATAAACTAACTAAAGTACAAAAAATAAAAAAGAACTAAGTTACAAAAAATAAAAAAATATTTACAAACATACGAAAAATATTACAACAATTTTAAACCAATTACACCTACTCTAAGCCCCCTAATAAAATAACAAAGACACCCAAAATAAAAAATGCCCTACCCTATTCTAAATTACTAAAGTTCAAAGCTCTTTTACCTTACCAGCCCTGAACAGGGCCCTTTGCGGGGCATGCCCCAAGAAGTTCAGCTCTTTTGCCTGTAAAAAAAAAAACATACAATACCCCCCCCAACATTACAACCCACCACCCACATACCCCTATTCTAACCCAAACCCCCCTTAAATAAACCTAACACTAAGCCCCTGAAGATCATCCTACCTTGTCTTCACCTCACCGGGTATCACCGATCGGTCCTGGCTCCAAAATCTTCATCCAACCCAAGCGGGGGCTGGCGATCCATCATCCGGTGGCTGAAGAGGTCCAGAAGAGGCTCCAAAGTCTTCATCCTATCCGGGAAGAAGAGTAGATCCGGACCGGCAACCATCATCTTCCAAGCGGCATCTTCTATCTTCATCTGATGAGGACCGACTCCATCCTGAAGACCTCCACCGCGGACCCATCTTCATCCGGCGACGTCCAACTGAAGAATGACGGTTCCTTTAAGGGACGTCATCCAAGATGGTGTCCCTCGAATTCCGATTGGCTGATAGGATTCTATCAGCCAATCGGAATTAAGGTAGGAATATTCTGATTGGCTGATGGAATCAGCCAATCAGAATCAAGATCAATCCGATTGGCTGATCCAATCAGCCAATCAGATTGAGCTCGCATTCTATTGGCTGATTGGAACGGCCAATAGAATGCGAGCTCAATCTGATTGGCTGATTGGATCAGCCAATCGGATTGAACTTGATACTGATTGGCTGATTCCATCAGCCAATCAGAATATTCCTACCTTAATTCCGATTGGCTGATAGAATCCTATCAGCCAATCGGAATTTGAGGGACGCCATCTTGGATGACGTCCCTTAAAGGAACCGTCATTCTTCAGTTGGACGTTGCCAGATGGAGATGGGTCCACGGTGGAGGTCTTCAGGATGGAGCCGGTCCTCATCGGATGAAGATAGAAGATGCCGCTTGGAAGATGATGGTTGCCGGTCCAGATCTACTCTTCTTCCCGGATAGGATGAAGACTTTGGAGCCTCTTCTGGACCTCTTCAGCCACCGGATGATGGATCGCCAGCCCCCGCTTGGGTTGGATGAAGATTTTGAAGCCAGGACCGATCGGTGATACCCGGTGAGGTGAAGACAAGGTAGGATGATCTTCAGGGGCTTAGTGTTAGGTTTATTTAAGGGGGGTTTGGGTTAGATTAGGGGTATGTGGGTGGTGGGTTGTAATGTTAGGGGGGGTATTGTATCTTTTTTTTTACAGGCAAAAGAGCTGAACTTCTTGGGGCATGCCCCGCAAAGGGCCCTGTTCAGGGCTGGTAAGGTAAAAGAGCTTTGAACTTTAGTAATTTATAATAGGGTAGGGCATTTTTTATTTTGGGGGTCTTTGTTATTTTATTAGGGGGCTTAGAGTAGGTGTAATTAGTTTAAAATTGTTGTAATATTTTTCGTATGTTTGTAAATATTTTTTTATTTTTTGTAACTTAGTTCTTTTTTATTTTTTGTACTTTAGTTAGTTTATTTCATTGTAGTTATTTGTAGGTATTGTATTTAATTAATGTATTGATAGTGTAGTGTTAGGTTTAATTGTAGGTAATTGTAGGTATTTTATTTAATTAATTTAATGATAGTATAGTGTTAGGTTTAATTGTAACTTAGGTTAGGATTTATTTTACAGGTAATTTTGTAATTATTTTAACTATTTTAGCTATTAAATAGTTCTTAACTATTTAATAGCTATTGTACCTGGTTAAAATAAATACAAAGTTACCTGTAAAATAAATATTAATCCTAAAATAGCTATAATATTATTATAATTTATATTGTAGCTATATTAGGATTTATTTTACAGGTAAGTATTTAGCTTTAAATAGGAATAATTTATTTAATAAGAGTTAATTAATTTCGTTAGATTTAAATTATATTTAAGTTAGGGGGGTGTTAGTGTTAGACTTAGCTTTAGGGGTTAATACATTTATTAGAATAGCGGTGAGCTCCGGTCGGCAGATTAGGGGTTAATAATTGAAGTTAGGTGTCGGCGATGTTAGGTAGGGCAGATTAGGGGTTAATACTATTTATTATAGGGTTAGTGAGGCGGATTAGGGGTTAATAACTTTATTATAGTAGCGGTGCGGTCCGCTCGGCAGATTAGGGGTTAATAAGTGTAGGCAGGTGGAGGCGACGTTGAGGGGGGCAGATTAGGGGTTAATAAATATAATATAGGGGTCGGTGGTGTTAGGGGCAGCAGATTAGGGGTACATAAGGATAACTTCGGTCGGCAGATTAGGGGTTAATTATTGTAGGTAGCTGGCGGCGACGTTGTGGGGGGCAGGTTAGGGGTTAATAAATATAATATAGGGGTCGGCAGTGTTAGGGGCAGCAGATTAGGGGTACATAAGGATAACGTAGGTGGCGGTCGGCAGATTAGGGGTTAAAAAAATTAAATCAAGTGGCTTCGATGTGGGGGGACCTCGGTTTAGGGGTACATAGGTAGTTTATGGGTGTTAGTGTACTTTAGAGTACAGTAGTTAAGAGCTTTATGAACAGACGTTAGCCCAGAAAGCTCTTAACTACTGACTTTTTTTTATAACCTATAGGTGGTGATGTGGAATATTAGCCAAAACAGGTTTGTGCCCGGTGGAAAAATAAAGGAGACCAGACCAATATATCCAGACAATGGCTAACCTCTTTATGGGCTAATCTTTAGTGATGTCGCCAACCTAAAAATTTCGGTTCGCAAACGGCGGACTCGAACTTCCGCAAATGTTCGCGAACCGGTGAACCGCCATTGACTTCAAAAGGCAGGCAAACTTAAAAACCCACAAGGACTCTTTCTGGCCACAATAGTGATGGAAAAGTTGTTTCAAGGGGACTAACACCTGCACTGTGGCATGCCGGAGGGGATCCATGGCAAAACTCCCACGGAAAATTACATAGTTGATGCAGAGTCTGGTTTTAACCCATAAAGGGCCTAAATCACCTAACATTCCTAAATTGTTTGGAATAACGTGCTTTAAAACATCAGGTATGATGTTGTATCGATCAGGTAGTGTATGGGTTACGCCCGCTTCACAGTGACAGACCAAACTCCCTGTGTAAAGCACCGCAAACAACCACAAACAGTCCATTTGCACAACCACGCGATAGATAGATTTGATAGATAGATACATAGATTACATAGCTCAATAGATGCAATATACATATGATCGATACAAATTACATAGATCAATAGATGCAATATACATTTGATAGATACGAATTACATAGATCAATAGATGCAATATATATTTGATAGATACGATTGATAGTTAGATAGATTCAATAGATTAATAGATAGATTTGATAGATATATAATTTCCCTGACAGAGTATAACAATAAGACATGCGGTCTGGGACCCGTGGTGTGTTAAGTAGTACTATTCTTAGCAGCTTACTACCTGTTATTCCCCCTATCGGGGGAGGTCTATATGGCCTGCATTTTTGGAACAGGGAGATGGAAGTAGATGCTTGGTCTGTCCTCCTACTTCAAATTTGACCGAAACACAAGTGGCTGTCACAAAACAGTCCAGCCACGAGATAGATAGATTTGATAGATATACATAGATTGATAGTTAGATATAATCGATAGAAGATAAATAGATAGATTTGATAGATATATAATTACCCTGACAAAGTATAATAATAAACATGCGGTCTGGGACTCATGGTAACTAGGTTGTGTTAAGTAGTACTATTCTTAGCAGTTTAATCCCTGTTACTCCCCCTATCGGGGAAGGTCTATATGGCCTGCCTGATTACCCTGACAAAGTATAACAATAAAACATGCGGTCTGGGACCCATGGTAACTAGGTTGTGTTAAGTAGTACTATTCTTAGCAGTTTAATCCCTGTTACTCCCCCTATCGGGGGAGGTCTAAATGGCCTGCCTGATTACCCTGACAAAGTATAATAATAAAACATGCGGTCTAGGACCCATGGTAACTAGGTTGTGTTAAGTAGTACTATTCTTAGCAGTTTAATCCCTGTTACTCCCCCTATCCGGGGAGGTCCATATGGCCTGCCTGATTACCCTTACAAAGTATAATAATAAAACATGCGGTCTGGGACGCATGGTAAGGTTACTTCCTTTTGCACAATCGAGTACAGGTTGTAGTCCGGGATTGCCTTTTTGTGCTGTCTGATTCTTTCAGGTATACCAGTTGCAGAGGTTCTGACCCTGCATTCTGGCTGCACCTCTCCCTGCAAGAGGGATCTGTTACAGAGTCTGTGGGCCAGTATGCAAAGAGCTGGCCTGCCTGAAAGGAGCAGCAAGGCAGAGGGATCGATTCCTGCCTATAAGAAACCAGAGGGAACGCTACCTGCTGGAAGTGTGCAGTGAGGCAGAGGGATCTATTCATGCCTAGAAGCAGAAGGGCAGAGGGGACGCTACCTGCCTGGGAGCCCTCTGAGACCAGCCCAGCTGGGGGAGATACAGCCGCTGGCTTGACCCTGGTCTCAGCCACGATAGCCCTGGTCCCACTATTTGGAGGCAGAGGGATCTATTCCTTCCAAGAAGCAGCCTGGCAGGAGGATTTATTCCTGCCTAGAAGCAGACAGGCAGAGGGGACGATACCTGCCAAGAAAGAGCTGCAGGGCAGAGAGGACGCTACCTGACTGGGAGTCCACTGAGACCAGCCCAGCTGGGGGAGATACACCTGCTGGCTTGACCCTGGTCTCAGCAACTATATCTCTGGTCCCACTATCCGGTGGCCACCCCTGGGTTTGGACAGAGGAAGGGAGACCCCCTAGTGGAGTACCGCTACATCAGGGAGATGGAAAAAGATGTATGGACACCCAGTACAGGTCGTTCTCCTTCAGCCTTTTATACTTGGGTCCCCGACCCTCAACAGGCACAACAGCATGAAACACCACATATGCCATCCTTTTGCACAATAAAGTACAGGTATGGCATCGATTTTAGGAACCCAGAGATAATTTTTAGGATCCGGGAGATGGAAAAAGATGCTTGGACACCCAGTACAAGTCGTTCTCCTTCAGCCTTTTTATACTTGGGTCCCCGACCCTCAACAGAAACAACAGCATGAAACAACACATATGCCATCCTTTTGAACAATCCAGTACAGGTATGGCATCGATTTTAGGAACCCGGAGATAATTTTTAGGAACCGGGAGATGGAAAAAGATGCTTGGTCGGTCCTCCTACTTCAAATTTGGGGCACTGCGCGTGCAATGTACTGTGCCACCAGATATGAGTGGTGTGTTTAGTAGTACTATTCTTAACAGTTTAATCACTGTTATGTGCCTTTTTTTTGGTTTTGGTTTTATAGCCACAGTGCAGCACCAGAGGCCAGAAAAATTAGGCATATAAAACTGCCTAAAAATTAGGTATTGTTGCAGCCGCTGCTATAGCAGCGGCCAGAAAAATTGATGTTTGTTGTTTGTTCGACAGTTAGAAAGTGCCCTAAAACATTGCGGTTTGAAAGCTAGTTGTTGGCGGGTAAGTCACACAAGTCATCCGCCATTCGAAGATAAAATACAGCAGCGTGTGTACCATTTGTAGCCCAAGGCAGCTCATCTCATCAGGCCTTTTTTACTCTAATGTATTGCACAATGTCAGTCCCTTCGGGATCCATCCCTCATTCATTTTAATAAAGGTGAGATAATCAAGACTTTTTTGACCTAGGTGACTTCTCTTCTCAGTGACAATACCTCCTACTGTACTGAATGTCCTTTCTGACAGGACACTTGAAGCGGGGCAGGCCAGAAGTTCGATTGTAAATTGGGATAGCTCAGGCCACAGGTCAAGCCTGCACACCCAGTAGTCAAGGGGTTCATCGCTCCTCAGAGTGTTGAGATCCGCATTTAATGCTAGGTAGTCTGCTACCTGTCGGTTGAGTCTTTCTCTGAGTCTGGATCCCAAAGGGCTGTGACGATGCATAGGAGTTAAAAAGGTCCGCATGTCCTCTATCAACAACACGTCTGGAGAGCGTCCTATCCTTGCCGGCGTGGTCGTGGGAGGAGGATTACTTTCATCTCTTCCCCTGTTAGATTCCCGTTGTGCTGTACATCACCCTTATACGCTGTGTAAAGCATACTTTTTAAATTTATTTTTGAACTGCTCCATCCTTTCCGACTTGCGGGAATTCTGTAACATTTCAGTCACTTTATGCTTATACCGGGGGTCTAGTAGCGTGGACACCCAGTACAGGTCATTTTCTTTCAGTTTTTTTATACGAGGGTCCCTCAACAGGCACGACAGCATGAAAGACCCCATTTGCAGAAGGTTGGATGCCGAGCTAATCATGTCCCATTCCTCGTCCTCACTGAAGGTATCTTCTTCTCCCCAGCCACGTACAACACCACGGGTACCAGATAGGTGACAAGAACGAGCACCCTGGGATGCCTGTTGTGCTTGGTCTTCCTCCTCCTCCTCCTCAAAGCCACATTCCTCCTCTTACTCCTCTTCCTCACAATCCTCTTCCTGCGTTGCCGCTGGTCCAGCAAGTGATGCTGATAAGGCTGTTTCTGGTGGTGATGGAGACCACAACACTTCCTCTTCCTCTTCACGCTCATCTACGGCCTGATCCAGCAGTCTTCACAGGGAACGCTCCAGGAAGAAAACAAATGGTATGATGTCGCTGATGGTGCCTTCGTTGCAACTGACTAGGTTTGTCACCCCCTCAAAAGGACGCATAAGCCTACAGGCATTGCGCATGAGCGTCCAGTAATGTGGCAAAAAAATCCCCATCTCCCCAGAGGCTGTCCTAGCACCCCGGTCATACAAATACTCGTTAACAACTTTTTCTTGTTGGAGCAGGCGGGTGAACATTAGGAGTGTTGAATTCCACCGTGTCGGGCTGTTGCAAATCAAGCACCTCACTGGCAGGTTCTTTCGACGCTGGATATCGGACAAGTGCGCCATGGCCATGTAGGAACGCCTGAAATGGCCACACACCTTCCTGGCCTGCTTCAGGACATCCTGTAAGCCTGGGTACTTATGCAAAAAGCGTTGTACAATCAGATTACATACATGTGCCATGCACGGCACATGTGTCAACTTGCCCAATTTCAATGCCGCCACCAAATTACTTCCATTGTCAGAAAAAAACTTTGCCAATCTCCAGTTGGTGCGGAGTCAGCCACTGATCCACCTGTGCGTTCAGGGTGGACAGGAATGCTGGTGTGGTGTGACTCTCGGCTTTCAGGCAAGTCAACCCCAAGATGGCATGACACTGCTGTATCCGGGATGTTGAATAGTACCTGGGGGGGGGGGTGCCGTTGATGTGGAGCAAGATGCAGCAGCAGAAGAGGACTCAGCCGAAGAAGAGGTTATGGAAGAGGATGGAGTAGGAGGAGTAGGCCAGGTAGCAGCAGGCCTGCCTGCAAGTCGTGGCGGTGTCACCAACTCCTCTGTAGAGCCACGCATTCCATGCTTGTCAGCCGTAAGCAGGTTTACCCAATGCACAGTCTAGGTGATATACCTGCCCTGACCATGCTTTGCAGACCAGCTATCAGTGGTCAGATTGACCCTTGCCCCAACGCTGTGTGCCAGACATGCCATTACTTCCTTTCGTACATCGAGTACAGGTTGGGGATTGCCTTTTGTGAAAAGAAATTTTGGCCGGGTACCTTCGACTGCGGTGTCCCAATAGATACAAATTTTTTGAACGCCTCATACTCCACCAGCTTGTATTGTAAAAGCTGGTGGGCTAAGAGTTCAGACAAGCCAGCTGTCAGAAGCCGGGCAAGGGGGTGACTTTGGGAAATTGGCTTCTTACACTCAAACATGTCCTTGACAGACACCTAACTGTGGGCAGATGACCAGGAACTGCTACATAAGAGAGACTGAGTGGTGGATGGTTGAAAGGGGGCAAGGAGGACAGCAGTGGTTGAGGTGGCTGAAGATGCTGAACCAGGAAGAGGATGGCGGCTTTGAGTTTGTGTGCTGCTTCTACTCATGTGTTCATCCCATCGGCGTTTGTGATGTGAGACCATGTGCCTTAGCAAAGCAGTTGTACCTAGGTGGGTGTTGGACTTCCCACGACTCAGTTTCTTTTGGCACAGGTTGCAAATGGCATCGCTGTTGTCAGAGGCAGACACACAAAAAAAAATGCCACACTGCTGAGCTCTGCGATGACGGCATTCTGGTGGTGGCAACAGCATGCGTTGATTGGAGTGCTGTCTGGATGACCCCGGGTGCCGATGCATGCTGTCTGACTGTTCCACTAGCTCCTTCTTGCGACGACCTCACCCTGCTTCCAACTCATCTCCTCCTCCTCCTCCTCTCTTTCTCCTCATCTGAACTTTCCCCCTCTTCTTCTTCTCTTCTAGCGGGCACCCACGTGACATCCACGGACGCATCATCATCAACCGCTTCATTTGTATCTGACAAATCAACAAAGGAAGCAGCAGCAGGTACAACATCACCATCATCATCATCACACCATACGTCCGTGTCTGCAATGCTGTCTGACTGAGGCATATCACTGTTATCTACATCCTCTGTCAATGATGGTTGCGCATCACTCATTTCTTCCAACTGATGTGTCAATAACTCCTCTGACAGATCAAGTGAAGCGGCTGCGGTGCTAGTATTGGTGGTGGCGGCAGGCGGGCGAGTGGCACTGGTCACTTGAGAGGTGTCCGCAGCTAAGCAGGAGGTGAATGGTGCGTCAAGGTTAGGAGCGGAAGCTGTAGAAGATTGGGTGTCCTGTGTTAGCCATTCAACTAGGTCCTCCTCAGAACTTTTCGCGTTCATGGCACTTGGCCTCTGAACACTGTGCATAGTTGTAGGGTCTAAGGGAATCACAGCACCACAACCACGACGGTAACTGTGGGGTGGCCTTGCCTGTCATTTTTTTTTAAAATGTACACTTACACTACTATTAAACAAAATATGAGTGGTGCCACTGGGCAAGTGGGCACAGTATACGCTGTGAGCCTGACACAAAAAAGCAGACTGATGTTTCACAATCCAAAAAGTTTTTTTTTTTTTAAATGTACACTTACACTTCTATTAAACAAGATATGAGTGGTGGCACTGGGCAAGTGGGCACAGTACACGCTGTGAGCTTGACACAAAAAAGCAGACTGATGTTTAACAGTCAAAAATGTTTATTTTTTAAATATTTAAACTACTGTTACAACAAATATGAATGGTGCCACTAACTTGGCAAGTGGGCCCGGCACACACGCTGGCAGGCAGGCAGGCAAATGCAATAAGATTACAATTAGCAGACTGATGTTTCACAGTCCAAAAATGTGTTAATTTAAATATTTACACTACTGTTATAACAAATATGAGTGGTGGCACTGACTTGGCAAGTGGGCCTGGGACACACGCTGGCAGGCAGGCAACTGCAATTAGATTACACTAGCTGAATGATGTTTCACAGTCAAAAAAGTTTGTTTTTAAATAGTTACACTACTGTTACAACAAATATGAGTGGTGCCACTAACTTGGCAAGTGGGCCTGGCACACACACTGGCAGGCAGGCAACTTCAATTAGATTACAATAGCAGACTGATGTTTCACAGTCAAAAAAGTTTTTTTAATTAAATATTTACACTACTGTTATAACAAATATGAGTGGTGGCACTAGTTGGCAAGTGGGCCTGGGACACACGCTGGCAGGCAGGCAACTGCAATTAGATTACACTAGCTGAATGATGTTTCACAGTCAAAAAAGTTTGTTTTTTTAAATATTTACACTACTGTTACAACAAATATGAGTGGTGCCACTAACTTGGCAAGTGGGCCTGGCACACACGCTGGCAGGCAGGCAGGCAACTTCAATTAGATTACAATAGCAGACTGATGTTTCACAGTCAAAAAAGTTTTTTTATTAAATATTTACACTACTGTTATAACAAAAATGATTGGTGGCACTAGTTGGCAAGTGGGCCTGGCACACATGCTGGCAGGCAGACAACTGCAATTAGATTACACTAGCTGACTGATGTTTCACAGTCAAATAATTTTTTTAAAAAATATTTACAATACTGTTATAACAAATATGATTGGTGGCACTAGTTGGCAAGTGGGCCTGGCACACACGCTGGCAGGCAGGCAGGCAACTGCAATTAGATTACACTAGCTGACTGATATTTCACAGTCAAATAATTTTTTTAAAATATTTACACTACTGTTACAACAAATATGAGTGGTGCCACTAACTTGGCAAGTGGGCCTGTCACACACGCTGGCAGGCAGGCAACTACAATTAGATTACACTAACAGACTGATGTAAAAGGTTTTTTTTAAAAAGTTACACTAATGTTACAGCAGATATGTAACACTACTGTTATAACAAATATGATTCGTGGCACTAGTTGGAAAGTGGGCTGGCACACATGCTGGCAGACAGGCAACTGCAATTAAACACTAGCAGACTGATGTAAAAGTTTTTTTAAAAAAAGTTACACTAATGTTACACCAGATATGAGTAGTGGCACTGAGGATGGAAGTAGGCACAGTATAAGCTGGGAGCCTGACACACAGGCTGGCACTAGTGGCAGGCTGGCCTGGCAACTAAAATTAAATAACACTAGAAGACTGATGTAAAAGTTTTTTTTTTTTTAAAGATACACTAATGTTACACCAGATAGGAGTGGTGGTACTGAGGATGGAAGTAGGCACAGTATATGCTGGGAGCCTGACACACAGGCTGGCACTAGTGGCACGCTGGCCTGGCAACTAAAATTAAATAACAATAGCAGACTGATGTAAAAGTTTTTTTTTAAAAATAATTTACACTAATGTTACACCAGATATAAGTGGTGGAAAACAGAGCAATTAGGCACAGTATATGCTGTGAGCCTGACGGAAAATGAAATTAGATTACACTAGCAAAATGATGTAAAAGTTTTTTTTTTTAAATTTACACTAATGTTCCCTTAGGCCCTTACACAGGCTGGCACTAGTGGTACGCTGGCCTGGCAACTAAAATTAAATAACAATAGCAGACTGATGTAAAAGTTTTTTTTTTTTTAATTTATACTAATGTTCCCTTAGGCCCTTACACAGGCTGGCACTAGTGGCACGCTGGCCTGGCAACTAAAATTAAATAACAATAGCAGACTGATGTAAAAGTTTTTTTTTAAAATTTACACTAATGTTCCCTTAGGCCCTTACACAGGCTGGCACTAGTGGTACGCTGGCCTGGCAACTAAAATTAAATAACAATAGCAGACTGATGTAAAAGTTTTTTTTTTTTTTTAAATGTACACTAATGTTACACCAGATATAAGTGTCAGAAAACAGAGCTATTAATCACAGTATATGATGTGAGCCTGACACACAGGCCTGATGGAAAATGAAATTAGATTACACTAGCAAAATGATGTAAAAGTTTTTTTTTTTTTAAATTTACACTAATGTTAACCAGATATCAGTGGTGGCACAGAGCAATTAATCACAGTATATGCTGTGAGCCTCACACACAGGCTGACAGGCAGGCAAATGCAAATAAAATTATAAAAAAAAAAAAAAAAAAAAAAAGACTGAAGTTCTAGCCCTAAAAAGGGCTTTTCGGGCTGAAGTTCTAGCCCTAAAAAGGGCTTTTTGGGGTGCTGTCCTTACAGTAGAGATTAGATGAGTCCTTCAGGAATGTAGTGGACACTGAATACACTAGCCTAGCTATCTATTTCCCTATAAAATCACCAGCAGCAGCACTAAACCTCCTCTCACTAAGAATGCAGGATCGTAATGAATTTAAAATGGCTGCTGCCCAGGAGCTGGGAGGGTCTGGGAGGGAGTGTCTGCTGCTGATTGGCTCAAATGTGTCTGCAGGCTGTGAGATACAGGGTCAAAGTTTCCTCAATGATGACGAATAGGGGGCGGATCGAACATTGCATATGTTCACCTGCCGCGGCGAACGCGAACAATTCGCGACATCACTACTAATCTTTTATTTACTGCTAGCAGGACTTCCCTTACAGACAAACAAACAGAGGGACACTAAGCTTCTGCTACATGCAACAGCTTATATACCTCTTATTATGCTACTGAAAAGAAGAGACAGTTACATTGGACAGTCTTTACTAGAAGCTTAGAAAAAGTTGCACTGTCCATATAAGGTATATGGAATGTAGAAACACTAATGGGGTACCATGTACAGGCTGCTACAACTGTTTTATGCCACAACTTGCAACACTAGAGGAAAAGAGTATGTGACAGGCAGCAACTTAAAGGGATATTAAACAAAAAAAATGTTTGGTTCAGCACCCTAGGTACTGCTTGCTGATTGGTGGCTACATTTGGGTCAGTTCCTAAGCTTACAGTCTTGCTTTTCAAATAAAGATTCAAAAATGAAGAAAAATTTATAATATGAGTAAATTAGAAAGCTGCTTAAAATTGCATGCTATATCTGAATCATGAAAGAAAAACATTTGGGTTTAGTATCCCTTTAAAAATGAAGTTTCATAGAACAGTAGAAACTTTGTAGATGAGGTCACACAATAGTCCCCCTCTAAAGCTATATATTTGGCCCCATCCATGAAACTGCAATATATATTTTTAATAACTAAGAAGTACTAAAAATTATTTTAACCTTTTTTTTGGCTACCAGTGACACACACAACTATGTTTTAAACCTTCAGACTGCCAGTATAACATAATGAGATATAACATAAGTAGAAAACACAGTAGTGATTCTCCCTCCCCCTATATCACATGACAGTTATCAGCAAAACAAAAAAATATATAAATGTATATACTATGCTCTTTTGCACATGCTCAGTAGATGCTGGAGCCTGTTTATATAAAAATGTTTTGCATGTTTTGATAATAGAAGTATATTGGTTATTTTTTAATTGCATGCTTTATCTGAATTATGAAACTTTAATTGAGACTTTATTCAGTTATTTCCATTTGTAATAAATAAAACTATAGCTTAAAACTTACTTTTAACATATACAAAATCCCTCTATATATGGACAGAATGTTAATTTATGATTGCAATTAAGTGTCTGGATGCTTGTTAATTTTAAAATTACTCAGAATTGTATGTAATTGTTTATTGCACACCAGCCACAATTTTATTAGTTTATTGTAAAAAACCTTTCAAACTGATTAGTTATTAAAATTTCATATTACATTCTTATATTATAATGATTGTAGACAACAAAAATGTGATCATCATAATTCTTCTTTATGATTTGTTCTCTACAAAATGTTAATTTTAAAAGTATGCAAAATGATTTAATTGTACACATCATAAATTGCACTGATTAGTTAAGTGAAAAAAAAAACCCAGCCTTCATACAAGAAATATTGATTCAGTTAGATGTCATATTTTACATTTTCACTGTACATTGTTCCTCAGTAGCTCTATGTTACCCCCCGAAAAAAACCATACCTAAAAAAAAGTATTATATTTTCCATGTGTTCAATCAAGAGAAGCTTATTTTTTTTCTTATACCATATATACAAGTTCAGCTACTTAAATGGTTGTAAAAGTGCAATGTTGCTTGCATATACTTATTTAACCTCAGCTAAGGGGTTAACTGTTCAATGCTCATGATGAGCCATTCTCATCATGCAGGGGTATTGCCAATAAGAATCAGAAGCTGTGTTCATTGTTCAACTAACCTTTACACTACAGACTGGAAACCATTGGTGGCCTGGTGAGCGGAACTCCCAAGCTTTCAATAGGAGCACCAGTAATGTTGCCACAAACATATAGTGATGTCACAAAGAGGCGGGAGTAGTGTAGCTGTAAAAGAGCTGTTTGGTGGGAGGTGATTCAGCCCCCTCAATCTCAGATCCCTTAGCAGCTACAGAGAAATAACAGCTCTTTCAAATGATAGTAATCTTGATAGGCACCAAGCCCACCAAAAATATAAATAATAGTCAGAACATGGGATTTAAATGTGTGTAGATCCCAATATACAAATAAGACCCTCTAGTTTTTGGTCTCTTTTAAATTTAGATTACAATTTAGCAACACAATCACAGTAGCAGCAGTGGTCACCTGGTCATGTTATTCACTAAAATATTATCAAAAATATACAATTTTTTCAACTTTTTTGTTGCAGTCTTTTCACATGCAATAAAATATAAATATAATAATGGCATATTCTGAATCTGCTGGACCTGTAAAAAAAAACAACAAATATATATAATTTGTGTGTGTCATTGACTGAAATATGACTTGCAATAGTGTTTAAATTTAAGCAGTAAAAAAGCTCAAAATCAACATAGCACAGGGTTGTGAAAGAAGCTTTGCAGTAAAGGGGGTAAAACCTATAATTAAAGTCTACTCCTGAGCAGCAACACACTACTGGAACCTAGCTGAACCAATAACAAGAGGCATATATGTGTAGCCACCAATCACTAGCTAGCTACCAACTATGCACTGCTGCTGCTGTGCCTACCTAGGTATGCTTTTTAACCCCTTAATGACCAAGGACGTACGCCACACGTCCTAAAAAAAAATACAGTTAATGACCGAGGACGTGTGGCGTACGTCCTTGGTCTGGAAAGCAGCTGGGAGCGATCCTGCTCGCTTCCAGCTGCTTTCCGGTTATTGCAGTGATGCCTCGATATCGAGGCATCCTGCAATAACCCCCCTTGGCCATCCGATGCAGAGAGAGACACTCTGTGGCCCTCTCTGCACCGGACATCGGTGGCCGGTATTGTTGGTGGGTGGGTGGGAGCAAGTCTGGGAGGCGGGTGGGCGGCTATCGATGTGCCGAGTGGAGTGGAGGGGGGCGGGATCGGGGGCAGGACAGACGGGAGCACTCACGGGAGCACGTGCGTGCACGGGGGCGGTGTGCGGGCGCGTTCACGGGGCGGGAGCGGGAGGGAACCGCTACACTGCAGAAAAATAAAGCTGTAAAAAGTAAAAAAATAAAGTTTTGAAAGTTATAAATAAACAGCTAAGGGATCTGGAAGGGGTGGGGGGTTGGTCTTGGGGGGGAGCTACACTACAGAAAAGGGCATTTTTTTTTTAAACAAAAAGGCACATTTTTTACTAAACTGGGTACTGGCAGACAGCTGCCAGTACCCAAGATGGCGCCCATTAAGGCAGAGGGGGAGGGTTAGAGAGCTGTTTGGTGGGGGATCAGTGAGGTTGGGGGCTAAGGGGGGATCCTACACAGCAGCATATGTAAATATGCTATAAAAAAAAACACAAAAAAGCCCAAATATAGTTTTTATTTTAGTACTGGCAGAGTTTCTGCCAGTACTTAAGATGGCGGGGACAATTGTGGCGTGGGGGAGGGAAGAGAGCTGTTTGGGAGGGATCAGGGGGTCTCATGTTTCAGGTGGGAGGCTGAGCTCTACACTAAAGCTAAAATTAACCCTGCAAGCTCCCTACAAGCTACATAATTAACCCCTTCACTGCTAGCCATAATACACGTGTGAAATGTAGCGGCGTTTGGCGGCCTTCTAATTACCAAAAAGCAACGTCAAAGCCATATATGTCTGCTATTTCTGAACAAAGGGAATCCCAGAGAAGCATTTACAACCATTTGTGCCATAATTGCACAAGCTGTTTTTAAATAATTTCAGTGAGAAACCTAAAGTTTGTGAAAAAGTTTGTGAAATAGGGAATGTTTTTTTTTTATTTGATCGCATTTGGCGGTGAAATGGTGGCATGAAATATACCAAAATGGGCCTAGATCAATACTTTGGGTTGTCTACTACAATAAAAAGCAATGCAAAAGCCATATATGTCTGCTATTTCTGAACAAAGGGGATCCCAGAGAAGCATTTACAACCATTTGTGCCATAATTGCACAAGCTGTTTGTAAATGATTTCAGTGAGAAACCAAAAAATTGTGAAAAATTTAAGGTTTTTGTTAATTTGATCGCATTTGGCGGTGAAATGGTGGCATGAAATATACCAAAATTGGCCTAGATCAATACTTGGGGCTGTCTACTACACTACACTAAAGCTAAAATTATCCCTAAAAGCTCCCTACATGCTCCATAATTAACCCCTTCACTGCTGGGCATAATACACGTGTAGTGCGCAGTGGCATTTAGCAGCCTTCTAATTACTAAAAAGCAACGCCAAAGCCATATATGTCTGCTATTTCTGAACAAAGGGGATCCCAGTGAAGCATTTACAACCATTTGTGCCATAATTGCACAAGCTGTTTGTAAATAATTTCAGTGAGAAACCAAAAGTTTGTGAAATAATTTGTAAAAAAGTGAACGATTTTTTGTATTTAACCGCATTTGACAGTGAAATGGTAGCATGAAATATACCAAAATGGGCCTAGATGAATACTTTGGGATGTCTACTAAAAAAAAATATATACATGTCAATGGATATTCAGAGATTCCTGAAAGATATTAGTGTTCTAATGTAACTAGCGGTAATTTTGAAAAATAATGGTTTGGAAATTGTATTTATGGCCCTATAACTTACAAAAAAAGCAAAGAACATATAAACATTGGGTATTTCTAAACTCAGGACAAAATTTAGAAACTATTTAGCACAGGTGTTTTTTGGTGGTTGTAGATGTGTAACAGATTTTGGGGGTCAAAGTTAGAAAAAGTGTGTTTTTTTTCCATTTTTTCCTCATATTTTATATATTTTTTATAGTAAATTATAAGATATGATGAACATAATGGTATCTTTAGAAAGTCCATTTAATGGTGAGAAAAACATTATATAATATGTGTGGGTACAGTAAATGAGTAAGAGGAAAATTACAGCTAAACACAAACACCGCAGAAATGTAAAAATAGCCTTGGTCCCAAACGGACAGAAAATGGAAAAGTGCTGTGGTCACTAAGGGGTTAAGAAAGAATATGAAGCAAATTAAGTAAATTTAATAATAGAAAATGAAAAGTTTCTTAAAATTGTATGCTCTCTTAAAATTGCAAGTTTAATTTGGATTTTCACATTCTTTTAAAGGGACATTGCATTAAATGCATACACAAAATAAGCAATGAAACATGCTAAAATTGTTTTTAGTTTAAACTGAAACTAACACAGCAGTATTAAATTGACAGTAAAGTCACAATTAGACTTTAATTTATTTAGACAGAGTATACAATTTTTAACAACTTTCCAATTTACTTCTGTTATTTAATTTGCTTCTTTCTCTTGTTATTATTTGCTAAAAGGTTTATCTAGGAAAGCTCAGGAGCAGCAAAGAACCTAGGTTCTAGCTGCTGATTGGTGGCTGCATATATATATATATATATATATATATATATATATACCGATTGTCATTGGCTCACCCATGTGTTCAGTTAGAAACCAGTAGTGCATTGCTGCTCCTTCAACACATGATGCTAAGAGAATATTGTATGTTTTACCTAAATCATGAAAGAATTGTTTTGGGTTTCATGTCCCTTTAATTGTGTACTTCCTACTAATGCTCATTGGTTAATAGGAGGTACACAAATTAATTTTACATATCATCAAGTATGCATTAACAGGAATAACACAACTGATACTGCTGTCCACATTTTAAAATGCTTCAATTTTATATAGATGATATAATTTTTGGTGTACAATGCGTTTTAACTCATTCAAATGCAATTTAAATATATTGTAATGCTGAGACAAAAAAGCCATAACCAACTTAAAGGGACATTAAACACTTTGAGATGGTAATATAAAATGATAAATTGTATATAATAAAACTACTCTGCAATATTCTTTCATTATTTATTTTGTCCTCTTTGCCTGTAATTCCATTCTGAAATTGTGAGCTTTTCAGTTCCTGTTAGAAATGGAAGTGCAGAACACTGTTAAAGTCAGCACAACCATTGGCTGCACACTCTAGTGACCTATTTATAACTGACTCTAATTGGCCACAGCAGAGAAGGTAACACAAGTTACAACATGGCAGCTCCCAGTGTTTTATAGACACTAAGGCCTAGATTTGGAGTTTGGCGGTAGATGGGCTGTTAACGCTCTGCAGGCTTTTTTCTGGCCGCACCATAAAATTAACTCTGGTATCGAGAGTTCAAAAAAATGCTGCGTTAGGCTCCAAAAAAGGAGCGTAGAGCATTTTTACATCAAATGCAACTCTCGATACCAGAGTTGCTTACGGACGCGGCCAGCCTCAAAAACGTGCTCGTGCACGATTCTCCCATAGGAAACAATGGGGCTGTTTGAGCTGAAAAAAAACCTAACACCTGCAAAAAAGCAGCGTTCAGCTCCTAACGCAGCCCCATTGTTTCCTATGGGGAAACACTTCCTACGTCTGCACCTAACACTCTAACATGTACCCCGAGTCTAAACACCCCTAACCTTACACTTATTAACCCCTAATCTGCCGCCCCCGCTATCGCTAACCCCTGCATTATATTATTAACCCCTAATCTTCCGCTCCGTAAACCGCCGCAACTTACATTATCCCTATGTACCCCTAATCTGCTGCCCCTAACACCGCCGACCCCTATATTATATTTATTAACCCCTAATCTGCCCCCCACAACGTCGCCGCCAGCTACTTACAATAATTAACCCCTAATCTGCCGAGCGGACCTGAGCGCTACTATAATAAAGTTATTAACCCCTAATCCGCCTCACTAACCCTATCATAAATAGTATTAACCCCTAATCTGCCCTCCCTAACATCGCCGACACCTAACTTCAATTATTAACCCCTAATCTGACGACCGGAGCTCACCGCTATTCTAATAAATGTATTAACCCCTAAAGCTAAGTCTAACCCTAACACTAACACCCCCCTAACTTAAATATAATTTAAATCTAACGAAATTAATTAACTCTTATTAAATAAATTATTCCTATTTAAAGCTAAATACTTACCTGTAAAATACATCCGAATATAGCTGCAATATAAATTATAATTATATTGTAGCTATTTTAGGATTAATATTTATTTTACAGGCAACTTGGTAATTATTTTAACCAGGTACAATAGCTATTAAATAGTTAAGAACTATTTAATAGTTACCTAGTTAAAATAATAACAAAATTACCTGTAAAATAAGTCCTAACCTAAGTTATAATTAAACCTAACACTACCCTATCAATAAATTAATTAAAGAAAATACCTACAATTACCTACAATTAACCTAACACTACACTATCAATAAATAAATTAAATACAATTGCTACAAATAACTACAATTACATAAACTAACTAAAGTACCAAAAATAAAAAAGAACTAAGTTACAAAAAATAAAAAAATATTTACAAACATAAGAAAAATATTACAACAATTTTAAACTAATTACACCTACTCTAAGCCCCCTAATAAAATAACAAAGACCCCCAAAATAAAAAAATTCCCTACCCTATTCTAAATTAATAGAGTTAAAAGCTCTTTTACCTTACCAGCCCTGAACAGGGCCCTTTGTGGGGCATGCCCCAAGAAAATCAGCTCTTTTGCCTGTAAAAAAAAACATACAATACCCCCCCCCCAACATTACAACCCACCACCCACATACCCCTAATCTAACCCAAACCCCCCTTAAATAAACCTAACACTAAGCCCCTGAAGATCTTCCTACCTTGTCTTCACCATCCAGGTATCACCGATCCATCCTGGCATCCGGTGCTGAAGAGGTCCAGAAGAGGCTCCAAAGTCTTCCTCCTATCCGGCAAGAAGAGGACATCCGGACCGGCAAACATCTTCTCCAAGCGGCATCTTCGATCTTCTTCCATCCGGTGCGGAGCGGGTCCATCTTGAAGCAGCCGACGCAGATCCATCCTCTTCTTCCAGCGTCTCCCGACGAATGACGGTTCCTTTAAGGGACGTCATCCAAGATGGCGTCCCTCGAATTCCGATTGGCTGATAGTATTCTATCAGCCAATCGGAATTAAGGTAGGAATATTCTGATTGGCTGATGGAATCAGCCAATCAGAATCAAGTTCAATCCGATTGGCTGATCCAATCAGCCAATCAGATTGAGCTCGCATTCTATTGGCTGATCGGAAAAGCTCCGCACCGGATGGAAGAAGATCGAAGATGCCGCTTGGAGAAGATGTTTGCCGGTCCGGATGTCCTCTTCTTGCCGGATAGGAGGAAGACTTTGGAGCCTCTTCTGGACCTCTTCAGCACCGGATGCCAGGACGGATCGGTGATACCTGGATGGTGAAGACAAGGTAGGAAGATCTTCAGGGGCTTAGTGTTAGGTTTATTTAAGGGGGGTTTGGGTTAGATTAGGGGTATGTGGGTGGTGGGTTGTAATGTTGGGGGGGGGTATTGTATGTTTTTTTTTACAGGCAAAAGAGCTGATTTTCTTGGGGCATGCCCTGCAAAGGGCCCTGTTCAGGGCTGGTAAGGTAAAAGAGCTTTTAACTCTATTAATTTAGAATAGGGTAGGGAATTTTTTTATTTTGGGGGTCTTTGTTATTTTATTAGGGGCCTTAGAGTAGGTGTAATTGGTTTAAAATTGTTGTAATATTTTTCTTATGTTTGTAAATATTTTTTTATTTTTTGTAACTTAGTTCTTTTTTATTTTTGGTACTTTAGTTAGTTTATGTAATTGTATTTATTTGTAGCAATTGTATTTAATTTATTTATTGATAGTGTAGTGTTAGGTTAATTGTAGGTAATTGTAGGTATTTTCTTTAATTAATTTATTGATAGGGTAGTGTTAGGTTTAATTATAACTTAGGTTAGGACTTATTTTACAGGTAATTTTGTTATTATTTTAACTAGGTAACTATTAAATAGTTCTTAACTATTTAATAGCTATTGTACCTGGTTAAAATAATTACAAAGTTACCTGTAATATAAATATTAATCCTAAAATAGCTACAATGTAATTATAATTTATATTGTAGCTATATTAGGATTTATTTTACAGGTAAGTATTTAGCTTTAAATAGGAATAATTTATTTAATAAGAGTTAATTAATTTCGTTAGATTAAAATTATATTTAATTTAGGGGGGTGTTAGTGTTAGGGTTAGACTTAGCTTTAGGGGTTAATCCATTTATTATAGTAGCGGTGAGCTCCGGTCGTCAGATTAGGGGTTAATAATTGAAGTTAGGTGTCGGCGATGTTAGGGAGGGCAGATTAGGGGTTAATACTATTTATGATAGGGTTAGTGAGGCGGATTAGGGGTTAATAACTTTATTATAGTAGCGCTCAGGTCTGCTCGGCAGATTAGGGGTTAATAAGTGTAGGCAGGTGTTGGCGACGTTGTGGGGGGCAGGTTAGGGGTTAATAAATATAATACAGGGGTCGGCGGTGTTAGGGGCAGCAGATTAGGGGTACATAAGGATAACGTAGGTGGCGGCGCTTTGCGGTCGGCAGATTAGGGGTTAATTATTGTAAGTAGCTGGCAGCGACGTTGTGGGGGGCAGGTTAGGGGTTAATAAATATAATACAGGGGTCGGCGGTGTTAGGGGCAGCAGATTAGGGGTACATAAGTATAACATAGGTTGCGGTCGGCAGATTAGGGGTTAAAAAAATGTAATCGAGTTGCGGCGATGTGGGGGGACCTCGGTTTAGGGGTGCATAGGTAGTTTATGGGTGTTAGTGTACTTTAGGGTACAGTAGTTAAGAGCTTTATGAACCGGCGTTAGCCCAGAAAGCTCTTAACTCCTGCTATTTTCCTGCGGCTGGAGTTTTGTCGTTAGAGCTCTAACGCTCACTTCAGAAACGACTCTAAATACCGGCGTTAGGAAGATTCCATTGAAAAGATAGGATACGCAATTGACGTAAGGGGATCTGCGGTATGGAAAAGTCGCGGCTGAAAAGTGAGCGTTAGACCCTTTAATCACTGACTCCAAATACCGGCGGTAGCCTAAAACCAGCGTTAGGAGCCTCTAACGCTGGTTTTCACGGCTAACGCCGAACTCTAAATCTAGGCCTAAAACTTTACACTTATTTTGTAACTTTTTAAACAACTAATGAAACTTTAAAAAATACATCTACATGTTACTCATGGACTAATCTTTTCTTTGAATGCATCATTCTATCTAGCATGTATTTAGTGTTTAATGTCCCTTTAAGGGAAAAGTAAGGGAAAAGTTAAACTTTTGTTATTCAGATAGAGGATACAATTTTAAACTACTCAAATGTACTTCTGTTATCAAATGTAATTTGTTCTCTTGGTATCCTTTGTTGAAAAGAATTATATAACATTATCTTAGCGCAAACTTTATGCAACATAATATTGCGGCTAAAATTTGATTATAAAGAGGATTTTTCAGACCGCCACTCTTGCTCTATTGAGCGGGTCTCGTTTTCCCCCTGAGTGCATCTGGGCAGCTGTCTAGTCACAGCCCGACCCGATCGCGCCATTGCATTCAATGTAGCTCACTCCCAGAACAGGAGCGAGCTACATTGAGTGTAATGGCGTGATCGCGCCAGGTTGTGACTAGACAGCTGCCCAGATGCAGAATTATATAACATTATTTTGTACGTTTACTGCCCCTTTAAATTATACATTTTAACATGGCAAATACATATATTGGAATGGGGTGGATATCAGTAAAAGATTTTCTATAATTCTATAATCTTTTCAGTGGCAGATTGAGGCAACAGGGTAATTTCTCCCCCCGACAGCAGAACCAGACTGGCTGCTGTCATGGTGACAGCCAATGCTAGTTATCAGCAGTCAGAAAGAGAAAGGTGAGGCATACACTGCCCTAGAGCTAAACTGAATCTTTATGATAGCTTTAAATACAGTTTTCTATTAAAGGCCAGAAGATGACACTGTCCAAAGATGTGCTTCCTTGCTCCTCACTGGTATTTGCTCTCTAAGCCTTAGCTCCCGCCCTACAAGTTCCCTACTTCACTTCACATGAAGGTGTGATGTGATGCTGAAGGGATGTGATTCTACTTCATTAGGTTAGGGAAATTGGGATGGCTGTGCTGTAATGAAGAGGCTTAGGTAAATGAGGCTGTGATTGTAAAGGAAGCAGTGTAACTGCAGTGTAAATTCTCGAGTGTGTATATATGTGAGTGTTTGTGGTATGCGTGTGTATGTTCATCTGTATGTATATATATATATATATGTGTATGTGCATGTGTGTTTTTGAGTGTATATGTGTGTGTCTATTGGGGCATATATGTGTGTAGGTGCCTGTGTACTGTGTGCCTGTATATATGTTTATGTATGGGTGTATATGTGTTTATATATATATATATATATATATATATATATATATATATATATATATACAGGGAGTGCAGAATTATTAGTCAAGTTGTATTTTTGAGGATTAATTTTATTATTGAACAACAACCATGTTCTCAATGAACCCAAAAAACTCATTAATATCAAAGCTGAATAGTTTTGGAAGTAGTTTTTAGTTATAGCTATTTTAGGGGGATATCTGTGTGTGCAGGTGACTATTACTGTGCATAATTATTAGGCAACTTAACAAAAAACAAATATATACCCATTTCAATTATTTATTTTTACCAGTGAAACCAATATAACATCTCAACATTCACAAATATACATTTCTGACATTCAAAAACAAAACAAAAACAAATCAGTGACCAATATAGCCAACTTTCTTTGCAAGGACACTCAAAAGCCTGCCATCCATGGATTCTGTCAGTGTTTTGATCTGTTCACCATCAACATTGCGTGCAGCAGCAACCACAGCCTCCCAGACACTGTTCAGAGAGGTGTACTGTTTTCCCTCCTTGTAAATCTCACATTTGATGATGGACCACAGGTTCTCAATGGGGTTCAGATCAGGTGAACAAGGAGGCCATATCATTAGATTTTCTTCTTTTATACCCTTTCTTGCCAGCCACGCTGTGGAGTACTTGGACGCGTGTGATGGAGCATTGTCCTGCATGAAAATCATGTTTTTCTTGAAGGATGCAGACTTCTTCCTGTACCACTGCTTGAAGAAGGTGTCTTCCAGAAACTGGCAGTAGGACTGGGAGTTGAGCTTGACTCCATCCTCAACCCGAAAAGGCCCCACAAGCTCATCTTTGATGATACCAGCCCAAACCAGAACTCCACCTCCACCTTGCTGGCGTCTGAGTCGGACTGGAGCTCTCTGCCCTTTACCAATCCAGCCACGGGCCCATCCATCTGGCCCATCAAGACTCACTCTCATTTCATCAATCCATAAAACCTTAGAAAAATCAGTCTTGAGATATTTCTTGGCCCAGTCTTGACGTTTCAGCTTGTGTGTCTTGTTCAGTGGTGGTCGTCTTTCAGCCTTTCTTACCTTGGCCATGTCTCTGAGTATTGCACACCTTGTGCTTTTGGGCACTCCAGTGATGTTGCAGCTCTGAAATATGGCCAAACTGGTGGCAAGTGGCATCTTGGCAGCTGCACGCTTGACTTTTCTCAGTTCATGGGCAGTTATTTTGCGCCTTGGTTTTTCCACACGCTTCTTGCGACCCTGTTGACTATTTTGAATGAAACGCTTGTTTGTTCGATGATCACGCTTCAGAAGCTTTGCAATTTTAAGAGTGCTGCATCCCTCTGCAAGATATCTCACTATTTTTTACTTTTCTGAGCCTGTCAAGTCCTTCTTTTGACTTTTTTCACAGCTTCTTTTCGCTAAGTCCAGAGTTTATCTTTATCCTTTTATGTTTTTAAATTCAATCTAATGTAACAATGGTGTTGGGTGTTTTTGTTTTCACTGTATGTATACCTATATATGGTTTCTTTTCTCCTACAGATTAATTTTGTCTTGAAGAAGGCTCTCATGTGAGCCGAAACGTTGACTCTGTCTTTGATGACTAATTGAGAATCTGAATAAAATGATTTATGTGGTTCTTTAAAATACCCTGAGAGTGCCCTCCATGCCCATTCTTTATTATATAGAAGCACTTCTTTACAGAAAGAGTGATTGATTTATGGAATAAACTTCCTCAAGAGGTAGTAGCAACAAACACTGTGGGGGACTTTAAAAATGCATGGGGCAAGCATAGGGCTATCCTACGAACTAGATAAGTTTATACTGTTAGGTAAGGTCGGGCAGACTTGCTGGGCCTATGGCTCTTATCTGCCGTCAATATCTATGTTTCTATGTTTCTATGTTTCTATATATATGTGTGTGTGTGTGTGTGTATGTGCATGTGTGTAAATGTGTGCGTGGGTGGGTATGTTTGTGTATTTATATATTTTTTTTTTTAAGTGTACACGTCTGTTTAGTGTTAACCTAACATAATTGTATAACTATTATGGCCCTTTAAGTTTGAAATAAATCAAACCATTGATCATTTTCTTTAAAATGCAGGACTCACACTTTCAAACTTAAAAAAAGTCAGTAGTGCCAAAATATATGAATAAATTCAGTTTCTTAAAAAAAAAACGTTGCCACAAAATTATTTAAAAATCTTAATTACAAACATTTTTTATTACATTATTTTTTCCGCTCTTGTTACTACAAGATCAAAGCCAACATCTTAGCATTTGCTTTTATTCTGAGTGTAAAGTCTTTAAAGGACATTCTGATACAAAAAAAAAATGTCAGCATTAAGTTTATGATGGAGAAGTCTATTACCATATTGCAGACAATTTCATGCAGTTACTAATGAAGTTTAATATTTTGTTCTTGAATTTGAACCATTGGTCTTTAATTCCTTAACAGGACATGTACCATGTACATTAACACGCTATTATACCATCCCTCCTCCATTCTTGTAACTGGAAATAGCGTGGTTTCACCGCTGCTAGCGATATTGCACTATCAATTGTGCAATCCCCATAGAAAGACCAGGGTACGTATATAAGGAATTACTAGTTACCACTCAGTTTTATAAACAACACAATGTTTTAATATTGGCCTTGTTGCCACATGATGATCTGGCATGTTGCTACTACCGGTATTGGGCTCTGGATCCGCTGTAAATTTTCTACTCTATTAGTTTAACAGCATCACCATTTTTAATGAAAGATAAAAAATGTGTACAATGCCCAATTAACTAATTTAAGCATGTTATACATTAATTGGGTTGCTATAAAAAGGAAAGCAAACAGCCACTTAAAGGGAAATATTACTAAAATATTTTCTTTTGGGTATATGAAAGAGCAAAAGTTAAATGTTATTTTTTGTATAATTTTTTTGCATAAAAAAGTATTACTTAAAGCTGTTTAAATTTAAATTAAAACTAACAGGAAATATATAACTGTACATCTGAGTTTTTGGATTATTTTGCTCACTGGCTGACATGGACAACTCCCAGATAAAAAAAAAAAATGTTTTATCCAGTACAAGAATATCTATTTTTCAAGACACAAAGCACCATAACACATTTCGAAACAGTTTCTTTTAGATGAAACACAAAACATTTTTTTATTGTCATGTTCCTTTAAAGGGACAGTCTACACCTTAGTCATCTTAAAGTCTTACCTTAGATTAAGCTGCAAATAGCCTCCTGTACCCCTTTCTATATCATGCAGCAGGAATGGTAAACCAGTTATTTTTAAATGGCTATTGTTTCTGGTCAGTTTGAAATGGCTGCCAAGCTCCACCCACTGATGACATCATGATCTGGGCTGCATCTTGCTTCCAATCACAAAAGACTCACTAGTTGGATTCAACAGACTGTCAATGCTATTCAACAGAATGCCTGGATGTAGCCCAGATCATGATGTCATCGGTGAGTGGAGCTTGGCAGCCATTTCAAACTGGCCAGAAACAATATTCATTTTAAAATAACTTTTTTACTGTTCCTGCTGCATGATAGAGAAAGGAGCGCAGGAGACTATTTGCAGCTTAATCTAAGGTAAGACTTTAAGATGACTAAGGTGTAGACTGTCCCTTTAAAGCTTATAATACAATTGAATTCATAATTTGTCACAAATGCATCACAATGTGGTATCAGCATGTTGGTTTCAAATTAATTATAGATGAAATAAGCATCAATATAGCAATAACATGTACATGTAAAACTTTAATTAGATGTCATTATTAATGCATACTTACAGCTGAGTAATAACGTGTTTACAGTTAGTCTTTGATGTTCTATATCATCATACTATTTACTTAAATATGTGTGTAGTATAATTATATGATAGCACAAACATGGTTTAAGATGTCCTTGTAAAATGAATAAGCGTTGTTATTAGCAAATCATAATTGGTAGACTAATCTTACATTTGAATTTGAACTATTCATGTGGCAGACACTTCTATATTATAAAGGAGGTAAATATCAGTGAAACATGATGCTTCAATATTTATCCGTACAGGGACATTACAGACAAAATTGGAATCCACATGGGTGAATTTCAGTTGGGAATAGATTTTTTTTTTTTTTTTTATGTACATGTATTAGCAAAAATGCTTCTAATAAAAGCTATAGCTGTTTTAAAAGTGTATTTAAATATGCACTTTGCATCAGTAGTTTAAACACAGCACTTGCACAGAGAACCTAAAGTGCTGCTAATGACTCAATTTGTTAATTGCTAACATGATACTACACGCCCCACTGACACTCTGAGCAGCCGCAGTATTTAAAATGCTGGTGCACCGAGAATATCTAGCTATGCTTCACATGCACGTGCAGAGAAAAAGGTTAACACTAAAACAGTAATAACTTTTACTAGAAGCATAATACGTTTCTATCCAACAGGCCATATTTTCTGGATTACCTTGGAAGAGAGCAGGTAAAATAACTATGTTTACTAATCAGCTGATTAATTCACCTGTGCTCCAGTTCAGATAGCCTCAAAATGTGGCCTGTCAGGGAAGCCTAAGGACAGATTTGAAAACCAGTGGTCTATCTAAGTTTTGACCAGAATATCCCTTTAATGAATGTGTGAGTTCAGATTAGTTTTATTTGTTGTAAAGTAAAAGAAATGCATAACTGATCACTGTATGTAACAAAAATGGTACCAAATGCTAAATATTCATATGAAATATAGTACTATAATTGTGTGTAAATATAATCTTAATGGTATTTTTCTTACCTTTGGATTTTATAGCAATTAGAGAAGTATGAGCAAATGCCCTTAGCTTGGAAATATAGAAATATTTTACTGACATATTAGAAAATAACATATTTTGAAGCCTAAGGGTCCTAACACATACGTATGCTTAATGAAGCTGGAAACTCAAGGATAATCCGTTTTTATATCCAAAGTAGAAGCTTATTATCTGCAGGACTCAGAGTACAGATTATTTTGCTTACAAGGCTTATTCGCACCGACCACCGAGAACAGGAAATATTTTTGGCAGATAGGCTAAAGACATAATTATAAAGTTAGAAGTATCACAAGAAACTATACGTTTATGAATCAGTAAAATATAATAGGGAAAAATGGATTATTAAAAAAATATGACAGCAAAGTGCAACAGGCAAAGCAGTGTATGTCGCAGTTATATAGGATATATGCGGAAACTTTAACAGAACAAAAACGTAAGAAGGTATTATGTCGATTTAGAAACAATGCGTAACACCCACTTAAAAACATAGAAAACAATATCATTATCATATCTGCATTTAAAGCAATGAACTCCATCTTCCTAGCACATTGGGGCTGCAAAACAATATTTTAGAAGCCTTCTAACATTTATAACTGGGTGATTATTAACCCCTTAATGACTTCAATGGTACCGAGCTATTATACCCTCCCACAAGCTGTCCACCAGAAATAGCAGGGTCTCACCGTTGGCTGTATTAACAATGCAAGTCCCATAGAAAGACCAGCGACATACAGGGTACATCATTGGTCCTTAAAGGGATACTAAACCCATTTTTTTTCTTTCAAGATTCAGATAGAGCATGCAATTTTAAGTAACTTTCTAATTTACTCAAATTATCATTTTTTCTTCGTTCTCTTGCTTTCTTTATTTAGAAAGCAGGAATGTAATGCTTAGGAGCCGGCCCATTTTTGGTTCAGAACCTGGGTTACGCTTGCTTATTGGTGGCTGAATGTAGCCATTAATAAGAAAGCGCTATCCAGGGCGCTGAACCTAAAATGGGCCGACTCTTAAACTTTACATTCCTGCTTTTTAAATAAAGATAGCAAGAGAACGAAGAAAATTTGATAATAGGAGTAAATGATAAAGTTGCATAAAATTGCATGCTCTATCTGAATCATGAAAGAAAAAAAAGTAGGTTTAGTGTCCCTTTAAGGGGTTAAATAAGATATTTCCTAAAAGTGTTCAGTGGCACGTTGACAGTTTAAGGTAAGGTTTCAGGGTATCCTCATTCTGCTGTTCATCCTCCAGAGAGCTCTTTTGAGTTGCGGTCACCCCAATGCGCACATTTATAGTTTTGCTTTTTCCTATGGCCACAAAAACAATGGCACATGTTTTTACTTCTGCTTTTCCTAAAGGGGCGGCAAGAACTAGTGGTAGAGGCAGCATGAAGCCGTTAGACTGCCAGTTGGTAATAACTAATTAACCAATATCCACCAAAGATTTTAACAGTTAATGTTTCTCTAAATATATAAGTAATGTCCAATTTTCAAAGAAGCACATCTTTGTTTTCTTTTAGAGGCAATAATATATGGAAACACACATATATGTTGTAAAAAAATATTCCTCTCTAATCCTATATAATAAAAGAGTAGGTATGATTGTCTGAAGCTGTCATGCGCAGTAGAGACTGTACAAGGACAAACATACCTGGCCGTTGACACCGTAATAGAGGATTAAACAGCAGAGAGGGTGGGCGGAAGCAGGTGTGGCGGGGCGGGGCTGGACGGGAGTGGGTGTGGTGGGGGTGTCCGTGACATGGGGTGTGGTTGGACTGGAACAGGTGGGGTGGGGGCGTGATCGGGCAAGAGTGAGTGTGGCGGGGGGGGGGCCAGGCAGGTGGCACCGCTGCACTGCAGAAAATGGCCCGTGTACTTTAGGACTAGTATTATACTAAATGGTATGAAGAGATCAAAAATACATTTACTATACTCAGCAAAAAAACTAAAATAAATAGCTGCTTGTATAAGGCTTATGGTGCCGACCCAGAAAGAATGTAAATATTAAAAAGTATAATAGAAAGAGTAAAATAAATCACAATATATTTAGTCATAATAAAGACAGGAACTACAGCACTATTTTTAGATATATTTATAAAGAAAAAATCTTAAAGTTTATAGTAAAATTACAAATATTGCTCACAATATACAATATAGAAAATTGTGCATGTCTTTAATACAAGCCAAGTAAAAAACTATTAAAAAATACCCATAGGCCCGTTCATATAAGTTGTAATGTTAAGTTGCTTAAAAATGCTATCTAATTCATGAAATATTTTTTTTTGGTTTTCATGTCCCTTTAAAGGGACACTAAACCCAATTTTTTTCTTTACTGATTCGTATAGAGCATGCAATTTAATCAACTTTCTAATTTACTCCTATTATCAATTTTTCTTAATTCTCTTTCTATCTTTGTTTAAAAAGCAGGAATAGAAAGCTTAAAAGTACAAAGAATTATAGGAGCGCCAATGAAGGCTAAAGTAAACTACAGGTACCTCAATATACAGATGACATAGAACGATGTCACCAATTAGATGAATCCAATAAGTTTAAAAAACAATATCCCCAATTTGGATGAATCGATAAAATTCAAAATTATAACAGAGGAATGAATAAAATGGATAAAATATATCCTTTTTAATAACACACACTGGGTTTAAAGTATAAAATCACAGTTTATTAATACAGTTTATTAATACGACCTGATCAGATGACTTCACTGATCACTACTTAATTTATAACATAGAGGTCACTTATAGCATAAGAAAACTACTATTCTGGTTTTGTACATCCAATTAAAGCTACTTTGTATGAGCCTAGAAAGTGCATAAAGATGATGATTTGAAATAAAATAATATAGATGATGATTGGGATAGAGTAATATCAATTCTTAGGTGAGTGTGCAACAGACACGCAAATCGTGAGAAAGAGAAAGAAAACAAATATATTCACTTGTGAAATTAAATGTGTACCAAAAAATGTGTGTACAAAAAATATATATATATATTTTTTCAACAGGTTTCCGGAGACCTTTGGACCCAAGAATTATCTTCATCATTTGGCTGTTATTTGGATGAATTAATCATTGGACTATGGACTTTACTTTTTAAACATTTCATTGCTCCCCCATTGAATTGGGTTTTAATAGTGTTAAAACATTGTTTTATTATTTCCTTTTTTATTTTTATTTTTATGTCATTCCTAGATGCTGGCATATATTGTATTGTGATATTTATAGCATTTAAAAATTTGTGTAGGAAACTTACAGCTCTTGATAGTTATATCATTCAGAAATTTGTTTAGGAAACTAACAGCTTCTGATATAACCAAACCTGGTTCTTAGATAAAACAGCTAAGGACAGCTCTGGTTATCCACCTGATCTCTCAGAGACATAGGTAATTCACAATCTTATGTTTTGATTTTATTCACAGATCATACCGGTATTAGATCGTTTTGTATATATATTTTTTATATATTTTTTATATTTTTTTTTGGTATATTTTTTTTGGTATATATTTTTTGTACACACATTTTTTGGTACACATTTAATTTCACAAGTGAATATATTTGTTTTCTTTCTCTTTCTCACGATTTGCGTGTCTGTTGCACACTCACCTAAGAATTGATATTACTCTATCCCAATCATCATCTATATTATTTTATTTCAAATCATCATCTTTATGCACTTTCTATGCTCATACAAAGTAGCTTTAATTGGATGTACAAAACCAGAATAGTAGTTTTCTTATGCTATAAGTGACCTCTATGTTATAAATAAAGTAGTGATCAGTGAAGTCATCTGATCAGGTCGTATTAATAAACTGTATTAATAAACTGTGATTTTATACTTTAAACCCAGTGTGTGTTATTAAAAAGGATATATTTTATCCATTTTATTCATTCCTCTGTTATAATTTTGAATTTTATCGATTCATCCAAATTGGGGATATTGTTTTTTAAACTTATTGGATTCATCTAATTGGTGACATCGTTCTATGTCATCTGTATATTGAGGTACCTGTAGTTTACTTTAGCCTTCATTGGCGCTCCTATAATTCTTTGTACTGTTAAACTCCCAAGGACCTATTAGGGGGTCCTTTATAGTGCAGCAGGTAAACAGATCTAGGCGCTGTTCTGAACTCCACATCTATAGAAAGCTTAAAAGGACATGAAGCCCATATTTTTTCTTTCATGATTTAGAAATAAAATTCAATTTTAAACAACTTTCTTATTTACTTCAATTATCTAATTTGCTTCATTCTCTTGATATCCTTTGCTGAAAAGCATATCTAGATAGGCTCAGTAGCTACTGATTGGTGGCTGCACATAGATGCCATGTGTGATTGTCTCATCCATGTGCATTGCTTTTTCTTTAACAACGGATATCTAAAGAATAAAGCAAATTAGATAATAGAAGTAAATTGGAATGTTGTTTAAAATTGTATTCTCTATCTGAATAATGAAAGAAAAAATTGGATTAATGTCCCTTTAAGAGCCAGCCCATTTTTGTTTGAGAACCTGGGTTATGCTTGCTTATTGGTTTGCTAAATGTAGCCTCCAATAAGCAGGTGCTATCCATGGTGCTGAACCTAAAATGGTCTGGCTCCTAAGCTTTACATTCCTGCTTTTTAAACAAAGAGAACAAGAGAACAAAGAAAAATTGATAGTAGGAGTAAATTAGAAAGTTGCTTAAAATTACATGCTATATCTGAATCATGAAAGAAAATATTTGGGTTTAGTATCCCTTTAACTGAAGGCAACATTCTGTCTAAAACAATTTTTACTCCTGTGTACTATGGCAGCTTAGTCTATGAGTGTGCTGCTCATACAAAGTTTGAGACAATTGCTCATGTAAATAAAAAAAGTAACTGCAAGCAAGCTTCAAATTGTATCATAAGTACAACTGGTTTAAAGTAAGGTTTATGTTTAAAACTAAAGATTTAGGGCCATATGATCATAGATTCACAGGCATGAAGAAAAAATAATTTAAAAAATCTATGGATTTCATTCAGCATTATCTGTTAATGTATGTGTATCTACTTCAAATCCCTACAGAGCAAAATAAATAGTTATGGAACTAAAATACACATTTTTAAACTGTTTTAGGGGTCCTGGCAGTACTGACAAGGCTTCTTAGATAATCCTGCAAAACCAGCGTTAGACCCTTAAGCACTATTTAAGGAGGTATTGTAGATATTTGTCACTAACAATTTTATTGCGGATAACCTTTTAGTAAATTTTACAGTCCATTTAACCAGTTCATAAATCTATCCAATTGAAGAATGTGTTCCCCCACCTAATTTAGCACTTTTTAAAGGGGGAACTATAGGTAACATAGTAACATAGTAGATGAGGTTGAAAAAAGACTGAAGTTCATTGAGTTCAACCTATACAAATCCAATATACTTACAAAAAAGCTCCAGTTGATGCTAAATTAATCCCACTAAAAGGTGACCCATTTAATGCAAGCAACCATATCTATGAATTCTGTTTCTATACAGAAATATATACAAACTATTTTTAAATGTGTCTAAGGTATTGGCATTCACTACCTCCTTTGGTAATGAGTTCCACAATTTTATTGCTCTTACAGTGAAAAACGTTTTCATTGCAGAAGATTAAATCTCTTTTCCTCCAGCCTTAAATTGTGACTTCTTGTCACCAAAAACTTATTTGAAATAACAGAGCTTCTGCCATCTCTGTATATGAGCGTTGAATATATTTATATAAAGTAACCATGTCACCCCTTAAGCGCCTTTTTTCTAGAGAAAACAGATCCAGTTTGGCTAACCTCTCCTCATAGCTTAAATTCTCCATTTCCCTTATTAGCTTTGTGGCCGTTCTCTGAACTTTTTCTAGGTCTGCAGTGTCTTCTTTTGAGAATTCCTCCCCTGAATCAATGGCCTCTATTTATCAAAGTCTGGTGGACCTGATCCGACAGTGCGGATCAGGTCCGCCAGACCTCGCTGAATACGGAGAGCAATACGCTCTCCATATTCAGCATTGCACCAGCAGCTCACAAGAGCTACCGGTGCAACGCCGCTCCCTGCAGAATCGCAGCCAATCGGCCGCCAGCAAGGGGGTGTCAATCAACCCGATCATACTCGATCGGGTTGAATTGCAGTGATGTCTGTCCACCTGCTCAGAGCAGGCAGACAGGTTATGGAGCAGCGGTCTTTAGAGCGCTGCATCATAACTGGTGTTTCTGGCGAGCCTGCAGGCTTGCCAGAAACACAGGGCCTCAAGCTCTATCCGGAGCTTGATAGATATGCCCCAATGTCTCTTTTAATACATGCTAGTATCGTATTAGCCTTAGATGGTAGGGATTATTGCTCCTAAATAACAACCAAGGCCATATGTAACATTATAAACATTTCCTTTAGGGAATCCTCAATTATAATGTTATCCTTCCTGTTTAAGAAGATGCTAATCTAGATCCCACAAAGAGTGCAGCCCCACAGTGTTTCAGCATCCGTGGATGGCACCATGATGAGTAGGAGGTTAATATATATATATATATATATATATATATATATGAACTAGGTACACATATCCGGCTGCTATACCAGATCAGACAAAATCTACTAGAGATTATCAAGTCATATTCATTATTATTGCATCTCAAAGATTTGAATATGCATTATTTAACATATGTTGCAATACAGAAAAATAAATATTCTTGTTGTTATGCTTGTAGAATGTGAGAATAGCGACACACACACACACACACACACACACACACACATACATACAAACATACATACACACACACACACACACATACACACACACACACATACACACACACACACACACATATATACAGTTGTGCTCATAAGTTTACATACCCTAGCAGAATTTATGATTTCTTGGCCATTTTTCAGAGAATATGAATGATAACACAAAAACTTTTCTTTCACTCAATGTACAGTATATATATTTAAAATATTACATAATCTTATAACAAGAAAAAATTAAGGTAAAAAAATCACAAAACATTTGAATTATTATATTTTAAAGCTTAGATTTTTCTCCAAACATTTTTTTCCAGCCAATCAAGGCATGTAACAAAGTATATATTTTGTTATGTTTATAAAACAATATCTTTTTAACTGGATCATGGTTGAAATTGTAGACTTTCTGGGTTAGGCTTAATGTTCAAGAAAAAAAATAAAGATAATGTGATATAATTTAAGTAATGGCAGTTATTTCAAAGGAAAGTTTAGATGGGAGGAGGGGGGTATGTAGGAAACACATTCAACAGGTTTTATGTAACCCCTTTGGTTTTAAGATTGGTTTTAAAATATTTTTTTCACTACCTTATCATCAATCAACACAGGGTCAAACACCCTGATCAATATTTTTTTAATGGACTAGACTCTTGACATTCTTGATGAATAGCTGGAGTCAATACCACTTACAAGAACACATTTCACATAGAAATGCCCATCACTTTTTCAACAGGATTTGATGGATTTCTTCCTATGAGTTTCTCCTAAAAAAAATAAAAAATGAATGCCTGTTAACTGTCAGGTGAACAACTACAAAACACATATAAAAAAAAGGTTTTGATTCTCCTGAAGTAAAAAAAAAAGAGATTAAAGAAAAAACAAATCAGCATTTTAACTGTCCTACCATTTTTTCACCAATATCAACAATATTCATAGTTATTCTTTAGTCAGCAATTAACAACAGGTTTAAAACATTTATCAATAGAATAAGTGGAAGAAAGAGCCTTGAAAACCATTAAGTTACACTTGAGATAGATCAGAACATCCATTGTAAATAAAGTATTTGGACAGGAAGATGCTGACTGAGCCTAGTAACGGCACTCATCAGGGAAGTCACTTAATATTTGATACTCTTTGTTTGGTATTTTCTATGCATATATGGTTAACACCAGCAATGGAATTTTAGTTGAAGTGTATTATAAGAAAATCTCAGGATAAACTGAGTTTAGATCTATTTGCATCTACACATGACCAGACTGAGTGCAAAATCCACTGTAGATTAAAGGGATATGAAACCCAATATGTTTCTTTTATGATTTATATAGAGCATGTAGTTATAAACAACTTTCTAATGTAATTCTATTTTCAAATTTGCTCTGTCTGAAGCACAAACAAACATTTTTGAGCTTCATATTCATTTAATGAACATTAAAGGGACAGTAAACACCTTGTAATAACAAGACATTTCTTGCTATAGAATAAGCTAAGTCTTAAAATGTTTAAAACAAATTAACATCCTTTTTACTGAAAAATATTTATCAGTAGCCAAACTCCATACATCCTCTTAGTTAGAGGAGCCAATCTGGGCTTTACTCTTCAGACAACAAGACTAGCCCTAGCTATAATGTTGATATAGAGTGCTTTGGTTTGCAGTTGTTATCAGTTAAAGCCAATTAGGGACAGATATATAACATAATTAGTCAGGAGAAGTCAGCAGGGTGCAGTTTAAGCTCTCAGAATTAGAAATGGCTCAATGTGTAGAGCTAAATAATTAAAATATATTGCAAAGTTGTTTCATTATTATTAACTAAGCATTTTACATAGAAATCTAAAGGTGTTTACTATCCCTTTAAATAATTATTTTTAGTATTTTTTCTCATATCAAAGATTTGAATATGCATTTTTAACCAGATGTTCCAGTACAGAAAAATAAATATTCTTGTTATGCTTGTGGAATGTGTCACTATACAACAGGAGAGTTGTGGGAGTGTCCCTTTTAAAACAGTTAGATTATATTCAACAGTATTCCATCCTGATTATATTCCACAGTATTCTTGTTAGTTTTCAAATAAAAAAAGAGCTTCAATTTAGTCTTTCTATAAGCAATACACATATATATATATATATATATATATATATATATATATATATATATATATATATATATACTGTAATACTGTCTGGTGTCCGTGTTCAACACACAACACACTATAGCTCAAAAATAAATGTGTAAACTGGGGAGGCTTTAGCACCATGATAAATGCCTTTCTGTAAATACAACAGATGTAAGTCCAACCCAATACTCACGGCACCGGCCCAACTCAGCGGGATATCGACCTCCGAGGGATAGCGACCTCCGATCTTCGATTCACCAGCACTGGTCCGGGCAAACAGTGGAGCAGAGGCAACCGTAATCTCCTGGTGGCTTCCTACACGCCAAACTTAGAATGTGAACAACAGTAACTGAAGAAATACGGTCAGAAACGTGCTTGGTCTATACGTACCTGGTCTATACCCTGAAACTCAAATAGTGAACATACATAATCTATCTGAGCTTTACCAAATTTGATCCCTCTTCTATGGGACGCAAAGTGTCTTGCCACCGGAGTCCTAGGGATCTCTACTTCCAGGGACAACAAATGCTCTCTAATCCTGTCTTTTAATAGACGTGTAGTTCTTCCTGTATATTGGAATTCACAATATTTACAGGTAACCAAATATATTACATACCTTGAATTACATTCTAGGTGTTGAACAATAGTATACTCATCTTTCGTAACAGTGGAGACAAACTCCGGTAGCAAGACACTTTTTGAGTTTCAGGGTATAGACCAGGTACCTAAAAAGATAACTGGAGGGGACCGAATGTTAGCACTAGATAATAAAGAGGTATACTGGATATACACTTTGAAAACAGGCAGTCCTTTTGGGATGAATGAGATAGCTGATGTAAAGCTGTTTACAGGCCTGTAAAGTGGAGGTTGGATTTAACTAAAATTTGAATTTAACTTTTAATGAATCTACGGTATAGTATGAGATGGTTAAACTGGATCTAGAAACATAGATAGGCTTTAATACTCTATTTTGAAATTGGGACTTATCCCGAATGTCTTGGCCCTCTACAAATTTGAATTTAAAAAATATAATTATAATTAAAATTAAAAAATAAAGTTACATTCATATATTATTATTTTTATTATCTCTATTAACTATCTGTGATATATATTTAATGCAGGCCACCACATTATATATATGGGTTTGGTATATCTACATAGTTAGACAGTGGGTCCTATTATTGATATGCTGTACGTAAATCATGTGTATATGTGTTTATATAGGGGAAAGAAACACAAAATAATACAAACAAAAAAATGTAATAAACTTAGACTGTATACTTCACTACTCTCAAGATGTGTTCTGAACACAACTGTATAACTCTGCACGAATTTACCAAACATATGGTGCTGCTTTTGTTAATGCTCTTTTTCTTTTTTGTTTTGTTATCTCTATTTATATCTCCTAATATGAACTGTATTATCTATTGGCTAGATTTGGAGTTTTGTCGGTAACGACCCGAAAAACTAACGCCGGCTTTTTTCTGGCCGCACCACAAAAATAACTCTGGTATTGAGAGTCCACATAAAGGCTGCGTTAGGCTCCAAAAAAGGAGCGTAGAGCATTTTTAACGCAGCTTCAACTCTCGATACCAGAGTTGCTTACGCAAGCGACCAGCCTCAAAAACGTGCTCGTGCACGATTCTCACATAGGAAACAATGGGGCTGTTTGAGCTGAAAAAAACCCTAACACCTGCAAAAAAGCTGCGTTCAGCTTCTAACGCAGCCCCATTGTTTGCTATGCGGAAACACTTCCTACGTCTGTACCTAACACTCTAACATGTACCCCGAGTCTAAACACCCCTAACCTTACACTTATTAACCCCTAATCTGCCGCCCCCGCTATCACTGACCCCTGCATATTATTATTAACCCCTAATCTGTCACTCCGTAAACCGCCGCTACTTACATTATCCCTATGTACCCCTAATCTGCTGCCCTAACATCGCCGACCCCTATATTATATTTATTAACCCCTAATCTGCCCCCCACAACGTCGCCTCCACCTGCCTACACTTATTAACCCCTAATCTGCCGACCGGACCTGAGCGCTACTATAATAAAGTTATTAACCCCTAATCCGCCTCACTAACCCTATAATAAATAGTATTAACCCCTAATCTGCCCTCCCTAATATCGCCGACACCTAACTTCAATTATTAACCCCTAATCTGCCGACTGGAGCTCACAGCTATTCTAATAAATGTATTAACCCCTAAAGCTAAGTCTAACCCTAACACTAACACCCCCCTAAGTTAAATATAATTTACATCTAACGAAATTAATTAACTCTTATTAAATAAATTATTCCTATTTAAAGATAAATACTTACCTGTAAAATAAATCCTAATATAGCTACAATATAAATTATAATTATATTATAGCTATTTTAGGATTAATATCTATTTTACAGGTAACTTTGTATTTATTTTAACCAGGTACAATAGCTATTAAATAGTTAAGAACTATTTAATAGCTAAAATAGTTAAAATAATTACAAAATTACCTGTAAAAGAAATCCTAACCTAAGTTACAATTAAACCTAACACTACACTATCAATAAATTAATTAAATAAACTACCTACAATTACCTTCAATTAACCTAACACTACACTATCAATAAATTAATTAAATACAATTCCTACAAATAACAACAATTAAATAAACTAGCTAAAGTACAAAAAATAAAAAAGAACTAAGTTACAAAAAATAAATAAATATTTACAAACATAAGAAAAATATTACAACAATTTTAAACTAATTACACCTACTCTAAGCCCCCTAATAAAATAACAAAGCCCCCCAAAATAAAAAAATGCCCTACCCTATTCTAAATTACTAAAGTTCAAAGCTCTTTTACCTTACCAGCCCTGAACAGGGCCCTTTGCGGGGCATGCCCCAAGAAGTTCAGCTCTTTTGTCTGTAAAAAAAAACGTACAATACCCAAGCCCCCCAACATTACAACCCACCATCCACATACCCCTAATCTAACCCAAACCCCCCTTAAAAAAACCTAACACTAAGCCCCTGAAGATCTTCCTACCTTGTCTTCACCTCACCGGGTTCAACGATCTGTCCAGAAGAACTCCTCCGATGTCCTGATCCAAGCCCAAGCGGGGGGCTGAATAGGTCCATGATCCGGCTGAAGTCTTCATCCAAGCGGGAGCTGAAGAGGTCCATGATCCGGATGAAGTCTTCATCCAAGCGGGAGCTGAAGAGGTCCATGATCCGGATGAAGTCTTCTATCAACGGCATCTTCAATCTTCTTTCTTCCGGATCCATCTTGCAGACCTCCGACGAGGAACATCCTCTTCTCCCGACGTCTACTAGCTGAATGACGGTTCCTTTAAGGGACGTCATCTAAGATGGCGTCCCTCGAATTCCGATTGGATGATAGGATTCTATCAGCCAATCGGAATTAAGGTAGGAATATTCTGATTGGCTGATGGAATCAGCCAATCAGAATCAAGTTCAATCCGATTGGCTGATCCAATCAGCCAATCAGATTGAGCTTGAATTCTATTGGCTGATCGGAACAGCCAATAGAATGCGAGCTCAATCTGATTGGCTGATTGGATCAGCCAATCGGATTGAACTTGATTCTGATTGGCTGATTCCATCAGCCAATCAGAATATTCCTACCTTAATTCCGATTGGCTGATAGAATCCTATCAGCCAATCGGAATTCGAGGGACGCCATCTTGGATGACGTCCCTTAAAGGAACCGTCATTCGGCTAGTAGGCGTCGGGAGAAGAGGATGTTCCGCGTCGGAGGTCTGCAAGATGGATCCGGAAGAAAGAAGATTGAAGATGCCGTTGATAGAAGACTTCATCCGGATCATGGACCTCTTCAGCTCCCACTTGGATGAAGACTTCATCCGGATCATGGACCTCTTCAGCTCCCGCTTGGATGAAGACTTCAGTCGGATCATGGACCTCTTCAGCCCCCCGCTTGGGCTTGGATCAGGACATCGGAGGAGCTCTTCTGGACAGATCGTTGAACCCGGTGAGGTGAAGACAAGGTAGGAAGATCTTCAGGGGCTTAGTGTTAGGTTTATTTA
Source organism: Bombina bombina (assembly GCF_027579735.1). NCBI lineage: Eukaryota > Metazoa > Chordata > Amphibia > Anura > Bombinatoridae > Bombina > Bombina bombina. The sequence goes on from NC_069502.1 coordinate 922,262,576, forward strand.
AGGGGGGTTTGGGTTAGATTAGGGGTATGTGGGTGGTGGGTTGTAATGTTGGGGGGCTTGGGTATTGTATGTTTTTTTTTACAGGCAAAAGAGCTGAACTTCTTGGGGCATGCCCCGCAAAGGGCCCTGTTCAGGGCTGGTAAGGTAAAAGAGCTTTGAACTTTAGTTATTTAGAATAGGGTAGGGCATTTTTTTATTTTGGGGGCTTTGTTATTTTATTAGGGGGCTTAGAGTAGGTGTAATTAGTTTAAAATTGTTGTAATATTTTTCTTATGTTTGTAAATATTTTTTTATTTTTTGTAACTTAGTTCTTTTTTATTTTTTGTACTTTAGCTAGTTTATTTAATTTTTGTTATTTGTAGGAATTGTATTTAATTAATTTATTGATAGTGTAGTGTTAGGTTAATTGTAGGTAATTGTAGGTAGTTTATTTAATTAATTTATTGATAGTGTAGTGTTAGGTTTAATTGTAACTTAGGTTAGGATTTCTTTTACAGGTAAATTTGTAATTATTTTAACTATTTTAGCTATTAAATAGTTCTTAACTATTTAATAGCTATTGTACCTGGTTAAAATAAATACAAAGTTACCTGTAAAATAAAGATTAATCCTAAAATAGCTATAATATAATTATAATTTATATTGTAGCTATATTAGGATTTATTTTACAGGTAAGTATTTATCTTTAAATAGGAATAATTTATTTAATAAGAGTTAATTAATTTCGTTAGATTAAAATTATATTTAATTTAGGGGGGTGTTAGTGTTAGGGTTAGACTTAGCTTTAGGGGTTAATACATTTATTAGAATAGCGGTGAGGTCCGGTCGGCAGATTAGGGGTTAATAAGTGTAGGCAGGTGGAGGCGACGTTGTGGGGGGCAGATTAGGGGTTAATAAATATAATATAGGGGTCGGCGGTGTTAGGGGCAGCAGATTTAGGGTACATAAGGATAACGTAGGTGGCGGCGCTTTGCGGTCGGCAGATTAGGGGTTAATTATTGTAGGTAGCTGGCTGCGACGTTGTGGGGGGCAGATTAGGGGTTAATAAATATAATATAGGGGTCGGCGGTGTTAGGGGCAGCAGATTAGGGGTACATAAGGATAACGTAGGTGGCGGCGCTTTGCGGTCGGCAGATTAGGGGTTAATAAGTGTAGGTAGGTGGAGGCGACGTTGTGGGGGGCAGGTTAGGGGTTAATAAATATAATACAGGGGTCGGCGGTGTTAGGGGCAGCAGATTAGGGGTACATAAGGATAACGTAGGTGGCGGTCGGCAGATTAGGGGTTAAAAAATTTTATTCGAGTGTCAGCGATGTGGGGGGACCTCGGTTTAGGGGTACATAGGTAGTTTATGGGTGTTAGTGTACTTTAGAGCACAGTAGTTAAGAGCTTTATAAACCGGCGTTAGCCCAGAAAGCTCTTAACTACTGACTTTTTTTCCTGTGGCTGGAGTTTTGTCGTTAGATGTCTAACGCTCACTTCAAACACGACTCTAAATACCGGAGTTAGAAAGATCCCATTGAAAAGATAGGATACGCAATTGACGTAAGGGGATCTGCGGTATGGAAAAGTCGCGGCTGAAAAGTGAGCGTTAGACCCTATTTTGAGTGACTCCAAATACCGGCGGTAGCCTAAAACCAGCGTTAGGAGCCTCTAACGCTGGTTTTCACGGCTAACGCCAAACTCCAAATCTAGACCTATATTTTTTATACTAATATGAACTTTATTATTTATCTATAGTTTTTTATACTAATATGAACTGTATTATTATGAATTAGAGCTAATTGGTGTTTATTAGTACTATGTGATGAACTTTTTTTTTCTTTGCAAATAAGTTAAAACTGACACTCAGTATAAGCAAGATTGTACCAAGTAATTTTCCTTTAAGACAACTAGTTTAGTATATATTTTTTAAGAGTGTATATATCCCTTTAAGCTAAAGGGTTCTTGAGTTTGTATTTAAGGATGGTATGATACAGCTGCAAATATCCCTGATGAAGTGACGATTACGGCAGGAAACGCTTTGAAAATCAGCTGTGGTGTAAGGAGTGGTGTTAGTTCTATGTGTTTCACTGGAAAATAAAGGTTTATTTTAACCTACAAGCACGTTTCTGACCGTATTTCTTCAGTTCCTGTTGTTCACTGTTGTCTTGCACAAATAACTTTTTTGTTCCTGTTATGTTTTACGAATAAAGAGGATTATTATTTTACCAGCTAAAGGATCGCCTGTTACTTCATTTGCTGTGTATATATAAACAAACACACACACACATATATATATATATATAGTAGAGAAAAGGAAAAAGGATGCACTCCACAGGATTTCAAATTGTTACCTTAATTTACTTGTAACATTTTGGGGTGTTACCCCCTTCGTCAGACATAAAAAAATAACAACTATCTACTTACCCCCACCGTGTCTTTTTAAACCTCTCAAGTGCTTCAGAACCGAGCCGCAACCAGAAGCGCCACTCCCCCCCGGCTTACATCATCAGGTGGCGATCTGGTAGCTGGACTCCCTAGTGTCAATAAACCGCCTAACATTGGTGAAATAACAGCGTGTTACATCAACCTGTACACCAAATATTTTAGCAAAAACAGGCAGCCACCGAACAGAGGAAAGCTCTAAACATTAGAAAGACACGGGTCAGGATGATTGACCGCAACTGCCTTAAAAGCATAATACAACTGACAGTCAGGTTCCCATAGAAACCGCCCAATACAATCCGCCCCATGATCAAAGGATCCCCAAAAAAGGGTTAGTGGCTAGAGCAGCCAATCACACCCCAACAGGGTCCTGTCCTCTAATGTAGTACAAACAAACTCAAGTAACACTAACAACAGAAAAAAGTGCATTAGAAACCCAAAGAGCATAAACAGCATAAAACCCAAAGGGGAAGAACTATTGCAAAAACAAAAGAGAGTAAAAGAAAGTAAAAAACACAAATATCATACATGCAGGCTAGGGATAGGCGAATGTGTAAATTTTCGAATTTCGAATGTAGAACGAATGTTATTACCGAAATTCGAATTCTAAATCCGAATATCGACAAGAACGAATATTCTTAAAAATTCGAAAATCGAATGTTATTTACAGTTTTCGAATGTCATTTTCGAATTCGAATGTTTATAATTATATCGAATGTCCACATTCGAAATTTCGAATTTAACATTCTATTTAACAAATACTATTCAGAAGTTCAATAGTTCATGTGGTAGGACGGGAATCTAGTAAATTGATACATAATAGATACAAATATATCATTTTGAATGTTTCCATATAGAATATTGCATAATTCGAATATTACATTTAAAGAAAGCATTAGAAATACTATTACAAACATATACATTCGAATTTTTCGAATTCGAATATTGCATAATTCAAATATTACATTTAAAGAAAAAGCATTAGAAATACTATTACAATCTAAATTCGAATTTTTCGAATTCGAATACACGTATTGCATAATTCGAATATTACATTTAAAGAAAAAGAATTAGAAATACTATTACAATCTAAATTCAAATTTTTCGAATTCGAATATTGCATAATTAGAATATTACATTTAAAGAAAAAGCATTAGATATACTATTACAATCTAAATTCAAATTTTTCGAAAATAATATTTTCAAATGTAATCGTAAAATTCGAAACCGAACATTCGAAAATCGAATGTTAGAATGTTATGTAAACATTCGGAATTCGATTCTAATGAACGAATGTGTTAAAATTCGTGCCGTTTTTTGAATGTTGCGAAACATTCGCCCATCCCTAATGCAGGCTAACAAGTGTAAATCTCATATGTTATACAATAAACAGTACATCTAGCTAGATCCAACGTGGAATATACGCTTAAAATATTTAAACACATATGCTCCCAAAAAAATGTATCAAAAAATGCCATCAGCGAAAACGAAACCCAGGGGGCTAACCCGGAAAATACAGATCAAGGGATATAATATTGGACCCCTAGCTAGTTAGCCATCCCACCTCACATCAGAGCAGCACCAGAGGCATAAACAAAAGAAAAAAAGAAAAAGGAGAAAAAAGGAGAAAAAAGAAGAATACAAGCAAAACCTAAGAATACAAATACAAAAATAAAGTAATAAGATAAAACCAAAAATAGAATAGTTCCAAATATGCAAAAATATGAAATAACATCAACCTCAACAATAGTCTCAGTATATACATAAGGAGGAGGACATTCACATAAGAAAATCCACCTATAGAAGGAAGGGCTCCAATACCCTCTGAGACACACTACAGAAAAACTCATAGAAAACAATGCCAATCCAGGTGTGAATTCAGGCCATTCGGGGCCATAGTGCCCAGTCTGTACGTCCATCTGGCTTCTTCTGGAGCAGGACCTTACCCCTATCCCTCCCTCATGGTAGGGGAGGGACGTGGTCAATGATAGTATATTTAAGGTTAACCACCGTATATCCCTTCTGAACAAAGTGCCTAGCCACTGGTTGGTCTGAAGTCCCTTTTTGTATGGCCAGTCTTATGGCTGACCTATGATTGGCCATTCTGGTCCTCAAGTCGACTGTGGTCTTCCCTACATAGAAGAGGCCACATGGACAGTGTAGGAGATAGACCACATGTGTGGTAGTGCACGTAAGTCTGTACCTGTGCTTGAACTTCATTTTTAAAGTTGGATGTGTGAAATATTGGCCCGTCTGCAGAGCACTGCAGGTAGTGCATCCAAGGCACCTGAAACAGCCATGTTTCGTAGTGTCCAGTCAAGTTTTCTTCTGGAAGCTGGACCTAGGATCTGTTTTCACTAACATATCACGCAGTACCATTGCTCTCCTGTACCTGATTTGTGGAGGCCTCATCTGTCTGAATGGGTCACTTTTTACAATATTCTAGTGCTTGTCCAAGGCAATTCTGATATCTTTCTTGTAACTCATGAATGTAGTGACAAAGGTGAGTTGTCCCTGCAGTGTCTTAGACCTGGCCACAGTCAATTCTTGTATCTGTTGGTCCAAAATCTTTGGTGGATACCCTCTTTGTTGGAACCGTATATACATCTCATCAATCTGAACAGAAAAAAATAAATTGCGCTAAGAATCTGACCCTGAATGGATATTGTCTTATTATTGTGTATACCCACACCAAATAAATGTGAAAATAGTTATAAATGCGCACTTGTCATATGCTTATTATATACCTTCTCAAATGCTTATAATCTACTTTATGTTGTTATACCTTTAACTCGCCTCTTGAAGAAGCCCGGCCGTTGATTGGGGGAAACATGTTAGGCTCTGCATATCATCCGCAGGTGGTAGTGACTCACAAGCCCTCTTGTCCCCATGAGCTATACAGATTTTTGGCAGAGGATCCGGAAACTTTGCCTGACGTCGTCTGTAGCAGCTGTGAAAAGGTAGACCAACTATGCCTGTCATGTGAGACAAGGCAGCTGTGAGAACACAGCACTCCACTTGAATGCTCGTTTTAATTTAATTCTAGTAAGTGCAAATTGTTTTGCATGTGCAGTAATTTGTAATAAAAGCTCTTCACTTGAGTCCCGCCCTGTGCGCCTTTTCTTCTTCTTTTTCTTTTATGTTATCTCATCATTCTGAGCTGAAGCTTTGTCATCATCCGAGTTGTTATGGTACACCCTCTTGAATTGGGATTTTGGTAATTACCTTTTTAATAATGGTGGATGTCCACTGGTATATGTAAGAAGGGAGTTCCAGTCAGTTGTCTTTCTGAACAATGTGGATTTGAGTAGACCTCCTTTCTTATACAGGCAAAGATCCAAAAAATGTATCTTCATGCTGTCAGCTTCAATTTTAAACTTCAGTGCCCGGTTGGCTACATTAAATTTTATTTCATCCAAAGACTCCCTGTTCCCATTCCAGACCAGTACCAGGTCATCAATATAGCGTTTGAAGAATTTCACACGCTGGTTATTAAATAGGCTGCCATCACTGGTTTCAAACTCGGCCATATACAGGTTGGCGTATGATGGGGCCACATTGGTCCCCATAGCCGTCCCCGTTTTCTGCAGGTAGAACTGTTGCTTGAACCTGAAGTAGTATATATATATATATATATATATATATATATATATATATATATAAACACACACACAGAGACATACACAGATAGATAGATAGATAGATAGATAGATAGATAGATAGATAGATAGATAGATATTAATCATTTGCCCTGGTGACATGACTAAGAATAATGAGGCACCCTTAAATAGAGTTTATATCTTACTCCATTTCATAATCCCAAAACTACAAAAAAAGGTATGGAGCACAAAAGAAAATAGGAGAAATCTAAGTGTAGTACCTTAAGTATAAAATATTTATTACATGTATGCAAAATACACTCACAAACAAAACCTCAACCTATATGAGGTATGTAAAAAGCATATGTTACAGTTGAACACTCTCCGAATCCTAAAACTTCCTCTGTGTCCCTCATACACAACCCCTTCACTCCAGGGTGTACACCGAATTGAAGTGTCAATCCCTTGGAAAGCTCAGAATTCAAAAACTTCCTGTGTGTCACACACAAAACAAGTGTCCCAAATGTAGCGTTCTCGTAATACCAGCTAAGGAAAACTCACTACTGCAGACACACTGACGTCACAGAAAACATATGGGGCCATTGCCTGATGCATTTTGCAGGGCTCCTCCCCACTTCATCAGAGGCTAATGCCCACTCCTCCAAAGTCCTCTTATTTATAGAAGTCTTGTGGTAAAAAGTTCATTAAGGCCCCCCCCCCCCCTAGTGTCCCATTAATTGTATTGGTATACACTGTTAATGTATATAATGTATAGGAATAGTAATAATAATGTCAAAACATCTCCATTAAAACAATCTTCTCAGTCTAAATTTCTGTAGAATATCTCTTTTGCAGTGACAGTTTTACAGCTCAGCTATTTAATATTACCAGAAGAGAACTGGTACAGCATATGTGTCAGTAAAAATTTAGACTAGTAATTCTGATAATAATAAAGTACTTTAGAATTTATTATCAAATCATCTTTACCTTGTCTTATTCACAGATGTTAACTTCTGCTTGCTTAACACCTCATTCAAATGTTGGCAAGCTTTATCAACTAAAGATATTCGACAAGTAAATGTTTCCTATCGGGTTACCTGCAATATGAGGTTCAGTGTCAAAACAGTGTATTAATTGTGAAACACATTATATAAAATATACATTTTATTTCGCACTAAACGTTTATTCTAGAATGAGTTTCTATAGCACCTTTTTTTTAAAATTTTTCTATGAGAAGCCAGATGTGTTCCGTTCTAAACTGGTGTCACAAGAGATTCCCTGTTGGTGACTAATGAATCAAATTTTATAGTTTAAATAGCCAAACTGTTTTCATTTTTTTTGTGTCTCCAAGTAAAATCAGGACATGATGAAATGTATCTGATAAGAAAACCCTGGTACATAATGTAATTGACAATGGAAGTCAATAGTGTATTGCTGTACTTTTTACTTTATCTATCTAGACTAATAAATTCATAACAGGAGCTTGAAGACAGACAAGTAAGGTCAGATTCTACCAGCTTGCAAATAGATAAAGTTAGCAAATTTAAACTAGATAGCTGAGCTTTGTATAATTTTATATAAATATAATAATTAATTAAGACTACATTCCTAACAACATATTTTAATTAATCCCTGTGTACTCTAAACAAACATAAGAATCAGCAATTGTTGTTTCCAGTTCATTATCATCTTTCTACAGAGAAATGTAAAACAAATGATATTTGATGACAGATAAAAACTAATTAGCACATCTTGTTTTCCCAATTTGATTTCTTAAAAATCAAGATCATGTTTAATCATTAGCCTTATTAATATTCAAAATACATTTTCATACTGTTATCTTAGCTTTTAATGTTGATGCATACTGTACATATTCCATGTATTCATTACCCTTTTTGGGGAAAAAAAAAAAAAAACTACTGCATTTTTTAATTATTTTTTTTTATTTCTAATGACACACGCAAATGTTTGAATATGTCATAATTCCACCTTAACTTCTATCTGTCCACCTTTATTGTTGGTCTATATAAGGCTATCAGCAACACCTGGTTGTTGCTTGATTATTGAAGTTGTGATCTGGATTGTTTCCTTGAACTCTCAGCTCATCCTGATTTCAAGCCTCTACCTTCACAGCCTTATATACCTTTGTATATTTACCCTGCATAACTAATCTGAATTCTCAGCTTACTCTCATTCAGCATACTTATCAACTATTCTGAGTTCTCCTTTTTCCGTAGCTGGAATCCTGACGTCATCCATCACCGCCTCACATCTGAGTCACAACCACCTAACAGACGCAGCTCAGAGCTTACGCGGCACACGCTTCCCTGCAAACATCCAGTAGCGTCTCTGTCACAGAGTCAGACGCCGCTTCGGTTAAACACCCCACGCTTCTCAATGTTCAGTAACCGCAAGTATCTTTTTGTATGCACTCTCAAATTGAACTATTTCCTCAAGTAAATGCTATAAGTTACCTGTGCATATTGTCTCTCAAACCTGAATCATATTTGCCGAATATAACTGAACTTCCTTGTTTCTCATTTGACCTCAGTCTTATTTATAATTATCTCTAGAGAGTTTATGAGTCTAAATCACAAATTATTACCTTCATTAACCCTAGAGTATCAAGTTATAACTTGTGGGGTAATCTTATTCTAATAGCTACTAATATAAATCTGCTAATACCTTATGCATCACTCATCTAAAGCTATATGAGCTGAATATAAGGAATCAGCTACAAGCCTAATATTTTTAACTGACAGGAATTTAGTTCATGATAGGATAATTGTCTTTCAATTTATCTATGTATTTTTATGGGCCAGAAGAAGAACAGAATGTGAATGTTGTAAAAGATCAACCCAGAACTTCCTCTAAGTCTGATTAAACACTTTAAAATATTCCCAGCACAAGTGTCTTTATATGTAAATGGAAGAACCACCGTTGTGTTCTCTTTATAGTCATCCTTCCTGTACAACAATCTATTCCAGAATCTTCTTGTAAATCATCTAGCAAGGATATATACCCAAATTGAAATGCAAGTGTCCACTGACCCACATGCTATGCCATCCATGTCACCAAGACATGTTCCAACCACTGCCACATATTAATCCACCACATGTTTGTCCATCTCAAATGATGCCACCTCTGAGGATGCTTATGATATATCTATACATGTCCACAGATTCCTTGCATTTCTTTCTGCCTCCAATACTGAAGATATTGATGTTCTTACAGAAACCAATCACAATGGGAATACTTAGGTATTACCCATAATAAATTATAAGTTTTGGTGATCAATTAAAAGTCATAAAGGCAAATGAGAAATTGTTCAATCAAAACGCTAAATACACTGCTTTATATAATATTTAAATGCATTAAAACACAAATAGAGAGTCCAAAGTTTAAATGAAACACAATCTCAAGCAAAAAAGTGTAAATGCAACAATATTTTCATGTCATGCAGTGCTTAATTGTACTGTGCTTGTCTTTAATTTACATCCAGAAATGCTTGGAATGTCCCATTTTAACAACATTTTTTTTTTAACACTAGCAATGTAAATTCAGACCACATGTATTACAAAACTACAGTAAGAGACTACACTGAGTACACATCCCACATCCAAGGAGGCAAACTCTGAATAATCGGTGTCTTCCCCTGATAGCTATCCCGGATCAGACAAGGTATAATTTAAAGGGCATGCTAGCCATTTTTGGCTAATAGAATTTAAAGTCTCACTCATACACAAAATAGAGCGCCACTTAATGCAAATAGAAATCATGAGTACACATACATGGAACTGACAATGATCAATAAATAACACACGGCTATAATACGAGTTTTGCGGTATGAGTGAAAAAGCAGCGTTAAGGCTCTTTTTCACTACCGCTGGTATTACGAGTCATGCAGGTTTAGCTGCACCGCACACTTTTTTGGCCGTAATGCAACGTAATCACCGCAGCTTTCAAAAAGTCATTTTTTCAATGGGACTTCCATAGCGCCGGTATTACGAGCATACCTGGGAGGTTTTATTTTTATTTCACAGGTAAGTTTGTATTTATTTTGACTAGGTAGACTAGTTAGTAAATAGTTATTAACTATTTACTAGCTACCTTTTTAAAATAAATACAAATTTACCTGAGTTACACTAACACCTAACCTTTCACTACAATTAAATAAATTACCTAAATTAAATACAATCACTTAAATTACAAAAGAAACAAACACTAAATTACACAAAATAAAAAAAGAAATTATCAGATATTAAACTTATTACACCTAATCTAATAGCTCTATCAAAATAAAAAAGCCCCCCAAAATAAAAAAAAAACCTATCCTAAACTAAACTACCAATAGCCCTTAAAGGGGCCTTTTGCGTGGCATTGCCCCAAAGAAATCAGCTCTTTTACCTGTAAAACAAAATACAAACAACCCCCCAACAGTAAAACCCACCACCCACACAACAAACCCCCCAAATAAAATCCTAACTAAAAAAATCTAAGCTCCCCATTGCCCTGAAAAGGGCATTTGGATGGGCATTGCCCTTTAAAGGGCATTTAGCTATTTTTCAAGTGCCCAAACAACTAATCTAAAAAAAACCCCCACCCAAAAAACCCTTAAAAAAGACTAACACTAACCCCCGAAGATCCACTTACAGGTTTTGAAGACCCGACATCCATCTTCAACGAAGCGGCAGAAGTCCTCATCGAAGCCAGCAGAAGTCTTCATCCAATCGGCCAAAGTCTTTATCCAAGCCCGCAGAAGTCTTCATCCAGACTGCATCTTCTATCTTCATCCATCCGGCACGGAGCGGCTCCATCTTCAAGACATCCGGCGCGGAGCATCCTCTTCAATCGATGTTTTCTTACAGAATGGAGGTTCCTTTAAGTGACGTCCTCCAAGATGGTGTTCCTTGAATTCCGATTGGCTGATATAATTCTATCAGCCAATCGGAATTAAAGGTGAAAAAATCCTATTGGCTGATGCAATCAGCCAATAGGATTGAGCTTCAATAAATTTAGTATAGTGGTGGCGACGTTGGGGGCGGCAGATTAGGGGTTAATAAATGTAGGTAGGTGGCGGCAATGTTAGGGGCTGCAGATTAGGGGTTAATAATATTTAACTAGTGTTTGCGATGTGGGAATATGGTGGTTTAGGGGTTAATATGTTTATTATAGAGGCGGTGATGTTGGGGGCGGCAGATTAGGGGTTAATAAGTGTAGGTAGGTTGCGGCGACATTGGGGGTGGGAGATTAGGGGTTAATAAATATAATGTTGGTGTCAGCGATGTTGGGGGCAGCAGATTATGGGTTAATAAGTATAATGTAGGTATCGGCGATGGCGGGACGGCAGATTAGGGGTTAATAAGTGTAATGTAGGTGTCGGCGATGTCGGGGGCAGCAGATTAGGGGTGTTTAGACTGGGGGTTTATGTTAGGGTGTTAGGTGTAAACATGCATTTTGTTTCCCCATAGGAATCAATGGGGCTGCATTACGGAGCTTTACACTGCTTTATTGCAGGTGTTAGACTTTTTTTCAGCCGGCTCTCCCCATTGATGTCTATGGGGAAATCGTGCACCAGCACGTAAAACCAGCTCACCGTACCTTTCAGCAGAGCTGGTATTGGAGTGCGGTATGGAGCTCAATATTGCTTTACGCTCACTTCTTGCCTGCTAATGCCGGGTTTTTGTAAACCTGTAATACCAGCGCTCTAGATAAGTGACCGGTGACAATAACTTGCAAGTTAGTACCGCACTTCTCATAACGCAAAACTCGTAATCTAGCCGACAGTAAACAGTATGTACTTACAAACATAAAGGGCCAGATTACAAGTGGATTGCTAAATATCGCTTGTGAGGACCAACCCCTATTGTAATGCAATATGTTCCAATAGCGTTTCCCTTTGCCGGCTTTCGGGACGCATGGTTGCATTTGTGGTGTTTGCAAGTTTCCAGGTTTCCAACTTGCACAGTGCTTCAGGAACTGGGCAGGACTGTGAGATGGTAGTGATATAGTGAAAAGAGGGTTGGCGCTTACTAAAAAATCCTGTATGCCTGGTGGATGGGGAAAACTACTCCTCTTCAGTAGTTTAGGTTGAGAACAATAGTAAGAGTTTGGATTTCCACTGGCGCTTATAAATTAAGCTAGGATTTATGCTACCATTATATGTGTAACTTATCTAAGTGAGATATTATAAGTGATTCTGATTTGTATCAGGTGAAAAAAACAATAGTGGCTAAGTGTCTCAGGCAACGAATTTTTATGATTTAAGTCCTATGTGTTGACTGGTATAAAATATTCTCTTAATGTTTTGTTATATAAAAGATAATAATACTAAATCTGTAATTACAGATGGAGTAGATAATGTTCATGAATAGGTTATGAGGAGTAAATAAGTGTAAGTGAAGCTAGTGACGATCCAATTAGCAGTGATTAGAAATGGATATAACTAAAAATAAGAAAGGGAGTAGAAGTATTAAAACTATTTTATTAAACTAAATTTACTGTCAACAATAAAACATTCGGATTAAAGGGACAGTAAACCTTAAAAAAAATGTTATATAATTCTGCACATAGTGCAGAATTATATAACATTACATTAGCCAAACATTTTAAATCATAATATTGCCTTTTTATTTTTAAAAAATATCGCCGTTTTACAGACCCGCTCTCTGGGCTCTGCTGAGCGGGTCTGTTGTTTTTACTGAGCGCATCGGGCCAGCTGTATAGTCACAGCCCGGCCCGACCGCGCCATTAGACACAATGCAGCTCGCTCCCACTGTCAGACAGAGCAGGAGCGAGCTGCATTGTGTCTAATGGTGCGGTCGGGCCGGGCTGTGACTATACAGCTGGCCCGATGCGCTCAGTAAAAACAACAGACCCGCTCAGCAGAGCCCAGAGAGCGGGTCTGTAAAACGGCGATATTTTTTAAAAATAAAAAGGCAATATTATGATTTAAAATGTTTGGCTAATGTAATGTTATATAATTCTGCACTATGTGCAGAATTATATAACATTTTTTTAAGGTTTACTGTCCCTTTAACTAAAAAATATATGGCAATTAAAACAAATAAAAGCAAATAAAACAAGGGACGTCTCCCTATGAATTTTCTCAGTAAGTCGAGTGACTTAACAATATATGGTCTCTGAATATAACTTGATAAACAAAAAATGCCACCTTGGGATTAAAGCAAGCTGTAAGGTACCTTACAAATGTCTGTTGGGAATTGTGTAAGTGCCGATGTTCTGTGGGCTTCCTTCTCAGTTTTGTTCCTTCGCGGCTTAACGTGAGAAACAAACAAGCCTCCGTTCCTGATTGGTGGTTAGGGGTCACACCTCTCTTAGGATAGGCTGTGACTGTGCACGCTGGATGTTTAGCGTGTTCAGATGTAAGTGATCTTACATCTGAAAAAGATCACTTACATCTGAACACGCTAAACATCCAGTGTGCACAGTCACAGCCTATCCTAAGAGAGGTGTGACCCCTAACCACCAATCAGGAACGGAGGCTTGTTTGTTTCTCACGTTAAGCCGCGAAGGAACAAAACTGAGAAGGAAGCCCACAGAACATCGGCACTTACACAATTCCCAACAGACATTTGTAAGGTACCTTACAGCTTGCTTTAATCCCAAGGTGGCATTTTTTGTTTATCAAGTTATATTCAGAGACCATATATTGTTAAGTCACTCGACTTACTGAGAAAATTCATAGGGATATGTCCCTTGTTTTATTTGCTTTTATTTGTTTTAATTGCCATATATTTTATAGTTAATCCGAATGTTTTATTGTTGACAGTAAATTTAGTTTAATAAAATATGTTACGGTTGCCTCCAGGCTGGCTGGAAGTTGGACCGTAGAAAAGGATGCTCCTAGCGCTCACCAAAGGAGCAGCAGCACCGTAGACACTCTAACTGCTGCGTAGCCACCATAAGTAACGCAGACTCTATGAACCACCGCTGCTGGGCTGGTATCTCGCCGTCTGCTCTGCGCCCTGGACCTACGACCAGGCTCCAGTAGGTGAACCTCTTCCTTCTGTAGCAATCCCCGTAGCTAAGGGAGTATGAAAAGCATAGCAATCCCTGTAGTGATTATAGCTGAAGCTGTCCCCTACAAACATGAGTCAAAGCTGCAAGTTAGAGGGACAGAAAATAGGTCTGATGTGCTGGAGCACACAGCCTGCTTTTTATTCAGGTTACATGCAAACAGGACACTCTCAGGGGGAGGCATAAAATCCCCCATCACACATTTGATATTAGATAGAGAGACACTCCCTTTGACAGGCCTCAACATTACTTCAGCAGATAACATTTTACACACAATAAAACAATGCAGTCCACCTTATCACTACTAGAAGTCTGATTAGACAATGGGAAAGTTTATCACTAAACTTAATTAGAGCTGATCCCAGCAAACTTGTATTTAGAATGCTTCTTGAAGCTGAACAAAGTTATCTCTGTAGTTCTGACCGAAGGGTCTGTCACATAGCACTTAATGGCACACAATGAAACTGAACCAAGTGGGAGAAAGCCAGGGACAAGTCATTTCACAGGTCTGGGGACATAGTCTTAAAGGGGCATTGTTCACCAAAGTCACAATATGTCCCCAGACGGTTCTTAAAGGGCCATACACACCCAATAAAAGTTAATATGTTTTCAGGGGCACAATCTTCCAGGGGCCATAGTCATGTGGAAGGAGGCTGGCAAATAGGCTTCTCCAAAATCCAGGGAAGCAGGGCAATTTTCCATTTAAAGGGCCAGTTACAAACAGCAGTTTGTAACATATCTCCCCTTTTGGAGGGAGACTAACCAGGCACCTGACCTTCTGCCGGTCAGTGCCCAAGTTAGTCTCGCAACCCACCCACAAATAATCGCTAGCAGCAAAGTAGCCCCCCCACAATACGTAGTACTGGCCTGTAAGTTCCAGGTTGCAGGATGAAAGTGCAGCATCCTCGGCCTTCCTGGCGCAGCTGGGCAAATAGCTGATGGTACTTGGGGGGCAGAGGCCAGCGGCACTCTGCCCTGGTGCCAGCGCTTCTGCTGGGGTGAGGGGTTTGCAGGCCAGTTCTGTAACAAGGACAAGGTCTGTAGGGCAGAGGCCAGCAGCGCTCTGTCCTGATGCCAGCTCTTCTGCTGGGGGAATTGGGGCATAGTCCTGCCCGGTGGCAAAGGGAACGTGGGGGTCAGTGGGGGCCAACATCTCCACTGTTAACCCTGGGCCCAAGTTAGGAGTTAGCTGGGGAGGGAGAGATTGGCTTACCTCCTCCTCCTGATACTCCGGCGGCCGTTGGGAAGGGAGGTCGATGCTCTCTGCTTCCTGTGGAACATGCTGCGGCTGGGGAGAGAGACCGGTTGTCTCCTCTCCCTGGAAGGCACACTCCGGCTGGGGAGGGAGGTCGATGCTCTCCCCTCCCTGTAGCTGGGTCTGTCGCTGGGGATCTGGGCTGCCTGCCCAGCATCCCTGTAGGGCCGGTAGAGAGACTGCGGTCCCATCTCCACCTGCCTGCTGGGGGTCCTCCCAGGACCAGTCTATGAGGCCTGCTGCCTCTGGTATCTCTGGTTGGGGTTGGGGAAGGAGACCAGTTGTCTCTTCCCTCTGCACAGTATACTGCCGCTGGGGAGGGAGGTCGCTGCTCTCCTCTCCCTGTGGAACATGCTGCGGCTGGGGAGAGAGACCAGGTGTCCATACCCTCAAACTCCACAGTTGGCGCTCAAAGGCTCGTGCCGCTTTGTTCTCAGTAGCCAATTCCCGGATGAGGCGACTGACTACCTCCTGTGCAGGGTCTGGACCATATCGGACTAGCCGCCTCTTTACCTCTGGAACGAAATCAGCACCCTCATAGCGACGGATCAGGTTGAGGTGCTCTTCACAGGGTTCTGACCAGTGTCTTGTCAGCTCCATGCTGCTGTAGGTAGGGACGCTGCGCAGTGGCTAGCGTTGCCCTCAATTACTCTCCTACGATACCAGTGCTGTTGTGGTGCTGCTCCTTGCGCTAGGACGCGATCCCACCGCTGCCGCCAAATGTTACGGTTGCCTCCAGGCTGGCTGGAAGTTGGACCGTAGAAAAGGATGCTCCTAGCGCTCACCAAAGGAGCAGCAGCACCGTAGACACTCTAACTGCTGCGTAGCCACCATAAGTAACGCAGACTCTATGAACCACCGCTGCTGGGCTGGTATCTCGCCGTCTGCTCTGCGCCCTGGACCTACGACCAGGCTCCAGTAGGTGAACCTCTTCCTTCTGTAGCAATCCCCGTAGCTAAGGGAGTATGAAAAGCATAGCAATCCCTGTAGTGATTATAGCTGAAGCTGTCCCCTACAAACATGAGTCAAAGCTGCAAGTTAGAGGGACAGAAAATAGGTCTGATGTGCTGGAGCACACAGCCTGCTTTTTATTCAGGTTACATGCAAACAGGACACTCTCAGGGGGAGGCATAAAATCCCCCATCACACATTTGATATTAGATAGAGAGACACTCCCTTTGACAGGCCACAACATTACTTCAGCAGATAACATTTTACACACAATAAAACAATGCAGTCCACCTTATCACTACTAGAAGTCTGATTAGACAATGGGAAAGTTTATCACTAAACTTAATTAGAGCTGATCCCAGCAAACTTGTATTTAGAATGCTTCTTGAAGCTGAACAAAGTTATCTCTGTAGTTCTGACCGAAGGGTCTGTCACATAGCACTTAATGGCACACAATGAAACTGAACCAAGTGGGAGAAAGCCAGGGACAAGTCATTTCACAGGTCTGGGGACATAGTCTTAAAGGGGCATTGTTCACCAAAGTCACAATATGTCCCCAGACGGTTCTTAAAGGGCCATACACACCCAATAAAAGTTAATATGTTTTCAGGGGCACAATCTTCCAGGGGCCATAGTCATGTGGAAGGAGGCTGGCAAATAGGCTTCTCCAAAATCCAGGGAAGCAGGGCAATTTTCCATTTAAAGGGCCAGTTACAAACAGCAGTTTGTAACAAAATAGTTTTAATACTTCTACTCCCTTTTTTATTTTTAGTTATATCCATTTCTAATCACTGCTAATTGGATCGTCACTAGCTTCACTTACACTTATTTACTCCTCATAACCTATTCATGAACATTATCTACTCCATCTGTAATTACAGATTTAGTATTATTATCTTTTATATAACAAAACATTAAGAGAATATTTTATACCAGTCAACACATAGGACTTAAATCATAAACATTTGTTGCCTGAGACACTTAGCCACTATTGTTTTTTTCACCTGATACAAATCAGAATCACTTATAATATCTCACTTAGATAAGTTACACATATAATGGTAGCATAAATCCTAGCTTAATTTATAAGCGCCAGTGGAAATCCAAACTCTTAGGACTGTGAGATGGCACACGTTTGGAGGTGGAGGTCTTCAATATTCTACTGCCGGTTACCTCAGATATCCTGGACAAGCATAGAGACAGTGCCTTGGAATAATAGTTTGTGCGATGCATATATCTCATAACATTTAAGGTTTTTAAATGTGAGTGATTTTATTTTGTATTAAACTGTTTACACTTGCTGATTTACACTCATAGTGGTATTGTGCTCTGATTGCATTTTTAAATGTCCATCCATTTCAATGTCACACAATAACCTGACATATATATATATATATATTACACTTGTGCGCAATCGAAAAATTTGGTTTGTTTCATTTCGTTTTGATTCAGGTGTTTTTTTATTTTGGTTCGATATGGTCGTATTAATTCGGTATGTGTCGGTAATTTGTTTCGCTTTCATTTGTATCATTCGTTATTTCGGAAAAATTTGTTATATTCCGTTAAATCGTTATTTCAGAACTGATTTGTTTCAATTTCCAATCGATTAGATAATCAATATTATTATGACTGTAACATATTAATAAATAAATGTAATATGTCATTTAAACACTTATCATTATTATTTATATTCAGACTGTGCAGCCAATCAGGCAGCCTGATTGACAATTATGTTTGCATCACTCCTGCACACTATAGCCACACCCATGTAACTAATATCTTAGGGTTTTTTATGTGAGTTGAAGAGAGCAGTTTGATAATTATTTGAGTATGTCTGTTAGAGAAATTGGGATTGTTCATGGAGGTGATAGGGACAGTAGAATTAGGGACAGTGTAGTTAGTACTAGTGAGAGTCAAAGTAGGGATATTAGAGAAAGTGGATGTAGGGATAAGGAACGTGGAGCTAGGGAGAGTAGTAATAGGGATAGTGATAGAGGTAGGGATAGGCATAGGATTAGTCATGGGCACCATGTACGTAGGGATAGGGAGAGGGACCTTGGATGTACTAGGGAGAGGGTAGGTAGGGTCAGGGAAAGGCATGGAGAGTTAAAAAGCACACCAGTGCCAAAAAATATTAAAGAGGAGGAGGCCACTTAGTACACCCTCTGAGGACTCTAGTGCTGCTGAGAAGGAACAGCAGCTTGCCACTTCACCAAGGCATAGAGGGCCAACTTTTACGACAGAAGAAAAATTGGCCCTTGTGGCTGCTGTGTTTAAAGTTCGGCACATCTTGTTTTTTTCTGATGTTTCATCCTCTGCAAAGACAGCGGCATGGAACACAGTTTGTGATGCTGTCTTTTCCAGTTGGAGCAGTGGACCGGACAGCCACCTGTGTCAAGCACAGGTAAGTTTCAAAAACTATTTTTTTTTATAGTAAAAAACTAACTCTAGTGTGTACATACTACACAGACTAACATGTGTAACGTAAAGAAATTAATTAAATTATTATTATTATTCAGCAAAAAAGTTTTAAACATAGAGGTGCACTTCACAATTCCAATCCATTTACCATACAGTGCTAGTTGTCCCAAAATACTATACAAGGCTGCACAGTGGTTTTAAATGCTTTATTACTACTATGGGTGTGATTTGTCAAATCAGACCGTCTATCCTCCACCCAAATTTCAAATGGTATACTATTACATAAAAATAAAGAACAAGCACCACAGGCTATGTATGCACATAATACGGGATATCACTTGAAACAGACATGTAACCTGCAAACAGTTACTGAGCTGAACCAATATTCATCATAGTGTGCAAAGAATCAAAAAAATGGTTAATCAAATAACATAATGATGATCAGCAAATAATAATATGTAACACACATCAAGTAAGAACATGGGGCCCCAATGCTTAAAGCAGAGCGAATGTAGTCTCTGAGACCAGGCACATTAGTGTAAAAACACGCACTGGTATAGTTGCTCAGAAAAGGTGACTGCTAATTCCCACCAGGCACAGATAGTCTAAACGATTTAAAGGGACATGAACCAACATTTTTCTTCCATGATTCATATAGATAATTAAATTTTAACTAAACAACTTTCAAAATAACGTATATTATTTAATTATCTTCCTTCTCTTGTTATCCTTTGTTAAAAGGTTTCTCTAGGCAAGCTTTGGAGCTGCAGAGAATCTAGTTTCTAGCTGCTGATTGGTCGCTGCATATACATATATTTCGATTGTGATTGGCTCACCCATGTGTTTTGTTAGAAACCATTAGTGCATTGCTGCTTCTTCAATAAATGATATCAAGAGAATGAAACAAATTATAAAATAGAAGTAAATTCAATTTTTTTTGAAAATTGTATCTTCTTTCTGAATCATGAAAAATATTTTGGTTTTCTTTTCATTTCCCTTTAAATTTCCAAGTACCTGATCTATCTGATTCTGAATCATAAAACTTTATTTTGACTTTATTTTCCATTTCAATGTATAACAGATAAGCAAACACTGTCCTAACTTTTTAACAAAACATATTTATTTGTTACATACCTATATCTTACATGCATATAAAAAACCAATTATAACCTGTGTATGTATATATATATATATATTTATATTAATCTATACATTTCTATAATATATACGGTAACTATTGAAAACTATAAAAATCTGGGGTACAAGTCAGACAATGGCAGTAATTTCCAATAGATCCGCTGGTATTCTTTTGATGTTAAAAATCAGATGCAAATTGTAAGAAATCCTTATTTTCTAAACAAAAAATGTTTTTATTGGATTTCTAGGTATTATGATTGCAGGGCGTTGGTCAAGAGGAAAATGTCAATAATGTACTCCACATCCAAGACGGTGCATTTTAACAGTTGGGAGAAGGAGATCCGGGACAAACTACTTCCAGAGGCTGTTGTCACACGTGTCCGGAGCGTGAGTAGGACAGATTAATCTGTCAGGCAACAGAGAGCTGGTGAGTAAAATGAAATATACAATTACTTTGAGTATATGCATGGGTGTGGAATTAAGAAAATAAATATAAGGGAATAAAGTTGAAGACAAGACAATCTATTTGTCCTTTGTTACAATTTACTATTCCAGATTTTTTTTTAAAAAAACAAATAAAGAAAGACCCATATCTGTAAGGCAACGATCATGTATGACAGTGATGGGAGTTGCATTCTAGCATACATAGTTACATATACAATGTCATAACTCAACTCCCATCATCCACATACATTTCTTGTGTATGTGAAAGATGGAAGATGCATTCATCTGGCATAGTTATAAATGACAGAATCAAAACCACCCTTCACTCCCCTATGGCCCTTCCTTTTTTGTTCCCCTATATCCTTACTCCTCATATCACCTTTCTTCTTTTCCCTCCCAAGGCCCTTTATTTTCCCTTTCCCTACCTCGCCAATACCTGAATTTCACATCCTGTGGCCTTTGTATCCTTTTGGCTGTAATGTGACTTCAATGATTTAAAATAGCAAATATCGACCGGCACATGTAAATGCTGATTTTGTGCGGCGGCTAACATATTATATATATATTTCACTACCCTGGATATGGTTGTTTGAAATCACTATTCATTCATCACTACTAACTATTCTTCACTAATACATGTGTTAGAGTTACCTGTCTCTTCACCTTGATGTTTTCCAGATCACCAAAAATACTCTGCAGGGTGATCAGCCCCAAGCACGACTTGGCCTAGTTCTGGTAAGTACCTAACTAGTAATACAAACATAGGTTTAAAAAAAAAAAATCGATTGAACAGCAAAGTTTTACTCCCAGAGTATTACAATCAAATAGTACCCTGTCCCAGTTCCTTGGTAATGGCCAACCTGTCTATTCCTGTTACCTGTTTCTTGCCAAGTTTCCATGATCAAGTGTTGTGCTTAAAGGTATAACAAACCCAACCTTTTTCTTTAATGATTTCTTTCTAGAATCTGCTAGAGGAGCAAATTGTCTACTCTATAATTTGATACTCACTGTTTCTTTGTTCTATTATTATCTTTATTTTATAAAGCATTAATGTAAGCCTGGTCCCCAGATATTTTTTTAGTTTCAAAACCATGCATAGCGGCATAGTGCTTGCTTACATTCTTGATTTATAATATAACAATAAGAAGACAACCAAACAAATGTTATGATGGAACTATAAATTTATAAAGCTGCTTTACATTTCATGCTCTTTCAAAATAGGGAAAGTCAAATATTTGGTTTATTATCCCTTGTATCATGATTTTCATCTACTGACTTTCAGCAGCCTGATAACGATTCTGCTGTCCATCCACTTGTTGAGACTATCATCTGACCATTCTCAGCCAAATGTATGGCACACTATTCACCTTTTCATGAAATTACACTAAGATTTTCTAATGCACATGTATTATATAATTATAGTATACATAGGCTGCCTGTTCAACATCTTTCAAAAATCTTCCCACAAAAAAATTAAATTCAATTTTGCATTTCTCTCATTTTTATATGGACCTTTATGCACTATTTTGTGAATAGACTCTTTAATTATGGAATCTGAATATAATGATTTACAGCATTTTCAAACTATTAAAACTAAGACTCAAATCAATTCATTGATCCAAATTTTCATACAAATTAAAACCTAAATAAATAAATAGTGGAAATAAAAAAACTGTTTTGTAAAATTAAGTAAAATGATATGGTCCCTCAATCCCATAGGTTGATATTTCATATATATTTTTTTTAGTGCTGTGTTAATCCTTGAAATAGAACTCATGTAAAAAAAATAAAATAATTGGCTAGATGAAAAATGAACCGGTATGATTGAAGGACAATATGCTTAACTTTTTTTTTTTTACACAATTGTTTTTGAATTCAAACTAAATATTGATGTCATCACACAAACCTATTATGTATAATTTAGTAAACCTTGGCTTGGGCTGATTTTATTCTATCTTTAACAACAACTCGGATCCCACCAGTAGTAGCCTCTGGAAGTAGAGATTTGTCCACTACTCCTCCACGTAAGTTATGACAAACTGAAAATATAAACAAACAGGAGCCAATCATTAACTGCACATTTTATTGAAAAAAGGCTTTACTATAGAAAACAACATCAGCTACAAATAAAGTATTACGCGATATTTAAGAACTAAAATATGTCCATCCTGGATATTAAAATATATTTGAGAGAATAATGTATAAAATTTTGTGGATAGTCTGTTGCTGTGTTTTTCTTAGATATAATGAAAGAAAACTTTTAGGGAACGTCTTTCTCTGTCTGTACAACATGTCCACAAATCCATTGGTTTGCATACAACCAAATAATATTTAATTACTGTTTCATCTATTTCAGAACTACGAGGCATGTCTGCAGAGGGAAGCCATGCCAGTGAACTTAATTCACCAGTCATTTATTTAGAGGAAGTGATAATGGAGTAAATATTTATCAAACAAGCTTCTCACCATCAACAGTGGGCGTTGTCCAAACATCTTGCACAGATTATGCCCCCAGTGTGGAGGAGCAGCATGGGCAGACACTGCAGAATCCACTGCCTCAACAGCAATCAGCAGACCAGCCAAAAGAACAGGCAACACAAAATCGGTATAGCCGGACGGAGGAGTTACTTCTTGAAAATTTAATAGCGACCAAGAGGTTGACACAAGCTGTGAAAAATATGAGAAATGATTTACATAGACATTTACATAGACACATAGACAGTGCATTAGCCCATGTCAACCAAGAACTATGCCAGGTGATGGATCATATGCGTCAATCCATTTTGGATGCTATTTATCAACAACGTCAACACAATGCTCCATCGCATGACACATAGATTGAACTTTAATATTAATAGTAATCTTTATGTCTCCCTCCCACACTCTATGTATCTCATGTTTGGAGAACAGTGCTATGTATATATATGTATGTATATACAAAATACATAAATGTTATTTGGATTTGGCAGCCCTCTTTCTAATAGTTGTAAAAAAAACTGTACAATTTCTTGATCCATGTGTGTAATTTAATTTTCACAATTTAAATGGCCACTTAGTCTTTGAGGTATATTTATATCTATATATATCTACTTACATAGTCAATGTAAAGCTTTCTTGACAGTCCATTTCATGGATATATCTTCTGTCATCTTTAAAATTTCTTAGAAGAGGGGTTAAAAATTAAACACTTTATTTAACAAATATACTGTAACTAACAAAATTGCCAAAATGGATCAAATTTGAGAAGTGGATAATCACCATCCACTCCTAAGTATTCATTTCAGGATGATCCAACAAAGTTAAAAACATTAAAAGGGCTGTGTGCCCTAGAGGCACTGTTACTGAAACACAGGAGACAAAGTGGAATGAGCAGAGGAATGTACAGGGATATGTCCAATCACACAATCCACACAGACTATGCGCTCAAAGGCGTCCTCCTGCCTGCATACTGTTGGGATTGAACCCAGTCAGCTGATTGCTAAATAAATACCCTGTATCTTATCGTGACATTCATACCAAAAATCACTCAGTGAATCTGCATGTCATTCAGCATGCTTGTATTTCCACAATGTGCTCAAAATTCACTATTAATGGCTTGTATTCATTTATAAAAAGATACAGTGTGTCACCAATCGTCACTGTGTAACACAAAAGTTCATCAATGATTTATCTGTATACTAAATATGTATCATTATAAGTAGTTACAAACCAAAGTCATAGTCAATCTATACCCGATATTAAAAATATCTCTATGTATTGCACACGATGTACAACGCTCATTATACACATAGAGCCAGTACTCTTTGTGCTAAATATTATACTTGAAATGTAAATCGCTATAATTGACAATCGTGTGAACTAAAGTAACAAGCCGTGGTTCCTATGAACAACAAGGAGCGCCTCTAGGACATGCCCACCAATGCGTTTCGTCACTGAAGCGTGACTTTGTCAGGGCATAGGGGCGGCCCAGCCGTACACTCAGTGCAATATACTGTTTCGCTACCATGGAAACAGTGTCTGTATGCGGAAGTGTTAACCGCATCTATCTGGCGATCTTAATATCAATGGTCTAGTAACAGATCACCCAATAAGGTAGGTATTCGTGTCCACTTATCATCATGATGAAAAAGAGGGCTATTGTAGTAAACGGGCATTCTATTCAGGATACATGAGTGCCCGCATATAATTAGAAGCATATATGTACTCATTCAGGATTACATGTAGTATTTGTTACTTTGTGTAGTACGAACATATTCAGTCCGAATTTTGAACATAAATACTGTCAGCATCTATGGAGTCATTATGAAGACAGATATTGACCATAGGCAACAGTGGTTAAAAAAGCCATTATTCTTGCAGCGTGCCTCACGTTTATTCAGAAGCGTGTATGTGTTCATTTCACGATTAAATCTATTCATCCTTTCTATGTGTGATTCAAGCATTTCCAATCCATGCTAAAACATATATAGTACCATCATCTTTAAGTTCATTACACTGTAGAAATTAAGAATTAAAAATTAAAAATTAAAAATTGAAAGTTAGAATGGCCATTATTATTGTAACATACCTCTCAGTATATTATACAATTACCATAGCAACGACATATACCAAAATAACATTTGTCAATTAGGTAATTCATTTCTCTATTGTTGTTCCCTGATGTCAATCCAATGTTAATAAAATCACTCCAGTTTTCATTTTGGTGTTGTTATGTGTTTTGTAGTTTGTGCATAGTTTAAAGTGATTATAATTACTGTTCATATTTCCAATGTCACCAGTCATCTATTCACTTTGTGTTAGTAAGGTTGGAAACCTCCTAATGGACTCATGGTCGTATAGTATTGTAATCTAACAAATGTTTGTGATAGTTGTTCATTACTATCAGAGGTAAAATACAGATGTTATAAAAAACTTGTAAATGAAATTGCTTCATTCAGGCCTTTAGGGGATGCAGATTGTAATTCATATATCCATCTGCATTCTTTTTGCAGAAGTAGTTTATTAATTTCTCCCCTTCTTCCTCTCAATTTAAGCTGTTCAATTGCAAAAAAATGTATTTGATATTTATCATCCTTGTGTACAGTATTCATATGTTTAGCTACAGGTACATTACGGTTCCACTTTATATCTCCCATGTGTTCCAGTACTCTGGTGCGTAATTCTCGGGAGGTCTCACCTACATAGATTAGGGGGCACTTGCATATCGCTACATATATGACTCTTTTTGTTCTGCAGTTCATGAAGTCATTTATCTGATAGCTTTTTCCTGTCTGTGGATGTACAAAGGTTTTCATGGGTGCCATATTTTTGCACACCTGACAATGGCCACATTTGAAAAAGCCTTTGGTTTCTTGAAGCCATGTCCTTTGTTTGACTTGGGAGAAATGGCTCCTAGTCAGGATATCCTTTAGGTTCTGGGATCTCCTATTTGAGATAGCGGGCATGAAGGTGCTCTTTGGTTTTACTACACTGTTCGTTTGTAATCATTTTCATCAAGTAATGTTATCATCAAATTAACTATCTCTTGATCTTCCTCTTCAACACCCATATCAAAAAGACACGCTTTATTAGCCTCTTTATTGTAAAAGTCAAAAGATGGGTATTCCTTATGGACAATACCTTAGGGCAAGACGTAATTGCAGCACTATGGAAGATTTCAAGTCAGAAGCCAAAGAACGGAGAAAGAGGTTTAAAGAAAGAGGGTATCCAAACAGATGCCTCAAAAAAGCTTATCAACGTGCAAAAGCACTAGAGAGACCAACTTTATTACAAGAAAGGAAAATAAATGAAAGTGAGAATACCAATAAAATTAGAATGATTGGTACCTTTGATGAGAAGAATAGCACAATTCGTAATATCTTCCAAAAACATTGGCACGTCTTGCATGATGATGCTGACTTGTCAGAAGTAATCTCTGAAAACCTAATATAACTAATAGGAGATCCCAGAACCTAAAAGATATCCTGACTAGGAGCCATTTCTCCCAAGTCAAACAAAGGACATGGCTTCAAGAAACCAAAGGCTTTTTCAAATGTGGCCGTTGTCAGGCGTGCAAAAATATGGCACCCATGAAAACCTTTGTGCATCCCCAGACAGGAAAAAGCTATCAGATAAATGACTTCATGAACTGTAGAACAAAAAGAGTCATATATGTAGCGATATGCAAGTGCCCCCTAATCTATGTAGGTGAGACCTCCCGAGAATTACGCACCAGAGTACTGGAACACATGGGAGATATAAAGTGGAACCGTAATGTACCTGCAACATATGGGTGCATGCAGAACATACTACATGCTCTTTATGGAACCTATGATAAAGGTCAATAATAGCGTATCATCGCCAAAGGAAACAAAGCAGACAGGTTAGTGGCCAACAAACTTAAGCAAAGAACCGCGGAAGCTCGTATCCCATACATCAAAATGCCCCAGGGGATTGTCCGGCTACCAGCAGACATAGGGAAAGCCTTCGCTTCCTATTATTCTTCACTATATAACCTGGTAGATTCCCCTACTCACCGCAGCACATTCAGAACTTTCTAGACACCCTTTCTTTACCGACCTTATTGGCAGACCAGAAGGATCTGCTTAACGCTCCATTTACCACTAAAGAAGTCCTATACGCCATCAAATCCCTAAAATCCCACAAAGCTCCGGGTCCTGACGGTTTTGGGGCTCTGTTCTACAAAATGTTCTGTCTCCAGCTATCACCACTCCTCAATAGAGTTTGCTCCCTGGCCAGACAGTCTAGCTCCCTACCATCTGAGCTATTAGAGGTGACCATAGTAATTATCCCGAAACCAGGTAAAACCCCCAATGTATGTGAACACTTCCGCCCCATTTCACTAATTAATATTGATGTGAAGCTGTTGGCGAACTTTTTGACCACCAGATTGAACCTAGTTCTCTCGTCACTGTTGAATGGTGATCAGGTGGGCTTCACTCCAGGCAGAGAAGGCCAGGATAATACCCGTTGGATCCTTAATATATATTTCGAAGCCAAGAGGCGCAATCTCCCTTGCACGACCCTAGCCTTAGATGCCGAAAAGGCTTTTGATAGGGTCAATTGGGCATACCTATTTGAGGTCCTCAGCAAGTTTGGTTTCCCTCCAGGCTTTAGCTCTTGTGTCAGAGGCTTGTACGCGGCCCCCTCGGCCTCAGTTAGGGGCCTGGGGTTCCGCTCCCCGACCTTTCCAATCACTAATGGGACGCGCCAAGGCTGCCCCCTCTCCCCGCTGCTCTTCGCCCTAGTTATAGAGCCACTGGCTGAAGCGATCAGAGGCAGCCCCGACATTCTGGGTGTGGAAATAGAGGGCACCTTATTTGCGGATGACCTAACCATATTCTTGAGTGATCCTCTTCACTCTCTCCCTGCACTTTTTAAACTGCTGGACCGGTTTGGGCAGATTAGCTATTATAAGCTCAACATTAGCAAGACGGAGGCTTACACCATCAACTTGTCGGGTACTGATCTTACAGAACTCCAACAAAGGTACCCATTTAATTGGTCCCAACAGAAGATCAAGCATCTTGGGGTCTATCTCTCTTGGAGCATTCCCACCATAATTGAGTCTAATTTCTACCCCCTCCTCCAGCAATTTCAGTCTAGTGTTGATAAATGAAGTGTTCCATGTATCTCTTGGATGGGGCGTATCGCATTCAAGATGCTTCTACTTCCCAAGCTCACATACCTATTCCGCTCGTTATCCCTGTTCCTAAGTCTCTGATTGGAAACTTCCAGCAAACTTGCAATAAGTATATCTGGAAGAACAAGCATCCTAGGGTTGCTACCAGAATACTGCAACAACCACTCTTGAGTGGGGGTGCGGGCGCCCCCAATATAACCTATTACCATGAAGCCTCAAGACTTTCTCATATCTTGTTATGGAACGCTACAGATAGTAAAAATAAATGGCAAAATCTAGAGCAAGCAATGCTTCCTAGCCCTCTTATCTTGCAGGACCTCATCTGGTTACCCAAGCATATTAGGTTGTTCTACAAAATCCAGAATACAATAATTTCTCACGCCCTCCGACTATGGGATAGATTACGCTCGCTCCCTCAGATAGCCCCCACCCTTCTCCCGTTCATTTTCTAACGGGCCTGCTAGCGGTCCTTAGAGATTCTCACCCCCATTTGTGGCAGGAGCACGGAATTCATTGCATGACAGATTTGTATCTTAACGGCCAATTCATCACAACCACGCAGTTTGCCAATACTTACAATCCACCCCAGCTCCTACTATTCAAGTTTTGGAGGCTTAGAAGTCTATTAAAGTCTTGGGGATTCTTGAATCAACCTCCTAGAGAACCCACTATGTGGGAAAAAAGATGGAACAACAATGTGAAGATACCCAGATCACTATCGGCGTCCTACAAGGATCTGATGAATTCCCCCACTTTCTATAGGTCAGCTTACACACTGGCCTGGGAAAAGGCTCTTCATTTTCGAGCAGAGAAGGAAGGTTGGGCCAGGGCAGTGGCTCTAACCAAACAGGCACTTCACTGCATTACTTTATTGGAGTTATACCTTAAAGTCTGCACACAATGGCATCTTACTCCCCTTAGACTATTCAAAATCTCCCAGATTAACTCCCCATTATGCTGGAGACATTGCGGGATGGTGGGTACGCCAGCTCACGTCTGGTGGGAATGCCCGAAATTGGCTTCCTTCTGGCACGTTGTCTCACACAAATGCAGGAATCTACTTCCTCACTTAGAGACCTCCCCGCAAACTGCTCTACAGGGAGTGCAGAATTATTAGGCAAATGAGTATTTTGACCACATCATCCTCTTTATGCATGTTGTCTTACTCCAAGCTGTATAGGCTCGAAAGCCTACTACCAATTAAGCATATTAGGTGATGTGCATCTCTGTAATGAGAAGGGGTGTGGTCTAATTACATCAACACCCTATATCAGGTGTGCATAATTATTAGGCAACTTCCTTTCCTTTGGCAAAATGGGTCAAAAGAAGGACTTCACAGGCTCAGAAAAGTCAAAAATAGTGAGATATCTTGCAGAGGGATGCAGCACTCTTAAAATTGCAAAGCTTCTGAAGCGTGATCATCGAACAATCAAGCGTTTCATTCAAAATAGTCAACAGGGTCGCAAGAAGCGTGTGGAAAAACCAAGGCGCAAAATAACTGCCCATGAACTGAGAAAAGTCAAGTGTGCAGCTGCCAAGATGCCAATTGCCACCAGTTTGGCCATATTTCAGAGCTGCAACATCACTGGAGTGCCCAAAAGCACAAGGTGTGCAATACTCAGAGACATGGCCAAGGTAAGAAAGGCTGAAAGACGACCACCACTGAACAAGACACACAAGCTGAAACGTCAAGACTGGGCCAAGAAATATCTCAAGACTGATTTTTCTAACGTTTTATGGACTGATGAAATGAGAGTGAGTCTTGATGGGCCAGATGGATGGGCCCGTGGCTGGATTGGTAAAGGGCAGAGAGCTCCAGTCCGACTCAGACGCCAGAAAGGTGGAGGTGGAGTACTGGTTTGGGCTGGTATCATCAAATATGAGCTTGTGGGGCCTTTTCGGGTTGAGGATGGAGTCAAGCTCAACTCCCAGTCCTACTGCCAGTTTCTGGAAGACACCTTCTTCAAGCAGTGGTACAGGAAGAAGTCTGCATCCTTCAAGAAAAACATGATTTTCATGCAGGACAATGCTCCATCACACGTGTCCAAGTACTCTACAGTGTGGCTGGCAAGAAAGGGTATAAAAGAAGAAAATCTAATGACATGGCCTCCTTGTTCACCTGATCTGAACCCCATTGAGAACCTGTGGTCCATCATCAAATGTGAGATTTACAAGGAGGGAAAACAGTACACCTCTCTGAACAGTGTCTGGGAGGCTGTGGTTGCTGCTGCACGCAATGTTGATGGTGAACAGATCAAAACACTGACAGAATCCATGGATGGCAGGCTTTTGAGTGTCCTTGCAAAGAAAGGTGGCTATATTGGTCACTGATTTGTTTTTGTTTTGTTTTTGAATGTCAGAAATGTATATTTGTGAATGTTGAGATGTTATATTGGTTTCACTGGTAAAAATAAATAATTGAAATGGGTATATATTTGTTTTTTGTTAAGTTGCCTAATAGTTATCCACATTAATAGTCACCTGCACACACAGATAT
Organism: Bombina bombina; assembly: GCF_027579735.1. Classification (NCBI taxonomy): domain Eukaryota; kingdom Metazoa; phylum Chordata; class Amphibia; order Anura; family Bombinatoridae; genus Bombina; species Bombina bombina. Next base: position 922,292,987 of record NC_069502.1, read on the forward strand.
CCCCCTAAAATAGCTATAACTAAAAACAAACTAAAAACTACTTCCAAAATTATTCAGCTTTGATATTAATGAGTTTTTTGGGTTCATTGAGAACATGGTTGTTGTTCAATAATAAAATTAATCCTCAAAAATACAACTTGCCTAATAATTCTGCACTCCCTGTACTGCACATAAACATAGACACAGCCACAACTCCAGAGGCCTTACTCTCCTTTTATATACTTATTTCAGCCAAACTAGCTATAGCAAGATTATGGAGGCAGCAAACACCACCCACATGGGGGGAAGTAGTCAAAACTATGTCCTATCTAGAGACAATGGAAGGCCCGATCTTTACCCAACGTAATAAAATCTTTTTACACTCAGAAATTTGGGAAACATGGAAGCATCTGGACTGATTCTGTTGCTAGGTAGTGAATAGGAACAGTAGCTGTAAGCTCCAAACAACTCTTCCCTCTCTCCCCTCCTCACCCACCTAAACCCCCCTTCCCCCCCCCCCTTTTTTTTTTTCTTTCCCCTCCTTTCCTCTCTTTCTTGCAACTCTATTTACTCTGAGGTTGTTCTCCCCAGATATGTTCGACTATATTTGCATATGTTCCAAATTCTTTTGGTCTAGTGAGCCCAAATGTGACTCACTGGCCATCTATTGTGTGTACAGTTCACTATAAAAAAAGTTAAAAAGAGAAGTTCAGAGCTTGTTTGGAGCTTTGTTTAAATTGTCTGATTACCTACTCTTGTTGTACCTCACATCTCATAATCATTTGTAATCTGTGTAAAGCTCTGTAACTTATCTAGCAAAGAATTGTATTATGTTACTTTCCTGAACCTTAATAAAAAAGAGTTAAAAAAATAAAAAAAATAATAGCGTATCATAATATCAATTAGCATGAACAATAAATGTACCTGTAACCATTCTGCCACGTGAAGTTTACATACGGACTTACATGTATATCTTCACCTTTATTGGAAACCATTGCTCAGTTTATGATATTTTTCCAAGAGAATTACTTACTGTCCGCGCAGCCTACATACTGCAAAGTTAAAATTCTGAATCTTCAAAATGTTTAACCTACTCAATTCGAATTGCTAATGATAACCCTTATACACATGGATCTACCATATGTATCATTGCCTTTTGAAGCTTCAGTTTATAATGTATTTGTAATTATCTAATGATGGTAAAATTACTATCTCAGATACTTATTATTTTGCTGAAGTTTCAATTTAAACACAGAATTCTATCAGCCAATCGGAATTAAGATAGGAAAAGTCCTATTGGCTGATGCATCAGCCAATAGGATTGAAGTTCAATCCTATTAGCTGATCCAATCAGCCAATAGAATGCGAGCTCAATCATCTTGGCTGATTGGCTCAGCCAATAGGATTGAACTTCAATTCTATTGGCTGATTGCATCAGCCAATAGGATTTTTTCTACCTTAATTCCCCTTGGCTGATAGAATTCTATCAGCCAATCGGAATTGAAGGGATGACATCACTTAAAGGTACCTTCATTCTGTGTTAGCCGTCGATTGAAGAGGATGCTCCGCATCGAATGTCTTGAAGATGGACCCGTTCCACGCCGGATGGATGAAGATAGAATATGCCATCTGGATGAAGACTTCTGCCCGTCTGGAGGACCACTTTGCCCCTGCTTGGATGAAGTACTTTTCCCTGCTTTGTTGAGGACTTCGGCCCGGTTGGATGAAGACTTATCCCGGTAAGGTGATCTTCAAAGGGTTAGTGTTAGGTTTTTTAAGGAGGTATTGGGTGGGTTTTAGAGAAGGGTTGGTTGTGTGGGTGGTGGGTTTTAATGTTGGGGGGGATTTGTAATTTTTTTTTAAAGGTAAAAGAGCTGATTACTTTGGGGCAATGCCCCGCAAAAGGCCCTTTTAAGGGCTATTTGTCATTTAGTGTAGGGTAGGGCTTTTTTTTTATTTTGGCGGGGCTTTTTTATTTTTTTCGGGGATTCGATTAGGTTTAATTAGTTTAAAAATCTTGTAATTTGTTTATTATTTTCTGTAATTTAGTTGTTTTTTTTTGTACTTTAGATAATTTTATTTAAATGTATTTAATTGTTGTTAAATTAGTTAATTTATTTAATTATAGTTTAGTGTTAGGTGTAATTGTAACTTAGGTTACGTTTTATTTTACAGGTACTTTTGTATTTATTTTAGCTAGGTAGTTATTAAATATTTAATAACTATTTAGTAACTATTCTACCTAGTTAAAATAAATACAAACTTGCCTGTAAAATAAAAATAATTCCTAAGTTGGCTACAATGTAACTATTATATATTGTAGCTAGCTTAGGGTTTATTTTATAGGTAAGTATTTAGTTTTAAATAGGAATTATTTAGATTTAATTAAATAGGAATTTAAGTTACATTAATTAATAATAGGAATTTTATTTAGATTTATTTCAATTATATTTAAGTTAGGGGGTGTTAGGGTTAGGGTTAGACTTAGGTTTAGGGGTTAATAACTTTAATATAGTGGCGGCGACGTTGGGGGCAGCAGATTAGGGGTTAATAAATGTAGGTAGGTGGGGTTGATGTTAGAGCCGGCGGATTAGGGGTTAATGATATTTAACTAATGTTTGCAAGGCGGGAGTGCAGCGGTTTAGGGGTTAATATGTGTATTATAGTGGCGGCGACATTGGGGGCAGCAGATTAGGGGTTAATAAAAGAAGGTAGGTGGCGGCAACATAGGGGGCGGCAGATTAGGGGTTAATAAATATAATTTAGGTGTCGGGAATGTTGGGGGCAGCAGATTAGGGGTTCATAAGTATAATGTAGGTGGCGGCTATGTCCGGAGCGGCAGATTAGGGGTTAATAATATAATGTAAAATACAAAAAGGAAGTTGCGCTCGATGTAGTAGGAACTTGTAGTAAAGGAAGGTATTCCAGGCAGGAAATATGAATAAAAACAACGTTTATTTCAGAGAAAATTAAAAACTGAAAAAGGACAAAAAACACAGTGTCCTTAAAAAAGCCAGCAGTGACTCGGTCAATCAGGTTGGTGAGCTGATCCTCATGCAGACATGTTTCGTGCGTTTGCGCACTTCTTCACTGCTTATAATGTAGTTTGCGGCGATGTCGGGGTGGCAGATTAGGGGTTAATAAGTGTAAGATTAGGGGTGTTTAAACTTGGGGTTCATGTTAGGGTGTTGGGTGTAGACATAAAATGTATTTCCCCATAGGAATCAATGGGGCTGCGTTAAGGAGTTTTACGCTGCTTTTTTGTAGGTGTTAGACTTTTTTCAGCTGGCTTTCCCCGTTGATTCCTATGGGGAAATCATGCACGAGCACGTTACACCAGCTCACCGCTAACGTAAGCAGCTCTGGTATTGGAGTGTGGTAATGAGCTAAATTTTGCTCAAAGCTCACTTCTTGCCTGGGTTGTAAAAACCCGTAATACCAGCGCTGTCTGTAAGTGAGGGGTGAGCATAAACTGCTCGTTAGCACTGCACAGCTCAAAACGAAAAACTCGTAATCTAGCTGTATGTGTACTACTTACCCTGTGAACTCCTTGTAACATCCTCTTTATGATGGTCTGTCTCCTTCTTCCTCAGTCTCCAGTGTTCAGTCTACAGTGTGTTTCTTTATTAATCTTTAAAAAAATTTGAGAAAGAAACACAGAGAGTAATATATTAAGAAATGGAAATAAATTATGAAATGTGGATTAAGTGATCAATTTACAAGTCACTCACATGTTTGTGCCTCTGGGCAAAGCATTTATATTCTTTTCTTTATTTCTTCTTATGAGGAGCAGACTTCCAGAATGACAACACTGTGTCCTAGAGATTAACTGTATTGTTTTGCGTATAGTAGCAGCAGGCTGCTTGTTAAATCTATATTTGTAGCACTAATATTTTATCTTAGTACCAAAAAATATTATTGTATTGTAATTCTACGATTTAGAATTAAAAATTAAGCCATTCAGTTTGGATAACAGTCTCCCATACTCCCACTAGCAAAAAATTGTTTTAGTGTCTTACCTCTAACTGTACCTAATGTGTGACAATGCTTAACAACAGAAACATTTTGTGTAACGTGTTAATATGTGTTTACAATTATAAATTATGATTAAGGTACACATTTTAATTCTAAAAGATTGAAAAAATAATTTGTATAACTAAATACAAATGCTTGAGCAAGCTTGTTTAGGATAAATCAACATATATAAAAAATATAAAAAAAAAGAATAAAAAGGAAGGCATTCAAAAGTAGAAATTATAATAACATCATCCATCACACCCTTGTGCAGTAAAATAGCTGTGAAATAGAAAGGACCTTTTTGGTGGACATTCAATGACAAATTATCACATCAAATTTCAATGTTTATCCTTAAATATTTAAGGTTGAAGGTCACATGACGTTACCTTCAAATTACTTTTAATTTTTTTGGCCTTAGCTTTTATGTTGAAATTATTTAAAATTTGTTATAAATATTTGACTACCCTGCTGTAGTAGGAATGATATATTATGTCTCAAAGAGGGGTAAAAACATTTGACTTTGTGAAGTTACTTGGTTGATGTCCTCTAGCTAACTGCAAAATATCATCAAAATAAGAGATCTTTTGATTTAGGAGCCATGATGATTTGTCATGTGCAATACAAACTAATATACAGTAATATAATTCTGAAACAAAATATTGGTACGAAGGAGTATCCCAGTAATCCCCTTTGAGAAAAATTGAATGTGTGCATTATACTGAGTGAATGGAAAATAGGGCTGGTCTCCACATTTTCCAGGACTGCTTTTCATTCCCAGTCCAGTCCTGACAATCAGGCACACTGTGCAAGTGGGTGAACAGGAGATTATAGGAATAGTTTTATTCGTAATCAAAGCTGAGAGCTGGGTAATCCAGATTTGGTAGGTTTATTTTTAAAAATGTCATCTGCTCCATGAGCTAAGGGGACAACTGTGAATGATGAGGAGAAAGTGTATTTCCTCCTGGGATGAGACAGAGACAGAACAGGCCACAAAAACCTCTTTTGATCCCAAAATCTCAAGGGATCTGTACTGGGGGGCAGGAGAGGTTGAGATAGGTAAATCTTAACCATGTCTGCAGCATTGTTTTTTCATCGGGGGCTCTCTAATGTCTCCAACCAATCCGCCCAGTGCATCAGCCCAAAAAGTAGCTGCTGTGGTGGGCCGAGCACAAACAGCAGTGCTAGGGCTTTTGGTTTGAGGTGACAGAGTATCACTATCAGACTCCGGCATCTCTTCATCTGCCTCTACAGGTAGAGGACATTTTTTTTTTTGTCTATCACGCACCCTCTGTATCAATTTGTCACTCCATGTGGCCAAGCTATTTGTGCGGAGTGCTATCTTTCCCTTTACTCTAGGATCGCAAAGTGTGGCTAGCATGAAGTGAGGGCTAATGTCAATGCACTTTTTTATGCGCTGAGTCAGTTGCTCCTTTAGCCTCCTTAGAAAGGCAGCAACATTAACAAGAAGATTACCACCAGGCAATAATTCCCTATTGCAAAGGAAACCATCTAATAGGTTCGAGAGGTGGGTGAAGAGGGGAATGACTTGTGCCAGGCTAGCGTTCACTTGGCTTAAATTTTCTGTCACCGCCCGAAAACGTGTGAGGACTGCCACTAACTGTTCAGTCATGGCCCAGTCATCCCTGCCCAGTGGTCTGTCAATGCCAATGGAATGTTTGTATGCCATTGCATGGATTGCCTTTTGTTGTTCTAATATACGCTCCAGCATATGTAATGTGAGTTCCATCTAGTACTCACATCTTGTTTGAGATGGTGCTCTGCAAGGCCAAAATTTCTCTGTTCCTGCCTAAGGAGATGGCTATCTTTCACACTATGATGGAAGTGGCCAGCTATTTTTCGGCAACACTCAAGAAGTGTTGTAAACCTTCCAGTGTCGTGATCGAGGGCAGCCTTAACAACCAGATGCAGTACATGCGCTGAACAATGTACACCCACAAACCCACCCTCCAGAAGCACCTTTAGCATATTGGCTGCCCCATCGGTGACCATAAAACTCATTTGTGCCCTTTTTCGAATTTGGAACGAAACAAAACGCACATGTCTAATATATATCAAGTGAAGAGCATACTAATAAATTAAGGTTTGCTTCCTAGCTAAATTATATGTGAATAATTAGAATTGGATGTAAGAAACTGTTGATATTAATATTACTTTTGATATAATAACATAAAAATAGAGAGACACACTCCACTGAGACAGAACGTGTGCAAGGAGTACACGTCTGGTTTCCCCTTTTTACTCTTATGGCGACCCAAGAGTAATTAGTATACAAACATAAAAATAGAGAGACACAATCAACTGAGACAGAACATAAGCTAGAAAAACTTATGTGCTTGTTCACAAGGCCAGTGCCACTGAGGGTGCAGTCTGTTTTAGCACACTATGCCTTTCACAGAGAAAAAATATCCTGTAGCATATCAGTCTGACCCTGCCCAATGACAGTCCAGTGCCGAAATAGCAGGCAATTCTTCTCTGATCTAGAGAAAATCAACAAACCCCAAATGTACGTTTCGGCCTCCCTTGGGCCTCATCAGTAAGGTGCAGTTGCATCTCTCTAGGGCATGTTTGCGAGGAGTCCACGTCTGATTTCCCATTTTTACTCTTAGGGAGACCCAAGAGTAATTAGCATACAAACATAAAAATAGAGAGACACACTCAACTGAGACAGAACGTAACCTAGAAATACTTCCATTCTTGTTCACAAGGTCAGTGCCACTCAGGGTGCAGTCTCTTTTAGCACACTATGCCTTTCACAGAGAAAAAATATCCTGTAGCATATCAGGCTGACCCTGCCCAATGACAGTCCAGTGCTGAAATACCAGGCAATTCCTCAATTAACAAGAGAAAACAACACACCTCAGATGAACCTTTCGGCCTCCCTTGGGCCTCGTCAGTGAGGAATTGACTGGTATTTCGGCACTGGACTGTCATTGGGCAGGGTCAGACTGATATGCTATAGGATATTTTTTTCTCTGTGAAAGGCAGACTGTGCTAAAAGAGACTGCAACCTGAGTGGCACTTGCCTTGCGGACAAGCACAAAAAGTTTTTCTAGCTTTTGTTCTGGTTTTTTTTTTCAGAGGCCAGAATTGAACATAAACAGCCTACACCCACATGACACAAGCCAACAGCCTTTAATTAATGAAATGTAAACTGTGCACAAATTATCATAATTCCATTTTAACATATATTTTTTTTTCACACCAGCAATGTAAATTAGGATCACATGTATTACAAAACTGCAGTAAGAGACTACACTGGGTATATACCCCACATCCAAAGAAGCAAGCTCCGAATAATCTGTGTCTTCCCCTGGTAGCTACCCTAGATCAAACAAGGTATGGAGTCCACTAAAGATTTAATGGGCATTAAAGGGACAATCTTCTCTAGAATTTGTATTGTTTAAAAAGATGGATAATCCCCTTATTACCCATTCCCCGGTTTTGCACAATCAACTTGGTTATATTAATATACTTTTTACCTCTGTGATTACCTTGTATCTGAGTCTCTGCAGACTGCCCCTTATCTCAATACTTTTCACAGACTTGCATTTTAGCCAATCAGTGCTGATTTATAATAACTTCATTGGAGTGAGCACAATGTTATCTATAGGACACACAAAAAACACTGAGATAAGAGGTGGTTTAACGGTTTAGAAATTAGCATATGAGCCTACCTAGGTTTAGCTTTCAACAAAGAATACCAAGAGAACAAAGCAAATTTGATAATAAAAGTAAATTGCAAAGTTGTTGAACATTACATGCCCTATCTGAATCATGAAAAGACATCTTTAAGTTTATTTTTGATTTTTTTTAGCTATAAGATGTTATTTTAATATGCATTTTTTAAACAGATTTTCCAGAAACATACATTTTTCTGGGTTATGCTTTTGGGATGTATCATTATTTGAGGGTTATGCTTGGGGGATTTATCATTATTCACGAACAGGGCTTTGGGAGTGTCTCATATTCAGATTCTATCTCACACATGTATACATATATACACTGCTCAAAAAATAAAGGGAACACTAAAATAACACATCCTAGATCTGAATGAATAAAATATTCTAATTAAATACTTTGTTCTTTATATAGTTGAATGTGCTGACAACAAAATCACACAAAAATTAAAAAATGGAAATCAAAATTTTCAACCCATGGAGGTCTGGATTTGGAGTCACACTCAAAATTAAAGTGGAAAAACACACTACAGGCAGATCCAACTTTGATGTAATGTCCTTAAAACAAGTCAAAATGAGGCTCAGTAGTGTGTGTGGCCTCCACGTGCCTGTATGACCTCCCTACAACGCCTGTGCATGCTCCTGATGAGGTGGCGGATGGTCTCCTGAGGGATCTCCTCCCAGACCTGGACTAAAGCATCCACCAACTCCTGGACAGTCTGTGGTGCAAAGTGAAGTTGGTGGATGGAGCGAGACATGATGTCCCAGATGTGCTCAATTGGATTCAGGTCTGGGGAACAGGAGGGCCAGTCCATAGCATCAATGCCTTCGTCTTGCAGGAACTGCTGACACACTCCAGCCACATGAGGTCTAGCATTGTCTTGCATTAGGAGGAACCCAGGGCCAACCGCACCAGCATATGGTCTCACAAGGGGTCTGAGAATCTCATCTTGATACCTAATGGCAGTCAGGCTACCTCTGGCGAGCACATGGAGGGCTGTTCGGCCCCTCAAAGAAATGCCACCCCACACCATTACTGACCCACTGCCAAACTGGCCATGCTGGAGGATGTTGCAGGCAGCAGAACGTTCTCCACGGCGTCTCCAGACTGTCACGTCTGTCAAATGTGCTCAGTGTGCCCCTGCTTTCATCTGTGAAGAGCACAGGGTGCAAGTGGCGAATTTGCCAATCTTGGTGTTCTCTGGCAAATGTCAAACGTCCTGCACGGTGTTGAACTGTAAGCACAACCCCCACCTGTTGACGTTGGGTCCTCATACCACCCTCATGGAGTCTGTTTCTGACCGTTTGAGCAGACACATGCACATTTGTGGCCTGCTGGAGGTCATTTTGCAGGGCTCTGGCAGTGCTCCTCCTGTTCCTCCTTGCACAAAGGCGGAGGTAGCGGTCCTGCTGCTGGGTTGTTGCCCTCCTACGGCCTCCTCCACGTCTCCTGATGTACTGGCCTGTCTCCTGGTAGCGCCTCCATGCTCTGGACACTACGCTGACAGACACAGCAATCCTTCTTGCCACAGCTTGCACTGATGTGCCATCCTGGATGAGCTGCACTACCTGAGCCACTTGTGTGGGTTGTAGACTCCGTCTCATGCTACCACTAGAGTGCAAGCACCACCAGCATTCAAAAGTGACCATAACATCAGCCAGAAAGCATAGGAACTGAGAAGTGGTCTGTGGTCACCACCTGCAGAACCACTCCTTTATTGGGGGTGTCTTGCTAATTGCCTATAATTTCCACCTGTTGTCTATCCCATTTGCACAACAGCATGTGAAATTGATTGTCACTCAGTGTTGCTTCCTAAGTGGACAGTTTGATTTCACAGAAGTGTGATTGACTTGGAGATACATTGTGTTGTTTAAGTGTTCCCTTTATTTTTTTGAGCAGTGTATTTTTGACATGTTTAAATAGTGCTCTATCATAAACAGGCTGTACGTTTGATAAATGTATTGTTTCTTTAACCAGAAGAATGAAAAACAAATGCTACAAAAAATAAGTTTTTATATATGATATATATGATCATCGTTGCCCTTTTGAATACTGGGTGGTAAAAGTAAGTTGGTTGTCTCTTTTCATGACCTGAGGCTGGCAGTACATAAACAAGACATCACCAGTTTCCAATTTAAAATTTGTCATAATATGTAATGTGTGACAGGCTCTCTGTATAAGAGTGTGTTAGAACCTTGTCATGCTCACATAGAAGGGTAATGTCAACAGCAGCAAAAATAACTATCATTGCTCAGGAAGTTCAGATATAATTGCTGTACTTATATATGCATGGATGAAGATGCAACATTTATATAAGGTGTGATCAGGTAGGACAGACAAATAACATGTTTCTCCAAGTTTGTAACTATCTTCAGAAACCTTGCAGTTTTTGAAGTTCAATGAGTTATTTTTTTTTCAATTGACTTGAATTCATTAGGGATTATGAAATGGTATTGCAGGGATATGAAAGTGCAACAAAATAAAATATTCTAAGATGTTAGAGAATTTTATTAATTTTATATTGCTTGTATATAGCTGTGGGTTTAACCCTTGCAAAAGAATTAAACACATACTGAAATTCAGCTTCAGAGCAACAATATGCTACTAGGAGCTAGCTGAAAACAACTGGTGAGAAAATAACAAATGGCATATGTGTAGAGCCACCAATCATGAGCTAGCTCACAATAATGTAGGACATGTACATATTATTTTTCAACAAAGGATATTAAGAGAATAAAGATTGCTTGAAAATAGAAGTGAATTTAAATGTCTTAAAATAACATGCTCTGAATTATACAGGTTTAATTTTGACAACCTATCCCTTTATTGAAACAACACAGGTAGAGAAATTTCTATGAAACTGGGAAGAAAAAATAGTGAAAAAGCTTGTTCTATGGCTAGTTATCACTCCTGAAGAAGCATATTTTTGTCCAGAATGTGTCTTTCACAGAGACATATTTTCAGCAGTATATCAGTCTGGTTCTGAGCAAAAAGTACAGTCCAGCGAAGACATTTCAGGCAATCCCTCTCTTTACGAGAGTCATGGCAAAACCAAGACACACATTATGTCCTAGTGTGGGTCGCATCAGTGAGGTGCAGCCATATCACTCTAGTCAGATTGGGCAGGAGGTTTCCCACCATCAGTCTTAGGATGATTTGTTCAATGGTCATACTTTGCATACATCCCATAGGCCAGACTACTGGGTGCTGTCCATTTTCAGTTGAACACCTCTTTCTAGCACACTAACTATGCAAATCACCCTTCAAGATTTGGTCTCCAAAAGGGTGATGGGGTAAACAAATATGGACTGCCAGCCCTGTCCTCATAGGGGGATATAGCTGGGGTTAGCTGTAATAATCATTTGTTATGAACATCATTTCCTATTATTTCAAAGGCTGAACTGTCCTTGTGGATAGGTCAAGACTGATATACTGCAGGAAAGTTCTCTTCTGTGAAAGGCACATTTGGGGCTAAAGGAAGTGGCATTCTGGGTAGGCATCATCCGATAGGGCAGGCTACTGAGTGCTGTCCATTCCCAGTTGGGCACCTCTTTCCAGTATTCTAACATTAGTAAAATGCACAATAGTTAAATGTAGAATTTTTATGTGGCACATTAACAAATCAAGTCTGTGAGTTAAATGTATGAGATAATAAAGGAATATAAAACCCCAAATGTTACTTTTTCAAACAATTTCCAATTTATGTATATTATTAAATTATTTTTTATTCTCTTACTATCCCTTGTTGAAGGAGCAGCAATGCACTACTGGGACCTAGCTGAACACATGGGTTAAACCAAAGAAAAGTGACCACTAAGGATGGGCAGATGTTTCTAATTCGAAATTTAAAACTTTGATACATTTGTTTGTTCGAATCAAATTTTGAAAGTTTATATAACATTCTAACATTCTACTTTCGAATTTTCATTTTCAAATTTTTCAATAACATTCGAAAATATTTGTTCGAATAATAGAATGTTTAGCTTTGTATTTTATATCGCATTCATTTTCAAAATGTATGTCGAGGTGTATTTCTCTGGAAGAGAAAGGAGAAAGAGCGCATCCACAATCTAAGTGCAGTAAGTAAGTTCACACTTTATTGAAAGATAAAACATATATAGATTTACACTCACAAAAATGCCCTCAAACATATGAGGTATGTCTGTTCCTTAAAAGTTATGCACAAGGTATTACTCCAGCACCGGTGATCCTCCTTATTGTCCCCCTCCGTGTCAGCCAATATTGTAATATGAACGGATATCTCTGGGGACTAAGCTTGGTAATAATGCTGTGAGTAATATAGTGTATAGAGGAGATCGTGTGAGTGTGCGTTAGGAAAACAAACTATATTTGCCGGCTAATAGTTTGTTCCAAGCATCAGTCACAATCCCTTCTCCTCACACGTCAGATTATGGGCGTGGCCTTACGCGTTTTGCGGGCTCCTCCCGCTTCGTCAGAGGCTATGCCCATACTGACCATAATCTGCCCTTATGTTTGGTTATGAACAACACGCCTCCAGATTTTGATTTGATATGATCTGGGGGCGTATAGTTGGGGTGTTTCCCGGGAAGTAGCCGTAGAGACGTAACACATAGTATTTATCTGTTTACATGCTCCACGCTGTCTCGTAAGCTGCACAGTAGCTATTTATATCAAAACTATTGTGACTTTTCGTCCTAAAAGAATCATTATGCATTCATCTCATATAAAAACAGGACAATTCAGAATAATACGTTAAAACCTAGCATACAATTTGATATGCATAAAAACACTATTGATAGAAAATATAGAGTTAATACAAAGCTAATAAAAGTGCACATATTACAGTTTACATTTACTCACAATTAATATATAAATAGATAAAACAAAATTATATATATATATAGTACAATCATTTCATTCTCAAAAAAAAAAACAAAAAAACAGTTTGAGCTATATGCAAATAAATAGATAGGGGTATAGTTACAAGAATATAAAAAATGCATATTACTATAAAAATCATGTATTTATAAAAATCCACAAACTAATAAATTCATAGAAATTTATGGGGATAGATGTCCATAAGGTCATCCAGTTTAATAATATGATGCCCATATTGTTAGCTATTGATGTACTCCCAATAGACTGTAGTGGGTAGTGGGTGTGTGTATAAAGAACTCCCTCTATTTATATTTATATGTCTAAAAATGCTGCTAGATCGATATCACGGTTGAGACCCCCTGGACCCAAGGTCTGCAATTTATGGATCCAGAAGGTCTCCCGTTGTCTGAGTCGTAGCAGACGGTTTCCACCTCTAATGTCTCTTTTTATATGTTCAATCCCAATAATGGTGAGACTGGTATCATCCTGATTATGTACTTCTAAGAAGTGTGCTGATACGCCATGATTATCTTTACCTGCCTCTATGTTTCTAAGGTGCTCACTGAATCTAGTTTTCATACAGCGTTTTGTACGCCCTATATAGACCCTGTCACACGAACACTTAAGGAGGTATACCACATAATTTGTTCTACAGGTAATTAGATCCTTTATTTCATACTGCCTGTTGTTATTTGTTGCCCCAAAAAAGTGATTGCTCGGATCCATATGGCTACAAAAGGTGCATCCTTTTCTTCCACATTTGAACGAGTTGTATTGGGATTTTCAAAATGTAACATTCGAATAGAAAATAGAATTTCTAGTCTACAACTGTGTTTTATGAATAGAAAATTCAAATTTGAATGCTACATTTGAATTCAAATGTGACATTCAAATTCGAAATAGCATTTTTAGTCTAATACTCGGCTAGATTACGAGTTTTGCATTAGAGGCTATGCGGTGCTAATGAGCAATATTTTCTCACTGCTCACTTACCTACAGCGCTGGTATTATGGGTTTTTACAAACCCATCGTTAAAAGACAAAAAGTGAGCGTTGAGCTCATTACCGCACTCCAATACCAGTGCTGCTTAAGTCAGCAGTTACCTGGTCGTACGTGCTTGTGCACGATTTCCCCATAGGAATCAACGGGGAGAGCCGGCTGAGAAAAAGTCTAACAACTGCAAAAAAGCAGCATAAAGCTCCTTAACGCAGCCCTATTGATTCCTAAGGGGAAATAAAATGTATGCCTACAGCTAACACCCTAACATGAACCCAGAGTCTAAAACCCCCTAATCTTATACTTATTAACCCCTAATATGCCGCCCCGACATTGCTGACACCTGCATTATATTTATTAACCTCTAATCTGCCACTACAGACACCGCCGCCACCTACAATATACTTATGAACCCCTAATCTGCTGCCCGCAACATCGCCGCCACTATACTAAATGTATTAACCCCTAAACCTAAGTCTAACCCTAACCCTAACACCCCCTAACTTAAATATATTTTAAATAAATCTAAATAAAATTACTATTATTAACTACATTATTCCTATTTAAAACTAAATACTTACCTATAAAATAAACTCTAAGCTAGCTACAATATAACTAATAGTTACATTGTAGCTAGCTTAGGGTTTATTTTTATTTTACAGGCAAGTTTGTATTTATTTTAACTAGGTACAATATTTATTAAATAGTTATTAACTATTTAATAACTACCTAGCTAAAATAAATACAAAAGTACCTGTAAAATAAAACCTAACCTAAGTTACAATAACACCTAACCCTACACTATAATTAAATAAATGTACTAAATTAAATACAATTACCTAAATTAAATTAAATTAGCTAAAGTACAAAAAAGAAAATAATAAACAAATTACAGATATTTAAACTAATTACACCTAATCTAATAGTCCTATCAAAATAAAAAAATCCCCCCAAAATAAAAAAAAACCCTAACCTAAACTAAACTACCAATAGCCCTTAAAAGGACCTTTTGAGGGGCATTGCCCCAAAGTAATCAGCTCTTTTACCTGTAAAAAAAATACAAACAACCCCCACAACAGTAAAACCCACCACCCACACAACCAACCTCCCAAATAAAATACTATCTAAAAAAACCTAAGCTCCCCATTGCCCTGAAGAGGGCATTTGGATGGGCATTGCCCTTAAAAGGGCAGTTAGCTCTTTTGCAGGCCCAAACCCTAACCTAAAAATGAAACCCACCCAATACACCCTTAAAAAAACCTAACACTAACCCCCTGAAGATCAACTTACAGTTCTGAAGACCGGACATCCATCCTCAAGGAAGCAGCAGAAGTCTTCATCCAACCAGGCCGAAGTCCTAAACGAAGCCGGGAGAAGTCTTTATCCAAGCTGGGCGAAGTGGTCCTCTAGACAGGCAGAAGTCTTCATCCAGACAGCATCTTCTGTCTTCATCCATCTGACGCGGAGCGGGTCCATCTTCAAGACATCAGACATGGAGCACCCTCTTCATCTGATGAATGAAGGTTCCTTTAAGTGACGTCATCAAGATGGTGTCCCTTAGATTCCGACTGGCTGATAGAATTCTATCAGCCAATCAGAATTATGGTAGAAAAAATCCTCTTGGCTGATGCAATTAGCCAATAGGATTGAAGTTCAATCCTATTGGCTTATCCAATCAGCCAATAGGATTGAGCTCGCATTCTATTGGCTGATTGGAACAGCTAATTTAATTTAGGTAATTGTATTTAATTTAGTAAATTTATTTAATTGTAGTGTAGTGTTAGGTGTTATTATAACTTAGGTTAGGTTTTATTTTACAGGTAAATTTGTATTTATTTTAGCTGGGTAGTTAGTAAATAGTTAATAAGCATTTAATAACTATTCTACCTAATTAAAATAAAAACAAACTTGCCTGTAAAATAAAAATAAACCCTAAGCTAGCTACAATGTAACTATTATATTGTAGCTAGCTCAGGGTTTATTTCATAGGTAAGTATATAGTTTTAAATAGGAATAATTTAGTTAATGATAGTAATTTTATTTAGATTTATTTAAATTATATTTAAGTTAGGGGGTGTTAGGGTTAGGGTTAGACTTAGGTTTAGGGGTTAATAAATTTAGTATAGTGGCGGCGACGTTGTGGGCGGCAGATTAGGGGTAAATAAGTCTAGGTAGGTGGTGGCGATGTTAGGGACGGCAGATTAGGGGTTAATAATATTTAACTAATTTTTGTGAGGCGGGAGTAAGGCGGTTATGGTTTAATATGTTTATTATAGTGGCGGCGACATTGGGGCGGCAGATTAGGGGTTAATAAGTGTAAAGTAGGTTGTGGCGACATTGGGGGTGGCAGATTAGGGGATAATAAATATAATGTAGGTGTCGGCGATGTTGGGGCAGCAGATTAGGGGTTCATAAATATAATGTAGGTGGCGGTGCTGTCCGAAGCGGCAGATTAGGGGTTAAAAATGTAATTTTAGTGTTTGCAATGCGGTAGGGCCTTGGTTTAGGGGTTAATAGGTAGTTTATGGGTGTTAGTGTACTTTTTAACACTTTAGTTATGAGTTTTATGTTACAGCGTTGTACCATAAAACTCTTAAATACTGACTTTTAAATGCGGTAGGACTCTTCAAAGGGTAGGGTGTACCGCTCACTTTTTGGATTCCCAGGACAGACTCGTAATACCGGCGCTATGGAAGTCCCATAGAAAAAAGACTTTACGAAGTTTACGTAAGTCGTTCTGCGTTAAGGCCAAAGAAGTGTAAGGTGCCCCTAAACCTTCAAGACTCGTAATAGCAGCGGTAGTGAAAAAGCAGCGTTAGGATCTGTTAACTCTGCTTTTTCAGCCTAACTCGTAATCTAGCCGACTGTGTTTTATAAATGTAATTTTCGAATTTGAGTGCTACATTCGTATTCAAATAACACATTTTAATTTGAAATAGTATTTCTAGTCTACAACTGTGTTGTATAAATGTAATATTCGAATTTGAATGTATCATTCAAATTCAAAACAGTATTTCAAGTCTACAACTGTGTTTTATAAATGTAATATTCTAATTTAAATGCTACATTTGAATTTGAATGTCACATTCAAATTCGAAATAGTATTTCTTGTCTAATAATGTTTTATAAATGTAATATTCTAATTTGAATGTCACATTTGAATTCAAATGTCACATTCAAATTCAAAATAGTGTTTCTAGTCAACAACTGTGTTGTATAAATGCAATATTCTAATTTGGATGTCACATTCGAATTCGAATGTCACATTCAAATTTGAATGTCACATTCAAATTTGAATGTCACATTCGAATTTGAATGTTACATTCGAAAACTGTAAATAACATTCGATAATAGAATGTTTATGAACATTTGTTAAATGTAAATCGAATTTCTACAATAACATTTGTTCTAACCTTTGAATTAGAATAGAAACACATTTGCCCATCCCTAGTGACCACCCATTAGCAGCTAGCTGCCAGTAATGCATTGGTGCCCCTTAGCCTATCCAGGTATTCTTTTCAACAAAGGAAACCAAGTGAATGAAGAAAATTAGACAATAGAAGTATATTGGAAAGTTGTTTAAAATTGTATTCTCTATTAGCTAGATTACGAGTTTGGCGTTATAAGTGAAAAAGCATTGTTATTTTTCATAACGCTGCTTTTTCCCTAACGCTGCTATTACAAGTCTTGTAGGTAATAGTTGAACCTCACACCTTTTTGGCCATCACGCAACGTCCGTACCGCACTTTTAAAGCAATTATTTTTCAATGGGACTCCCATAGCGCCGGTATTACGAGTTTGCCTGGCAGGCCAAAAAGTGAGCAGTACACTCTATAACCACAAGATCTGTACCGCCATCAAAAGTCAGCAGTTATGAGTTTTATGTTACAAATCTGTAGCATAAAACTCATAACTTTCCAAAACTTCAGCCGCTGCAAACGCGGAAGTGGCAGTTGGATCCGGGGAGTTGGCAGGGCATTATAAAACATGACACTGTAGTGTTCTCAACTGAATACTCGAAACAATACTGCCAGGTATGTTCTATTTTAAGGAGGAATTTACACTTATTAGAAAATGATGACGTTTTAAGACCAATCATTGGCTCATGTAAATTTGTGCCTAAAAGGGCACCTACATTGTAATCTAAGTTGTCCCCTAGTCTAATCTGTTCCAAAAACTCTGACAGGAGCAATTGGATCAGGAGGAAAGGAACCTATAAATGTGGCCATGGTTCCTGTATAACTTGTGGTTTTGTACAGGTTGGGAATGGATTCAGAAGTAGCCAGACAGGAGAATAATTTAAACATAAGTTCTATGCCAATTGTAGAACTACCTTTGTGGTTTATCTCCTGGAATGCAAATATTGTAACCTGCAATACACAGGTCAAACCAGTAGGGAACTGAGGTCCAGAGTCAGGGAACATGTTAAGGACACCAAGGAGTATGTAAAAGAATCAGCGATAGCTAGGCATTTTAATCTGGTGCATATGACAAATGTCTTTGATATGAGTGTTCAGGTAATAGATTGTGTCATGTTTCCACCTAGGGGTGGTGATAGGAATAAGCTTTTGCTAAAGCAAGAATTGTACTGGATATATAAATTGAGAACTATAACCCCCCTAGGTTTAAACCGTGAATGGGATATGAGTTATTTTGTAGAATAATTAATTTGGTATATTGTTTTTTTTTTGTTTTTTTTTTTATAAGTAATTTTTTATTGAGGTAATATGACAAGCAAAAATACAATATCAAAAGGAAACATCATGGCAACATGCCCATTTGACATACATCAGGAAAGACATATTGGGTCCAAACAAGCATGTCCTCACAGCTTTAGAATCTAAGTATATCATTGCCTAGCCAAGTAGATTACCTCATTTTGTCTAAGTACATTCTCAAGAGGACAGATAACACAAATTAAGACAACCAACTCATAGTAAGCCTATTTACACTGACCAATGCGCAACATATGCAGGCTAGAGCTTGTCCTTGAAATAGTCAACATAATTTGTAAAACATACATTGAGTGGGAGGACTGCTAACAGGGCCACTCTAAGGTCTCATGCTATGGTACTATAATCTTAACCCTGAACTAGCCCCCTAAAATAAACAAAGAAATACAAGTTAAGGAAAGCCCCAATTAAGAATTCTTAGCCACTCTTGGGCCGTAAGTGTTAAGTATAAGCAGGGGATTAAGTTGTGGGGGGTGTTAACAAGGCCACTCTTGGACCCCTTCTAGAATTATTAAAAAAATGGTATAGGGGCCAATGTATAGCCAGATGACAAACATAAAATTATTATAGAATATTAAGTGCCGCAGCAACCTGTACATTATCATATTAATCTCTTTGTACCATCTTATGTAGTGAAGGCCACTCTTAGACCCCAATTAATGCTTCCTCTAACCTTTAAGGGTTTTGATTTATTCAGGCCCCTATAGGACCTGCACACACCTCATTGGTATACCCTCAATATATTGGCAATTATTCTAGGGTATCAAGCAACACAGGCTGCCAGCGTATCTACTAGTATAGGTCAGTTATAAGCCTCCAATCTCTCTTACCTCTAACTTGAGGGCTTCTAAGTAAAACATACCTCTCTTAGACCTGTATACCCAATAAATTTAACTACCCAGCATAACATTTATAGTTCTGTAGTATTATAACTTTTCCTCCTGCAGGATTATATTAACCAAGCACATAACATTAACTTTTAGTATTCCTTAGCAAGGGGATCATCATAAACAAAACTTCTGGATATGTCTTCCACTTTTTGTGAGGCAGTAAGAGGGAAGCCGAAATTACTATATATGATACATAACCTCTAACAGTTGAACAATAAATAGAAATTCAGAGCATTATGTACACAAAGGATGGTTTACATTTCTAAATAAGGTTAGGGTTCCAAACATCAATCACATCTCTTGTTTAAGAAATCTCAGGCTTAAGGATATTACTTAGGCAGCAGCAAAACCAAAAATAAATAATGGAAAGCAACATAAAACCCTTGTTATGAACCTGATGCCCCCTCCCCCCCCAGGCTGATATCTACAAACATACACATATGGTCAATAGGCTATCAAAGTGAATATACAGTAAAACATGTCTTACGAGCCTACATTAGATAAAAGTATACGTTCAAGAGTGATATGTATATGCATCAGAGGGTATCTTAAGTCATAGCGATATAAGAGCATAGGTAAAACCTCAAAATGTCCTGTGTTCCATTACTAGATTTATCAGACCACAAGTTCATCATTAGTCTCAGGAAAAAGGGAGCCTCAGTGATTTCAGAGATGTAGCTTAAAGTCCAGGCCAAACAAGGTGCCTAAATATTACCAACCATCTCTCCATGCCGCCAGGAGTTATGCACATTTACCCGACGCCAGTCCAGGAGGCGCCGCTCTCAGACACCTCCTGGCTGCATGGGGCCGTCCAGGGGATAACTCCCTCAGACGGCAACGTAAAAGCGAGCAATATGCGCAGAGTCCATCTACCTTCCTCTATCAGTAGAAAAAGTCCTGTGTCACTCTTGTCCGGTGAATAGAAATGTCCCGGTGCCAGCAGCTCAAGGGTAGCATTCTGGCCTTCCCCTTTCATCAGCTCTTCTCGCACCTCGCCTTGATCCCCCCCCCCAGAGAGCCGGCCGCATCTCTCCGGTTAGGTCCCAAGGCGGGTAAGGAACTCACACAAGCTCCCGGCTGCACGCAGACAGGCACATCCTTAGCGATGCGCCGGTGTGTCTTTTGACAGATTGCCACATAGTAGAGAGTGATCGATATTTGCCTCTTTGCCGCTGCTGGATACCTCCATCTTGGTATGGATGTGGGCCATGTGGGATAAAAGGCAGTCGCATCTTGCTTGTATTGAGCGATCAAGATCAGTCATCCAGCCCTGTATAGCTTCCAGTATGTCCTCCATTTTCAATCTGGTAAGTAGTGTAAAGGGAGATGTAGGAAATATCTCCTTATACCCGGGATCCCCGGGGGGGGGGGGTGCTGAGGAATTCCCTCCGTGGAGGCCGCCGAGAATAAGCTACAGCAGTCCGGTCTGAGAGACCCTAAGGTTGCACAGTAAAGGTATTGCCTTAATCAGCAAACTATCCTCTTTCATATGGTCCAAGATTCTATGCTGGATGCATCAAACTCTGCTAATTACATGGCGGAATGTAATTTAGACTGCCAGAGCTCTCAGTTTTGCGGCCATCTTCAGCCCAAGCCCGGACACGCCCCCCCTTCGTATATTGTTTTATTATCATGTTAGTTTATTTAGTAATTAATCTATCACCTATATGGATTGTTATTTGTATATCTGTACTTTTATCTATCCTCTAAATGGACTTTATGTATCTATCCCCTATATGGGCTTTTGGTTTAGATTATACATAGGTTTTACATTCTGTATTTGATATAGATATATATTCATTAATATGTATCTCTCTTTTCCCTTTAGGGGTTTGAGATATATATATATATATATATATATATATATATATATATATATATATATATATATATATATATTGATGTATGTTTATATATATTGATATATATTAATTCAAAACAAGCATAATAATATATCACCCATGTCTTCTTTGGGGGGACACATATATTGATATACATTAATTCAATACAAGTACAATAATATCATGTTCTCTTGTAATTTTGTCATCCAATAGGGGGTATCAAAAGATGTATTACCTAACCAATTAGGGATTTGCAAATATTTTTTAACATGGTCTACAGAAAATTCAATATGTGTTGCAAGTTTATAATTTACATGAGAATACTGTTTGTTCTTTAACAATGATTTACAATGTTTTCTATTTGGGCCCCACTTGAGTTGTTTGCTCATTTACTTGTTTATCAAAGAACCGGTTTATTAATGTATTTGTTCCTTCCAACATAAGCCATATACAGTGTTTGTAGAATGTGGATTTTTGCTATGTATTTTTAACATTTTTTGCAGCTTTTTTATATGTAATTGTTTTCAGGTGTTCTGTGCCTTTAAATAGGCCATGAACACCTAACAAACTCACCCTCAATAGAGCACAAAACTAGTCAGGGAGTTTGTTTGCCCCGTACTGCCTGCATTTTAATGAGTTAATAAAGTTCTATTTCTTTTACCTTTTTTTGAAGCCCTTGTTTTTCACACTTACTGAGCAGCTGCCTTATCCTTTTGTTCTGTACATAAAACTCATAACTAAAGTGTTAAAAGTACACTAACACCCATAAACTACCTTTTATCCCCTAAACCGAGGCCCTCCCGCATGGCAAACACTATAATAAATTAATTAACACCTAATCTGCCACTCCCCAACATCATCGCCACTATAATAAACCTATTAACCCCTAAACTGCCACCCTGCCGCATCACAAACACTATTTAAATATTTTAACCCCTAATCTGTCGTCTGCCCACACCGCCGCTATAATAAACCTATTAACCCCTAAACCGCCGCCCTCCCGCATCACTACATAAATATATTAACCCCTAGCCCTAATGTAACCCTAAGCCTTAGTCTAACCATAATGTAACCCTAACCATAACACCCCCTAACTTAAATATAATAAAAAAAATCTAAATAAAACTTACAATTATTACCTAAATAACCTATTTAAAACTAAATACATACTTACCTGTAAAATAAAACCTAAACTAGCTACAAAATAACTAATAGTTACATTGTAGCTAGCTTAGTTTTTTATTTCACAGTTAAGTTTGTATTTATTTTAACTAGGTAGAATAGTTAGTAAATAGTTATTAACTATTTAATAGCTACCTAGTTAAAATAAATACAAAGTTACCTGTAAAATAAAACCTAACCTGCCTTACACTAAAAACTAACATTACAATAATAAAAAAAAATAATCAAATACAATTATCTAAATTACAAAAAAAACACTAAATTACACAAAATGAAATTATCTAAAAAACAAAACAAATTACTCCTAATCTAATAGCCCTATCAAAATAAAAAAGCCCCCCCAAAATAAAAAAAACCCCAGCCTACACTAAACTGCCAATAGCCCGTAAAAGGGCCTTTCTTTCATGTAATTGGCAAGAGTCCATGAGCTAGTGACGTATGGAATATACAATCCTACCAGGAGGGGCAAAGTTTCCCAAACCTCAAAATGCCTAAAAATACACCCCCTCACCACACCCACAATTCAGTTTTACAAACTTTGCCTCCTATGGAGGTGGTGAAGTAAGTTTGTGCTTAGATTCTACATTGATATGCGCTTCTCAGCATTTTGAAGCCCGATTCCTCTCAGAGTACAGTGAATGTCAGAGGGATGTGAAGGGAGCATCACCTATTGAATGAAATGGTTTTCCTCACGGGAGATCTATTTCATAGGTTCTCTGTTATCGGTCATAGAAATTCATCTCCTACCTCCCTTATTCAGATCGACGATATACTCTCATATTCCATTACCTCTACTGATAACTGTTTTAGTACTGGTTTGACTATCTGCTATATGTGGATGGGTGTCTTTCGGTAAGTTTTCATTACTTAAGACACTCTCAGATATGGTTTGGCACTTTATGCATTAATATAAAGTTCTAAATATATGTATTGTACTTATATTTGCCATGAGTCAGGTTTATGTATATTTCCTTTTTGCAGACTATCAGTTTCATATTTGGGAAAAAACATATTTAGGAATTTTATTTTTCTTACCTGGGATATAGTGTTTTTTCAATTGTCTGCTTCTTCATTAAATTTCACGGGCAAAATTAGGCTTGCAAGGGCGCAAAATGCCAACGTTTATTGCGTCATTTTTGGTGCAAAATTTTTTTTGGTGCAAAGGTACGTCCGATGAGGCAAATTTGTAATTTCCTGCATCTTAGTTGACACCGAGTTCCTTGCACAAGGTTGCGTCTTCAATGACTCGAGTGTGTCATTTCCAGATGTTGTTAGTGGCAAAAAAAATTCAGTTTGCATTGTGCGTCATACTTGGCGCCAAACAATATCATTGTTTAAAGCCCCATTCCTAGATGCCTCTTGCCTTTTTTCAAAGTCAGAGGGCTATGCTGTTTGCATTTTGTTCCCATTCCTGAAACTGCCATATAAGGAAATTGATAATTTTGCTTTATATGTTGTTTTTTCTCTTGATGAAATTTTAAATGACCGACAACATACTGAATTATCCTCCTCTGATGAGGATCTACCTGATTTAGAAGATCCTTCCTCAGATGTTGACACTGACATATCAACTTATTTATTTAAAATGAAGTATATTCGTTCCTTGTTAAAAGAGGTGTTGATTACATTGGATATTGAGGAAACTACTCCTCTTGATATTAAAACTAGTAAACGTTTAAATTATGTTTATAAACCTACTGTGGTTACTTCAGAGGTTTTTCCAGTTCCTGATGCTATTTATGATATGATTTCTAAGGAATGGAATAGGCCTGGTACTTCTTTTATTCCTTCTTCAAGGTTTAAAAAATTGTATCCTTTGCCAGCAGTTAGATTGGAATTTTGGGAAAATATCCCCAAAGTTGATGGGGCTATTTCTACTCTTGCTAAACGTGCTACTATTCCTATGGAAGATAGTAATTCTTTTAAAGACCCTTTAGATATGAGACTTGAATCTTATCCAAGGAAAGCTTATTTATATTCTGGCTATCTTCTCAAGCTTGCCATTTCAATGGCTGATGTTGCAGCTGCATCAACTTTTTGGTTGGAAAGCTTAGCACAACAGGAAATAGATTCTAATTTGTCTAGCATTGTTCGCTTGCTTTAACATGCTAATCATTTTATCTGTGATACCATTTTTGATATCATCAAAATTGATGTTAAATCTATGTCTTTAGCTATTTTAGCTAGAACAGCTTTATGGCTCAAATATTGGAATGCTGACATGGTATCTAAGTCTAGATTACTATATCTTTCTTTCCAAGGTAATAAATTAGTTGGTTCTCAGTTGGATTCCATAATTTCAACTGTCACTGGGGTTAAGGGAGTTTTTTTGCCTCATTATAAAAGGCCTAAGGGTAAATCTAAAGCTTGTAACCGTTTTTGTTCCTTTTGACAAAATAAGGAACAGAAACCTAATCCTTCTCCCAAAGAATCTGGTTCCAATTGGAAACCTTCTTCAAGTTGGAGTACATCCAAACCATTTAAGAAACCAAAGTCAGGGTCTGGGGTTTTATTCAAATCTATTCATTGTCCCAAAGTAAGAACATTCATTCAGGCCAGTTCTGGTTTATAAGGACTATTCTGCCTTTTGTTCAGCATGGGCATTATATGTCAACTATAGACTTACAGGATGCA
Source organism: Bombina bombina (assembly GCF_027579735.1). Lineage (NCBI taxonomy): Eukaryota > Metazoa > Chordata > Amphibia > Anura > Bombinatoridae > Bombina > Bombina bombina. Next base: position 922,317,818 of record NC_069502.1, read on the forward strand.
TATCTTCATATTCTGATTCATCCAGACCGCTATCAGTTTCTGAGATTCTCTTTTCTAGACAAGCATTACCAATTTGTCACTCTTCCATTTGGTCTAGCAACAGCTCCAAGAATATTTTCAAAGGTTCTCGGTGCCCAACTCTCTGTAATCAGAGAACGGGGTATTGCGGTGTTTCCTTTTTTGGACGATATCTTGGTACTAGCTCAGTCTTTACATTCTGCAGAATCTCACATGAATCAACTAGTGTTGTTTCTTCAAAGACATGGTTGAGAATTAATTTACCAAAAATTTCTTTGATTCCTCAGACAAGGGTCACCTTTTTAGGTTTCTAGATAGATTCAGTGTCCATGACTCTGTCTCTAACAGACAAGAGACGATTAAAATTGGTTTCAGCTTGTCAGAACCTTCAGTCTCAATCATTCCCTTCAGTAGCTATGTGCATGGAAGTTTTAGGTCTCATGACTGCAGCATCGGATGTTATCCCCTTTGCTCGTTTTCATATGAGACCTCTCCAGCTTTGTATGCTGAACCAATGGTGCAGGGATTATACAAATATATCACAATTAATATCCTAAATACCTGGGCAGATGCAAATATTTCAAGTTGGGGAGCTGTCTGGGGATCTCTGACAGCACAAGGGGTTTGGAAATCTCAAGAGGCGAGATTACCAATCAATATTTTATAACTCTGTGCTATTTTCAGGGCTCTTCAGGTTTGGCCCCTGTTGAAGAACTGTTCATTTGTTTTCAGACAGACAATATAACAACTGTAGCATATGTCAATCATCAGGGTGGGACTCATAGTCCCCAAGCTATGAAAGAAGTATCTTGGATACTTGCTTGGGCAGAATCCAGCTCCTGTCTATTTTCTGCAGTTCAAATCCCAGGTATAGACAATTGGGAAGCAGATTATCTCAGCCGTCAAACTTTACATCTGGGGTAGTGGTTGCTCCATCTAGATGTGTTTTCTCAGATTGTTCAGATGTGGGGTCTTCCAGAAATAGATCTGATGGCTTCTCATCTAAACAAGAAACGTCCCAGGTACCTGTCCAGGTCCAGGGATCCTCAGGTGGAGACGGTGGATGTGTTAGCAGTTCCTTGGTGTTACCAACCTGCTTATATCTTCCCCCCTCTAGTTCTTCTTCCAAGAGTGATTTCCAAGATCATCATGGAACATTCGTTTGTGTTGCTGGTAGCTCCAGCATGGTCTCACAGGTGTTGGTATGTGGATCGTGTTCAGATGTCCAGTTGCCAACCTTGGCCACTTCCATTAAGGCCAGACCTTCTGTCTCAAGGTCCTTTTTTTCCATCAGGATCTCAAATCATTAAATTTGAGGGTATGGAAATTGAACGCCTAGTGCTTAGTCATAGAGGTTTCTCTGACTCAGTGATTAATACTATGTTACAGGCTCGTAAATCTGTTTCTAGGAAGATTTATTATCAAGTTTGGAAGACTTATATTTCATGGTGTTCTTCTCATAAATTCTCCTGGCATTCTTTTAGAATTCCAAGAATTGTACAGTTTTTTCAGGATGGTTTGGATAAAGTTTTGTCAAGTACCTTGAAGGGACAAATCTCTGCTCTTTCTGGTTTATTTCACAGAAAGATTGCTAAGCTTCCTGATATTCACTGTTTTGTGTAGGCTTTGGTCCATATCAAGCCTGTCATTAAATCAATCTCTACTCCTTGGAGTCTTAATTTGGTTTTGAAGGCTTTACAGGCTCCAACGTTTGAGCCTATGCATTTTTTGGACATTAAACTTTTTTCTTGGAAAGTGTTGTTCCCTTTGGCCATTTCTTCTGCTAGAAGAGTTTCTGAATTATCTTCTCTTTCCTGTGAATCACCTTTTTTGATTTTCCATCAGGATAAGGCAGTTTTGCAGACTTCATTTAAATTTCTACCTAAGGTTGTGAATTCTAACAACATTAATAGAGAAATTGTTGTTCCTTCTTTGTGTCCTAATCCTAAGAATTCTTTGGAGAGATTGTTACATTCTTTGGATGTTGTAAGATCTTTGAAATATTATGTTGAAGCTACTAAAGATCTCAGGAAGACTTCTAGTCTCTTTGTTGTTTTTCCTGGTCCTAGGAAAGGTCAGAAAGCTTCTGCCATTTCCTTGGCATCCTGGTTAAAGCTTTTGATTCATCAGGTTTATTTGGGGTCGGGTCAGGCCCCACCTCAGAGAATTTCAGCTCATTCTACTAGGTCAGTCTCCACTTTGTGGGCTTTTAAGAATGAAGCTTCAGTTAATCCGATTTGCAAAGCAGCAACTTGGTCTTCTTTGCATACATTTACTAAATTCTACCGTTTTGATGTATTTTCTTCCTTGGAAGCAGTTTTTGGTAGAAAAGTTCTTCAGGCAGCTGTTTCAGTTTGATTCCTCTGCTTATGTTTAAGTTTTTTCTTTTTTCATTATGAGAATAAACTTATATTTTGGGTTGTGAATTATTTTTTTTCCGCGGAAATTTTTTATCCCTCCCTCTCTAGTGACTCTTCTGTGGAGTTCCACATCTTGGGTATTGCTATCCCATATGTCACTAGCTCATGGACTCTTGCCAATTACATGAAAGAAAACATAATTTATGTAAGAACTTACCTGATAAATTAATTTCTTTCATATTGGCAAGAGTCCTTTTTATGGTGGTTATGATTTTTTGTATAAAGCACAATTATTTCCAAATTGCTTTGTTGATGCTTTTTACTCCTTTTTTGTCACCCCACTACTTGGCTATTTATTAAACTGAATTGTGGGTGTAGTGAGTGGTGTATTTATAGGCATTTTGAGGTTTGGGAAACTTAGCCCCTCCTGGTAGGATTGTATATCCCATACATCATTAGCTCATGGACTCTTGCCAATATGAAACAAATGAATTTATCAGGTAAGTTTTTATATAAATCATGCAGGGCATTGCCCCAAAGAAATCAGCTCTTTTACCTGTAAAAAAAATACAAACAACTCCCCAACAGTAAAACCCAAGGGCATTTGGATGGGCATTGCCCTTAAAAGGGCATTTAGCTCTATTACATTGCCCAAAACCCTCCTCTAAAAATAAAACCCACCCAATAAACCCTTAAAAAAAACCTAACACTAACCCGCGATGATCCACTTACAGTTTTCAAAGACCGGACATCCATCCTCATCCAGGCGGCAGAAGTCTTCATCCAAGTGGGCAGAAGTCTTCATCCAGATGGCATCTTCTATCTTCATCCATCCGGCGTGGAGCGGGTCCATCTTCAAGACATCCAGCGCGGAGCATCCTCTTCTTCTGATCGCCGCTGTAGAGTGAAGTTTCCCTTTAAGTGATGTCATCCAAGATGGCGTCCCTTATATTCCGATTGGCTGATAGAATTCTATCAGCCAATAGGAGTTAAAGGTTAAAAAATCTGGGGGGCGGAGGCGGCTAGCAACCAACATGGCCACAGAAAACTAATGTTCCATAGCTGAGATGCCCAGTGCTTGCCCGCATATGTGACTCAGCTATCTTTTGGACACTTAACCATTATAGCTGTAGAGGGGAAACCCTGCTCTCATGAATGATACTGGTTATTGGACCGGATCCAGCTGCAGAGACCTAGGCTGACATCAACGCAACAGACACACACAACAGACCTGCGATGTGCCGGTTCAGCTGCACAGAGCGGCGGGGAAAAAGTTGACATTGAGGCAAAGACAGGCTTACCTAACAGCCGCACACTTGACCTCTGAGGGACAGCAGCTGGATCTCCTTAATGGAGAAGGACAAATGATACAGTACCGCATCAGCGCCATCATGGAAGCCAAGGACACGGCAGATCAGGAGATGGTGGTGGACCATAGCAGGGTACATCACTTGTAATTAAGGGGTGAACCACATAGCTGAACATTACCGATTATCAGGTCAGTGCACCTGGGTTGAATACACCACTATACTTGAAGGTACTGAACTTTTTTTATTCCAAGTTACCACCCACGTGGCATTAACTGCAACACTGCAGCTTACTCATATGACTCAGCAACTATTTTAGAGCAGAGGTGTCTCCTGAGCAGTGGTAGGGGCATAAAATAATATTACCTCACCCCTGGCAATACGCAGGTTCAGGTCCTATTTGCTCCCCATTATTTTATTTTACTTTATGCAAGAGCATTGAGAGAGGGATAATACAGAGGGGAGACAGGCTCCTTTACTGCTCATACAAATAACGGGGAGGCCACTAAAATAACCCCAGCATTTAAAGGGCCGGATAGAGCTACCAAGTGAACCCTTTTAAAAAAGATAAAAAAAAGAGAATAAAAGAAGGGGAGGGGGAAAGAAAAAAAAAGAAAGGGAAAAAAAGGGGGGGGGGGAGAAGGCTGCAGCTTCCAACAATTAGTGTCTGTAAACATAAGAAAAGATAAATTTAAAAACCCTGATCCTGAGAGGAAACTCCTGGTCCTCAGTATGGTTACAAGAAGGTTACCTAGAGCAGAGAAATCCAGTAAGACCCCAAACGTAATGGGTACTAAGCTGAATGCTTATTTTAAGGCAATTGTAGCTGCAGCATCAGATAAAGAACAGCACTTTGACCCTCCATCACCTGGGGACCTAACCCCAGAAGACAATAGCCCCCTCACCAGGGTAGACATCTACTTTCTCCCCACTAAAACTGATTTTACATCCTTCTTGACACTGGTGGGCCAAATGATAAAAGAGGGGATCTCAGAGGTTAAGAGAGATGTATCTGCTTTGGGGAACAGAGTGGTGGAACTAGAAGAAGGAACAGAGAAGCTGCAGAACACTACAAAATCCATTAAGCAACAAATCACACAACAAAATATGTCTATAATGCAGATGCAGTCCCAAATAGAAGACCTAGATAATAGGGGCCGCAGGCAAAACCTAAGCATAAGAGGCATACCAGAATCTGTTTTGTCAAGACAACTACTACAATACCTACAGGACTTATTTAAGTACCTACTAGAGGACCAAGATCCACACAACATATTGCTAGATAGGGCACATAGGGCCTTGTCTCCGAAACCTGCAGATTTGGCCCCTCCTAGGGATGTTATCTTCAAATGTCACAAGTTCCAAGATAAAGAACAAATTATGGCGGCTGCCAGAAAGAAAAGCCCCATCACATTTAACAGCTCCTCCATCCAAATTTTTGCAGACCTTAGCCCTTTAACCCTCTTCAAACGAAAAGAAGCACGCTACCTAACACTGCATTTGAATGATCTGTGAATACTTTACCACTGGGGGTTCCTCTTCTGTATAAGAGTGGTCAAGGACGGTCGCCAAATCATCTACAAAGATCCATAGGATATCGAGGAGTTTTCCAAACAACTGAGCATTGCCCAAACTTCACTGCCCAAACTCTCAGACACCCAACCACAACCTCTTGAACAAAGACTCCTTCCAAAACCTAGAAGACCAGCTTGGCAGACGGTGCCCAGGAAGAGGAAGAACAAGTCGGACAGCGCCATGATTAGCCCCTTGATCACAACGGATCCAACATGAAATCCTAAGGTCCCACAAAAGGGAGAACTTACTTCCTGCTCTTGCAGCTAACATTTAAGAATAATGACACTAATTGAGTAAATATGCCTCTCATCACTTGTGGTCTCGATTGAGATCTGACACCCGTAAGTGGGATTTTATCTCAGCTTTCTCCTCCTGCTTCCCCATGATAGTTATGGAGAATCCCTTTGACAATGTTCTAATTTTTGTTTTTTTAATGTTATTGTTGTTTTGCTTGTATGTTTGATAATTGTTACGTTATCTATTCCACAGGTCTGATGACCCAGATAGGCAGTACCACCTACCTATCCTTATTTTTCTCCCCCTACTTTCTCTACCTCCTTCACACTTTTTTCTCAGAGTAATTCGGGAACACCACAACTGACAGCAAGACCATGCATTCAGGTAAGATGCCTTATTACAGACACACTACATATATTTACAAAGTCTTTCAGAATGCAGAGCTCACTCACAGACTTCATGACCCCTCATGGCCAACCGTAAGCTCAACGTCATCTCCCAAAATGCCAAAGGATTATACTCCCCAAACAAATGATTTGTGGCTCTCAGTTGGTTCCATAAACAAAAAGGAGATGTGGTCATGCTGCAGGAAATTCATTTTGCACACCCCTTAGAACCAAAATTTTACAATAGGGAATACTTAACGGGTTTTTTCAATTCTACCACCCAGAAAAGATGCGGAGTTGGTATCTTATTTAACAAATGTACACACTTCCACCTCATAAAGGAAATAAAAGACAATGAGGGGAGACTCCTCACCCTGGTGGGACTTTTGTTCCATAGACCATTAACTTTTGTAAATATTTATGCCCCCAATAGAAAACAAACATCCTTTATCAAAAAAGTGACAGTTCTTATCCAAGAATACAGAAAGGGTATACTAATTGTGGGAGAGGACTTCAATGCAGTCATGGACCCCACACTAGACATATCCTCTTCTCACTCCACCACTCCCAAACAAATAGGGATAGTGGACACATGGCATACACAACACCCGCAACAGAAGAACTTTCTACTCATTCCCATGGTCTACGTACTCACGCATAGACTACCTATTCCTGGACCAGACCAGTTTATCACTCCTATTACAATCTGAGATAGGACAGGTAACCTGGTCAGACCATGCCATGATTTCAATATCTATGGAATGGCCCAATACCCCCGTAATGCCGTTTTATTGGAGGTTAGATGACTCATTAATACATGACTCTAACAATATTAAAACCATCACGACTAAGTTGAAAGAATATTTCCGATTTAATGCTCCAGCTACTACATCACCACATACCCTTTGGGAGGCACATAAGGCAGTGATTAGGGGAGAACTTATTAAATTAAAGGCCACTAGAAATAAAGTAAATGGAATGCAATCACAATCACTAATACAATCTATCCAGAACCTAGAAATTAGACACAAAAACAATCCCCGAGACTCAACAATTCTTAAACAACTAACAACCTATTACTACAAAGGGAATCACAGAGGAGGACTCTTCTCCTTAGGAAGACCTTTTTTTGCGAAGGTAACAAGGCGGGGTCGTTGCTTGCTAGGGCACTTAAGCACAAAACCCAATCCACATGTATACACAGTATACAAATGTAGGAGCACACATCTGTTCAGGACAGCAGACAAATAGCAGATACCTTTAGCAAATACTACAGTGGCATTTATAATCTACATGTTCCACACACCACCCCAAACATCTAGGGAAATGACAAAATATAGTACTAAGGCTAATCTACCACACATAGATAAAGCCAAATTTGATAAGATGGAGGAACCCATAATTCTACCTGAAGTTCTACAGGTCATTAACTCACTACCCAATGGGAAGAGCCCTGGTCCCGATGGGCTCACAAATACTTACTACAAGACCTTCAGGGACACACTGGCCCCCAATCTTTTGTCATTATTTCACTCAATAGATAACGATCACCCTTTTTCAACCTCGTCCTTAGAAGCTAATGTATCAGTGATCTTGAAGGAAGAGAAATCGTCAACTGATGTTAAAAGTTAAAGACCGATCTCCTTGTTAAATTCAGATCTTAAAATATTAGGAAAAATTTTAGCTAATAGTATACAAACATTTTTAGAAGACATCATTCACACAGACCAAGTTGGCTTTATCCCGAATAGAGAGGCAAGGGACAACACTATTCGAGCCCTTAACTTCCATGCCCACTTTTCCCACCAAAAAGCAATTTTTATAACTACAGATGCAGAAAAAGCCTTCAATCGGGTAAACTGGCAATTCCTTAGAAGCACACTACAAGGATTTGGATTTGGACCAAACATGATTAAACGTATCTTTAGCCTCTATTCTAAGCCATCAACAAGAGTCAGAGCCAATGTGACCCTATCAACCCCTTTTACCATCAATATGGCCTTGCATGTTAGGCAAAATCATGATTGGCCCCCATAACTGTAAGATCTCCCTCTATGCAGACGACGTGCTGTTTACAGTAACATCCCCCAAGATCTCCATACCAGAGATAATTAAGAAATTGCAGACATTCGGACTGCATTCTAATTTCCTCATAAATATACAGAAATCTGAGATGTTAAACATTACTCTAACGAATTGCGAATTTGCCTCACTGAAGGATTTGTGCCCCCTAAAACAACAAGACACTTCAATTAAGTATTTAGGGACCTATATAACCCAGAATAACTCCTCACTCTTCACATATAACTACATTCCCCTACTCAAAAAAATCCAAGATAATCTCAAGCGATGGAGCATAAACCCTCTCATGGTGGGGTCCCATCCACTCTATCAAGATGACCACATTGCCCCAGATACTATATATCTCACAGGCCCTACCCATAAAGATCCCCAACTGGTACCTGCGTCAATTACAAAAATCAATAAACACATTTAGTTGGAACAAACATAAACCAAGAGTTAACAGGATTACCCTCTATCGTTCCAACAGGGATGGAGGACTTGGCCTCCCGGATATCTGCTCTTATTACAAGTCGGTAATGCTCCAAAGCATTCTGGACTGGCACTGGGTGATAGAAACAAAGGCCTGGCTTGCCATTGACTCTCATCTTTAAAGGGTTCCGAGTGCGGGAACCCTTTGCTGGGTACCTAAAGACCACAGACCTGTTCACTACAACAACTTAGATCTGCATAAGCATCTATTTGACTCATGGGATAAACTTTTGTCCTCAAATAAAAGTATCTCCTCGACACATTTACCTATGTTCCAGATACCTTACAATGCAGACCTGGCGGGAGGTCTGAACAGCATTTTTGGGAGATCATCGGAATGGAGGTTCTCCATGCCTCTCACCAGACTGACCGAGGGGGGAAACTGTTACCCATAGACAAACTCATTGCTATAGTGGGCCCTAGATTCCCTTCTTAGATCAAACTTGCACAACTGAACCATTTCTTGGCCTCTTAACCACATACATTGCAACTACTGAGACTACTTCTTCCTTTTGAGGCAATTTGCCTGAGAGGGGATCTGGTCAAACACACTTTGTCCATGGCACATAAACTTCTGCAACACCAAAATATCACTTCCTTCCTACACAGAAAGATGGCAGCCGGAATTAGACACCCAACTAGATACAAATACATGGCACAGGATATTCAATAACACTAGGAAATCATTGGTCTTCCCGCAAATATTAGAATTGAACCACAAGATACTGACAAGGTGGTACCTTACACCGGTGAGATTAAATACTATATACCCGGAGGCATCATACAGATGTTGGTGGGAATGTGGGGGAATGGGAACTCTAATACATATTTGGTGGAGCTGCCCTGTTCTCCAACCATTTTGTAGAGTCTCACTTTAGACAGATCCTCAATACAGAATTCAAATTGACCACCCAGATAGTTCTACTTAATGACATCCCTACGTACTACTGCCGGCTTCAATCACATCTCCTACAGATCAGACTAAATGGAGCACACTCGTTGATAGCGAGAGCATGGAAATCTAAAATAACTCCAACCAAACAAACTTGGATAGATAGAACCACTGAGCTCTTACACTCGGAAGAGTATGGGTATCTCAAAAGGAAAAAAAATAACTACTTCCTAGATGTTAAACTTTATTGGGAACAATCACTACATGGCAGCTGATTTCATGGGATCTGACCCATACACACATTGACAGTATCCTGCCCAGGGAGTTCCACTTGCCACAACACAAGTCCTACCTCTAATTCCTCTCTCTCCTTCTCCCTTCCATTTCCTGCTCCCGAACCCCCTCAGCCTCTCTACCTACTTCCTTGCTTTCCTTGCTTTCTTTTCTTCTCCCCTGCCCCTCTCCCCCTCTTGAACCCCTCCTGTTTAACCTATTAATTCCCAGTTATAGAAATCTAATTTAATTTTGTATCTAAGACCCATCAGAGTTCACTTGAACTCCTATATTGTTTAGGCTACAGCAGACAATTGCTATTGTGAAGTGGTATATGGACTAACTCAGACAGCAACGCTCTGATAATGTATTTGGATAGAAAGTACTGCTCTATGTATCAGATTAAGATGAATGTCACTGTCCGCTTATTTTTTATCTTCTCAGTTCTTCTCAATAAAAATTAACAAAGTGAAAAAAAAGTGAAAAAAATCCTATTGACTGTTGCAATCAGCCAATAGGATTGAGCTTTCATCCTATTGGCTGATCCAATCAGCCAATAGGATTGAGCTCGCATTCTATTGGCTGATTGGAATAGCCAATAGAATGCGAGCTCAATCCTATTGGGTGATTGGATCAGCCAATAGGATGAAAACTCAATCCTATTGGCTGATTGCAATAGCCAATAGGATTTTTTCACCTTTAATTCCTATTGGCTGATAGAATTGCCCCAGATACTATATATCTTAAGGGACGCCATCTTGGATGACGTAACTTAAAGGGAAACTTCATTCTACAGCGGCTATCAGAAGAAGAGGATGCTCCGCGCCGGATGTCTTGAAGATGGACCCGCTCCACGCCAGATGGATGAAGATAGAAGATGCCATCTGGATGAAGACTTCTGACCACTTGGATGAAAACTTTTGCCGAGTGGATGAGGACGGATGGCCGGTCTTCGAAAACTGTAAGTGGATCGTTGGGGGTTAGAGTTAGGTTTTTTAAGGGTTTATTGGGTGGGTTTTATCTTTTTAGAGTAGGGTTTTGGGCAATGTAAAAGAGCTAAATGCCCTTTTAAGGGCAATGCCCAAAATGCCCATCCAAATGCCCTTTTCAGGGCAATGGTTATCTTAGGTTTTTATTTTGGGGGGTTGGTTGTGTGGGGGGTGGGTTTTACTGTTGCGGGGCTGTTTGTATTTTTTTTAAAGGTAAAAGAGCTGATTTCTTTGGGGCAATGCCCCGCAGAAGGCCTAGTGTAGGCTAGGGTTTTTTATTATTTTTGGGGGCTTTTTTATTTTTATAGGGCTAATAGATTAGGAGTAATTCTTTTTTATTTTGGATAATTTTATTTTTTATTTTGTGTAATTTAGTGGGGGGTAATTTAGATAATTGTATTTTATTAATTTAATTTTTTTTATTTTATTGTAATGTTGGTTTTTAGTGTAAGGCAGGTTAGGTTTTATTTTACAGGCAAGTTTTTATTTATTTTAACTAGGTAGCTATTAAATAGTTAATAACTATTTACTAATTAGTCTACCTAGTTAAAATAAATACAATCTTAACTGTGAAATAAAAATAAAACCTAAGCTAGCTACAATGTAACTATTAGTTATTTTGTAGCTAGCTTAGGTTTTATTTTACAGGTAAGTATGTATTTAGTTTTAAATAGGTTATTTAGGTAATAATTGTAAGTTTAATTAAGATTTATTTTAATTATATTTACGTTAGGGGGTGTTAGGGTTTGGTTCAGGGTTACATTAGGGTAAGACTTATGCTAAGGGTTAAGGTTACGTTAGGGTTAGATTTAGGGGTTAATATATTTATGGAGTGTTAGTGATGTGGGAGGCCAGAGGTTTAGGGGGTTAATAACTTTAGTATAGTGGCGTAGACATTGGGGGCGGTAGATTAGGGGCTAATGAGTGTAGGTAGATGGTGGCGATGTTTGGGCCAGCAGATTAGGGGTTAATAACTGTAATGTAGGTGGCGGCAATGTTAAGGACGGCAGATTAGGAGTTAATAACATTATGTAGGTGGCGGTGATGTCCGGGGCGGCAGATTAGGGGTGTTTAGACGTGTTTTTTATGTTAGGGTGTTAGGTTTTAACATAACTTTTTCTTACGGAGCTTATGGAGCTTTTGTTGCGTGATTGCAGGTGTTAGGCTTTTTTTTAGCCGACTCTCCCCATTGATGTCTATGGGGAAATCATGCACGAGCACGTCAAAATGTCGCTCAACGCCACCATATCGCCCGCACAAGCCGGGTTTTACAAAACCTGTAATAGTTTTTGTGGAGGTCGTTAATTTCCCTATAGCGCTCAAAACTCTGTATCTGAGTTATGAATGAAACATTTTGGGTTTTGCGTCCATTTTTAGTTTAGACCCTAAAAGCTCCAAAACTAGCATGATTAATCCGAGAAATCTTATACACTCATATCTGAATACTATACAAACTTTTCTACATCTTTGGATGGTGATTCCTACAAATCTTATGACTTAGTAGTCAACTACTTAACACAGGGATGTCACATTTATTTTAACAAATGTTGTACCTAAATAAATTATGGAAAAAAAAATCTGCCAAAATGTGTTGCTTACTAAACTGTAATGAGTTCTGTCCATAACATATGCTGCTGTTATAAGCTTGAATTTTCATTTTGACTATAAGTAAATTAGTTTTAACTTGATAGTTCTACGTGACCTAAAGGATGGAAAGTAAAATTTGATACAGTTTATATTTGTAATATGTCAAATATTATTTATACATCTCATTCATATAAACAAATGTCACAGAGATAAACTGACAAGGTGATAGATAAATAGATGATAAATAGATAGATAGATAGATAGATAGATAGATAGATACACAGACAGACTGGCAGATAGATACAGTAGATAGATAGATAGATAGATAGATAGATAGATAGATAGATAGATAGATAGATAGATAGATACTGTAGATAGATAGATCAGTATATATTTTATGTTGTGAATAAAATAGTAAAACATCTGTTTTCGAGCGTAATATTAAAGGGACAGATTTACTCAGTGCTATAAATTAATAATTCATGAGCTCTTTGGAGACAAAGCCAATTAGCTGCAGTAATTTGCATTTTTATGTTTCTCTGGTAGTTTTGCAAGGTCTGCTTTACTATTTCAGAAAAGAAAATGCCATCTTTTATAAATGACCAATCAAGCAATAACTCTTCTACAGAATGCTAAAAAAAAGAAATTGAAAGTGTCAAGATTGTTCTTTTCCTGTCTGATTTACTTACAGATTTTCAAATTACATTTAATGAGATATAAGATTTTTTTAAGACATAATGCAACAAACTTGGTGGTTAAGTCTTTTTCTGTAATTAAAGTTCACATATTGCAGTCTACAGCAAAATATTTCTGTCTGGGTTAATGTTTAAAAATCATCATTTACTTATTTCTTTCTGAAAGAGAACATATTTAAAATTCAGAACTACGTTAGAATAAATTAATTTTTAAAAATGTATAAGACTATAAAAGTGTTCTATAGAATGTGAAAAAACACATTTTAACATATCCTATATTCATTTTGTAATACAATCTTTTCTTTTCTTTTCCTTTAAATACAGCAAAACTAAGTTAGTCCTAAAAAGTAATATCAGTCCTTATCCAATTTGAAAGGCAGAACATTAATTCAACGATACTCGAGAGGATGCCCAGGTGCCTTTTAGTAAAGGTACACTCCTGTTTAAAATTAACTGAGCATTACTTTATCTATTTGTTTCGCATTCATTAGTGGATGATACTGCAATTAACTTGTATCATTGCTTTAGGTGCCAAATACATAAAATCTCTTACATCAAATTAGAACTGCTAGCAATGGGGAAAAATTAATCATTACAACTATTAGGAAACACCATTGGGTTATGTAAATGTTTGTAATTGTAAAATATTTGTATGTCTGTTCTATTATAGTAAAGTAGACTGGCTGGATAGAATGAACAGTATCTGCGGGGGCTTGACAATGCATTCCAGGGCATTCTAGAGGCGTGGCCAGGATTTATTTCTCCTACAGCTTGGACTAGCATTCAGATCAGAACTCATAAAGACTCAATTGTCTATTTGATGTATCATGTCTCTCTATTTCTAATATGATAAGGTTATATTTGTTTTATTTTTTTTCTCTCTCTATTTCTAATATGATAAGGTTATATTTGTTTAATTTTTTTTCTCTCTCTATTTCAAATATGATAAGGTTATCTTTGTTTTATTTTCTTTCTCTAATTTTTTCAATTTTTTTTTTTGCATATGTTAGAGTGGACTATTTCATAGAGAGGGATTTTTGTTTATTAGATTTTCAAGATGATTTTTTGATGCCAGTATCCTTGTGCTATGCGCCCAGAAATGAACATTTATAAGACAGAAGATACTCTTTTGATTATAATAAAAATTAGCTTATAACTCATGACTGTGAAGCTGGTGTGTACACATCTTTATAAAATCCATTATTTTTGACTTGATGTTGCAGAGTTTTTGCTGGAAGATATTAGTTGAGTATCAATATATAATTTAAAAAGTCAGTGAAAATGAAGCATAGTTACAAAATGATACTATAACTAGTAGCTTTACCAATTACAATCTATGTATTTGTTTGTTTAAAATTTGGCATTATGGTAATTTTCCACTTCCTTTCGCTTTGATGACAAGGGTTTTTCAAGGATACCCACACTCTGTTTTACTGTTTTATGTTTCTCCTTTGAATTTGATTGGGGGGTTCTGCTGGTTTATTCATAGAGATAAGAAAGGAAATAATACATATGCTATATTTAATCCATTATAAAAGTGTGATATATTTATTGTATTAAATAGATAAAATAGAATAATCTAAAATAGAATAGTAAAATACATATAGGAATCATTCAATCTTTAAATTATTAAAAAAAATTACACAAACACACTATATGGACAAAAGTAGGTGACTTGTTGGACACTCTCATTCAAAAATTATGGGCATAAATATAAAGTCCCCCCCCACACCTTTACAGTTATAAGAGCTGCACATCTTATTGTAATGCTTTCCACAAGATTTTAGAGTGTGTCTGTAGGAATTTGGGCCCATTCAGCCAAAAAGAGCATTTGTTAGGTTACTCATTAATGTTGGATGAGAAGGACTGGCTTGCAATCAGCATTCCAATTAACAAAAAATTTGTTCAATGGGTTTAGATCAGGGCTCTGTGCAGACTGCTTAATTTCCTCCACAGAAAACTTTTCAAACCATGTCTTTATGGACCTTGCTTTTTCCACAGGAACAGAGTCATACTGGAACAGAAAATGTTTCAATTAAATATTGTGTCAATGTTTTTTTATACTGTTATAAATGTCTGAATTACTGGCAGATGTACAAATAAGTTATTCAATATCATAATTTGACTTTGTATATGAAAAAAATTTTAGGTTTAAAATTTGTATGCAACTTTTTCAAATGTGTGTAAATATTTGATATGTTGATAGCATTTATATATATATATATATATATATATATATATATATATATATATATATAGCAAAACAAAGAGTTGTTCACTTCACAGCGCTGATCTCACAATATATAGTGAACTGTTTCAATACACCTAATGTAACAAAAATGATTGCATGAATGTATTGAACAATGATTCCTAAAAAGCGCACATTGCTACAATGTATATATACACTAGATAGGAAATGACCCGTCTAATTTAAATATTAACAACTGTTATTTCAATATTGCGGTGGATAATGAAGAGAGAATATATAGTTCCCAAATATGTTGATCTAGTCTTAAATAAGCAAGGGTGTTCTATCTTCAAAAATGAACGTTCAGCAATGCAGACATAGAATTACAACAATCCCAAATGGTTTCACAGGCTACTCACAATGGGTGACCTCAATCATATGAGGTAAGGAACGGGCGTTGTTGATGTGTCAGGCCCCAGCACTGATCCTCTAGTAGCAAGCTTGTGATCCTGTGCGTTGTCCCGGATAGATTTTCTGTTTGTCAGTTGGAGCCACAGAGCGTAGTTTATTTCAATTCTCTCCTCTTCCCGGGTTCTCCAATGTTGTTGTCAGCAGCCGTTCTATGTTTCTTTGATAACTCAATGGGTGACCTCAATCATATGAGGTAAGGAACGGGCGTTGTTGATGTGTCAGGCCCCAGCACTGATCCTCTAGTAGCAAGCTTGTGATCCTGTGCGTTGTCCCGGATAGATTTTCTGTTTGTCAGTTGGAGCCACAGAGCGTAGTTTATTTCAATTCTCTCCACTTCCCGGGTTCTCCAATGTTGTTGTCAGCAGCCGTTCTATGTTTCTTTGATAACTCCTGTTCCTGGGGGGAGACTTTCAAAAAAACACCCCATCGTATTTAGAAGTTTTGGTGGTGGCAGAAATTGTTAATTAGAGCGCTGTGGACAGGATTTGGGGGTTAATGTGGTGTCCCCTTTTAAAGTCCTTTTGTAGAGTTACAAGGTTAAGGGAACCAGAGGTGTGTGCGATTAACCCCTTCATATCCACGCCTCTCTATTGTGACATTGAAAAGGTTTGATTCATTACAAACTGGTTTGCAGCATTGGGGGTATTTAGAGCTTTCAGTGCTATTTGTATAGTACTAAAAGAAATTGCATGTTTTTGTGTAATTTCTCAAAGACAGAACTCAGTGCCTAATTACAGAGATATATAGTGCAAAGACGCAGTTCTTTTCCCCTCCCTCTTGTTGTTTGTTGCTATGCTCATTATGGAAGCATATAGGAAAATGCCTAAAGAGTCCCTGGAGCTGCTTTGTCAGGAGAGAGACATCACAACTTTTGGCAAAACAAAGGGGCAGTTGGTCCAGGAACTGCAACAGGCAGATGACATTCCAGCAGAGCAGGAAACAGACACAGAAAAGGTTAATGGGGAACCGGTAACCCATGAGATGATACCTACTGCTTTGAGTACAAAGAAGTCTGAGATACAAACAGCACTCAGGTACTTGGGGGATGCTAAACCCAAACTAAGAATGGAATTGATCCTCAAGTTTCAAGAGAAGAGAAGGAGAGAAAAAGAGAGGGAAGCTGCAGAGAGAGAAAAAAGAGAGGGAGGCTGCAGAGAGAGAAAGAGAGAGAGAGAGAGAGAAAGAGAGAGGAAAAGGATGCTCAACATAGACATGAGCTAGAGGTTATGCAGATGAACAGAACCATACTGTCTCCCCAAACTGGTGAACACGGGGAACCAGCAACAGAGATGCCCCGTATGGAGTATTTCCCAATGTTGGAAATACACACTGGCTTAGATGTTTTTCTGAGGGACTTTGAGAAAGTATGCAATCAGTATCAGCTGCCCCTAGAGTAATGGGTTTGATATTTAGCTCCTCACCTGAACTGTAAAGCCCTGGATGTATTTGCTTCACTTCCAGTGGAGGATGGCAAGGACTATGAGGCCATAAAATAGCCTTATTGAAACTCCGGAATTCTACAGGAAAAAATTTCGTAGTCTCCACCAAAGTGCAGGTGACAGCTGCAGAGAATATGTTGCACAGCAAAAGGCTGCTTTTAAGCAATGGACTGGGGGCCTAAAAGCCCTCACTTATGAGGATTTGATGATCTTGGAGCAGTTCCTGCAAACACAGAGTCCTGATGCCAGAGAATGGATTCTGGACAGAAAGCCCAAAACAATGGCAGAGGCTGCAGATCTGGCTAATGATTATGCCAACATTAGAGCACCTGCAGCAAGGCAGGCAGGTATGCAAGCCATGCCTCCTAAGTGGAGAAGGGCAAACAAGGCAGCAGAGAGACCATCTCATCTACATTCTACAGCCAGAGGGGCAGGGGCCACACCGGAAAAGGGGGATTCCTGTTGGTGTTTCACTTGTAACCAGATGGGGCATCTGAGTTTCACCTATCCAGAGAAGAAGAAGCCTGAGGGTGGGAATTTGGCTTGGGGACCAGCATCTGTTTTGTTTCTGGGTGGGTTCACAAGGCAAAAGCAGAGAGATAACCTACAGAGGGTATCTGTGGGTGACCAGGTGGCAACAGGACTCAGGGATAGTGGAGCTTTGGTTACCTTGGTGCATCCTGAAATTGTAAAGCCAGAGAACATTATACCAGGGAGGACTGTGTCCATTCAAGGAATTTGGGGAGTTTTCCCCACAGTGCCTGTGGCACGTGTGTGCCTTGATTGCGTTGTGGGAAAATATTTGCGTGAGGTGGGGATTTCTGTGGATATCCCTGTTGATGTTTTGCTGGGTGATGATTTGGGCTGGATGCTTTGTCAGTACACCCCAGAAGACAACACCTACAATCTGGAAATGCCAGTAGAGGGCCCTACACCAACTGAGGTATTTTGTGAAACTTTGGGGGACCCAGAGGGGAGGCTGGGGAAGGACACATCGCTAGCTACACCAGGGCTGGAGGTATCCCACCAAAGGATGAAGAATTACTCCCTTGAACATGATTGCTGGGAAGGGGGCTAAAGGTTAATGCAGCTCTGCCTGTGTGTACACCAGTAATATCTTGTTCTAATGAAGAGGGATGTATTGAAAATGTTTGTGACAATGTTGCTTCTATTGAACCTGGTTGTTGGGAGGGAGAGCCTAGGGTTAATGCTGATTTACCTGAACTTATACCAGTACTGTATTGTGCCAGTGGAAATGGTTATATTGCCATTGATTGTGACAATGGGATGCCTGGTGCAGTGTGTGGGAATGTGAGAGGGCAGCAGGGCTGGGCAGAAGGGCAGACTGAGTGTGTATACCCTTCTATACTAAAACCAGCATTGCATGCCCAAGAGGAAGATATGGAATGGACAATGCCATAACTTAGTGAAGGGACTGCTATACCCCAGGAAAAGGTAGGATGCATGGAGTGGGGTAAAGTGGCCAGTGTGACAGGTCAGATGCCTGAGTGTGGTGTGCCAGCTGAGTGGAGTGAGCAGGTGCAGGAGAAGAGGCTTATTCTCTGTTTTCCCCTGAGGTAAAATGCACCCTTGGTGAGGGATGTCAGCTATACAGCTGCAAATGAAAACAGGTGACAGGTATGTGTCAGTCTGTCCCTGAAACAGCATTGCATATGCAAGAAGGAGTAAATGGCATGGCTGGTGTAGTGGCCAGAGTACCCTCTGCCATGTTACAGAGAGTAAGACAGGATGAGACCCTGGGTGTGTCTGTGGACCTCCCCTACAGTGATGGCAGATGTGTAAAAGAGGGGGAGGGAGATGTGACTTACAGCTCTCCCATGGTTCTGTTTGCCCAGGATAGAGAATGTGTGGGCCCAGTAGCTGCAGTGACTAGTGAACCTGCTACCCCTACAGCGCATACTTGGGTAGCTGTGCACAATAGACTATCTGGCCTAAGCTTGGCTAGAATTGCTCTTATTCCCCTAGTGAGTTACCCTGAGTCGGTGCTAGATCCCTATACAAGTGAGAGTGAGTGCAAGGAGTGTATGATATCCTGCAAGGGAGTGTAATCCATAAGGGAAATTGTGTCAGCTGATGCTAACTGTTGTGGTGGGCAAATGAATGCAGAGCGTGTGCAGAAAGGGCAGATCTGGTCTTATGAAAGAGGAAAGACTAAGATTTAGGTTGACATAGGGGAT
Organism: Bombina bombina; assembly: GCF_027579735.1. Taxonomy (NCBI): domain Eukaryota; kingdom Metazoa; phylum Chordata; class Amphibia; order Anura; family Bombinatoridae; genus Bombina; species Bombina bombina. The sequence continues at coordinate 922,336,986 of NC_069502.1, forward strand.
CAGCGTGGGCTGACCCCCTATTTCCACCATTTAAATTTTTTTTACCCAGCTGAGGTGGTATTGTGGTCTCAGCCTGGAAAGGGTTAATGTGAATTGCTTGTTCTTTTTGTAATATGTGTAGGAATGCAAACCCCCCCACCTCTTAGAGACTGATACTGTGAACCACGGCTAGCTGTGCATTGGCTAACCTCATCGTAAATTATAACAAGGGTGGTGTCCTTGACAAGACAAAGAAAGTTTAGTTTAAGTGTTTGTAACAGAAAGACTTTTGGTTAGAATTGCCCTGGGACCCAAGCAACTAACATCATGAACGACAGTTCTCCACATATCTAAAGGAACTTGGTAATAAGTTGGATATTGTGTGTGTATACTTTTCATGTCCCAATTATTTTTTTGAAGAATTGTAACTTTGTACCTATGTTATTTTAAAAGGTTTTTATAATTTGGTACTGTGTAACTTGTATTGATACTTTTGTTATTAAACACATAGAAATCTCATTCTGTTTTTGTGCTCTAATATCTGAATTCACACTCTGTTGAGACAAGGTTAAAGGCACGCTACCTAATTGTTCATTATGTGAGTTATTGGGGTTCCTAAACACCCCATCTTATTTTGAAGTTTTTCTTTGGTGGCAGAAATTGTTAATTAGAGCGGTGTGGACAGGATTTGCGGGTTAATGTGGTGTCCTTTATTAAGGTCCTTTTGTAGAGTTACAAAGGTTAAGGGAGCCAGAGCTGTGTGCTATTAACCCCTTTAGGCCCGCGCCTCTCTATTGTGATGTTGAAAAGGATTAATTCGTCACACCCTATAAAAATAAAAAATCCCCCCCCCCCCAAATAAAAACACCCCCTAATCTAATACTAAACTACCAATAGCCCATTAAAAGGGCATTTTGTAGAGCATTGCCCTAGGTTAAAGAGCTTTTTTACTTAACAAAATACCAATTACCCCCTAACAGTAAAACCCCCTACCAAACCAACCCCCCAAAATAAAAAAAACTAAACTTCCCATTGCCCCTAAAGGGGCATTTGTATGGGCATTGCCCTTAAAATGGCATTCAGCTCTTTTACTGACCTTAAAAGGGCAATCAGCTCTTTTACAGCCCATAAAATCCCTAATTTAAAAAAAAATAAAAAAAAATCCTAAGACTAAGCCCCAAATAGGTTCTCAACATTTCTGAAGTTTGACAGAGAAGGTCTTCCTCCAGGTGGTTCCATCATCTTCTATCTTCATCCTGTGTGAAGGCAGCACAGAGCAGAGGTGCAGAGCGGTCTCCCCTGATGCGCGGATCCGAATCGGCGGTCTTCAGTGGCAGTTTTCAGCACTAGTCCTCAGTGGCGCACTTGTAACTTGCAAACTACCCAACCCACGCAGCCGGCCACACCCTCGACCCAATATTCTCCTCAGGCAACCACATCTCAGTCAATCACATCACCGAACTCCTCTGGACTGACCACCACTGCATACACTTCTCCTTCAACAAACCCACCATCCAACTCCGACAGTACCACACGCCCCACAGAAACATCACCCAAGACCAACTACACTGCACCCTAAACAAATCCTCCCCACCTACCTCCACAGACGCAAACTCCTCTGCACGTAACCTCCACCACTGGATTACAGACTGCTCCAACACCCTTGCCCCCTTCAAAAAACCGTCTAGCCGCCAAACCATCAAAAAGGCCAGCTGGATCACCCCGACCCTCCAGGACTCCAAACACTACTGCAGACAATTGGAAAGAACCTGGAGATCCAGTAAGACCCTTTTGGAAAAAGTTGCCTTTAAAGAAGCAATCACCACCCACCACCACCTCATAAAAACAGCCATCCAAGAGAGAATCAACTCTAACTCTAACAACAGCAAGGAGTTGTTCTCAGTCATCAAGGAATTCTCTAAACCCAACAGCGACATCACCAACATCCCACCCTTCCAGGACCTCTGCAATACCCTCGCTGCACACTTCCACCGCAAGATCCTCGACATCTAAGATAGTTTCACGCCTCATAATTTAACCTCCACCACCCACTCCCCTACACCCGACTGCTACACACCAACTGCTGCATCAAAACTGGCACCTTCCCGGATGTCTGGAAGCACCCAGAACTGAAATCCCTGTTGAAGAAACCCCGGCAGACCCCACGGACCAGAATAACTACCGCCCCATCTCTCTGCTCCCCTTCCCGGCCAAAGTCATAGAGAAGTCCATCGACTTTCAACTTATTAACCACATTGAGGCCAACCACATCCTGGACCACTCCCAATCCGGTTTCAGAAGCAACCACAGCACCGAGACCACCCTCCTCGCCACCACAGGTGACATCCATGCCATGCTCAACCGATGAGAAACCGCCACTCTCATCCTCCTAGACCTCTCAGCAGCATAGCCCTGGAATGGATCACCTCCTTCCTCATGGGTAGGACCCAGAAAGTCAGACTCCCACCCTTCTCCTCCAAACCCACACCAGTCAACTGCAGTGTACCGCAAGGCTCTTTGCTGAGCCCCACCCTCTTCAACATCTACATGGCCCTTCTCGCCGCCATCATCCGACACCACAACCTCAACATCGTCTCCTACACCGATGACACCCAGTTATTCATCTCACTCACCCAAGATCCCACCACCACCACCAAAAAGAACATCCACGAATGCCTGACAGCAGTCGCCGCCTGGATGAATGACAACCAACTCAAACTAAATACAGACAAAACCAAAGTCCTCCTCCTCTGACCCAATAAATCTGCATGGGATGACTCCTGGTGGCCCACAGCACTCAGTCACCCTCCAACCCCAACTGACCATGCATGAAATCTAGGCTTCTTCCTGGATTCCTCACTCTCCATGGACCAACAAATCAATGCCATCACCTCAACATTCTTCCACATTCTCCACCTGCTACAAAATATCTTCAAGTGGATCCCTTCCGAAACCAAGAAAACAGTCTCCCACGCCCTCCTCGTCAGCAGCCGGTTGGAATACGGCAAATCAATCTACGCTGGCTACACCATCAAACTCCAAAAGAGACTCTAACGTATCAAGAACGCTCAGCCAGACTCATTCTCTACATCCCTCTCCAATGCCACATCACCGAACACCTAAGGAACCCTCACTGGCTCCCCATCAATAAGAGAATCACCTTCAAGCTCCTTACCCACGCATTCAAGGCCCTACACAACATCAGACCCGAATACATCAACAACCGCGTAAATTTCTACACTCCTGCCAGACAACTCTGATCGGCCGACCAAGCATTCGCAGTAATCCGTCGCATCAGCAAATCTACAGAGGGGGCAGAAGATCCATCTCCCACATGGCAGCAAGGACTTGGAACACCCTCCCGCTGCATCTCAGACAATCCACATCCCTTCAAAGTTCAGAAAGGACCTCAAAACCTGGCTCTTCGAATGAACGCCCATCCCCTCCCCCCTCCACCCCCACCTATTTTGGAAGGTTTTTATAATTTGGTACTGTGTAACTTGTATTGATACTTTTGTTATTAAACACATAGAAATCTCATTCTGTTTTTGTGCTCTAATATCTGAATTCAAACTCTGTTGAGACAAGGTTAAAGGCACGCTACCTAATTGTTCATTATGTGAGTTATTGGGGTTCCTAAACACCCCATCTTATTTAGAAGTTTTGGTGGTGGCAGAAATTGTTAATTAGAGCGGTGTGGACAGGATTTGGGGGTTAATGTGGTGTCCTTTTTAAGGTCCTTTTGTAGAGTTACAAAGGTTAAGGGAACCAGAGCTGTGTGCTATTAACCCCTTCAGGCCCGCACCTCTCTATTGTGACGTTGAAAAGGTTTAATTTGTCACACCCTATAAAAATAAAAAATCCCCCCCAAAATAAAAACACCCCCTAATCTAAAACTAAACTACCAATAGCCCTTAAAAGGGCATTTTGAAGAGCATTGCCCTAAGTTAAAGAGCTTTTTTAATTAACAAAAATACCAATTACTCCCTAACAGTAAAACCCCCTACTCAACCAACCCCCCAAAATAAAAAACCTAACTCTAAAAAAATCTAAACTTCCCATTGCCCCTAAAGGGGCATTTGTATGGGCATTGCCCTTAAAAGGGCATTCAGCTCTTTTTCTGACCTTAAAAGGGCAATCAGCTCTTTTACAGCACATAAAATCCCTAATTTTAAAAACAAAAAAAAAAACCAAAAATAAAAAAAATCCTAAGACTAAGCCCCAAATAGGTACTCAACATTTCTGAAGTTTGCATAAATAAAAAGAGAGAAGCGCTCAACCTGGGAACGAACAATAGCATAATAGCTTGTTCTATGGCTAGTTACCACCCTAGAAGCAGCCTCTTTTTGCTCAATATGTGCCTTTCACAGAGAAGAACTTTCCTGTAGCATATCAGTCTGATCCTGACTTCACAGTACAGTCCAGCCCCGAAATACCAGGCAATCCCTCTCTGAACAAGAGAAACAGCAAAACCCCAGACGTACGTTTCGGCCTATTGTGGGCCTCGTCAGTGAGGTGCAGCCATATCCCTCTAGGCACACTGAGCAACGGGTCCACGTCTGGATTCCCGCATCACACTTAGGGAGACTTCACTAAGTGTCATAATTTGCATAAATAAAAAGAGAGAAGCGCTCAACCTGGGAACGAACAATAGCATAATAGCTTGTTCTATGGCTAGTTACCACCCTAGAAGCAGCCTCTTTTTGCTCAATATGTGCCTTTCACAGAGAAGAACTTTCCTGTAGCATATCAGTCTGATCCTGACTTCACAGTACAGTCCAGCCCCGAAATACTAGGCAATCCCTCTCTGAACAAGAGAAACAGCAAAACCCCAGACGTACGTTTCGGCCTATTGTGGGCCTCGTCAGTGAGGTGCAGCCATATCCCTCTAGGCACACTGAGCAACGGGTCCACGTCTGGATTCCCGCATCACACTTAGGGAGACTTCACTAAGTGTCATAATTTGCATAAATAAAAAGAGAGAAGCGCTCAACCTGGGAACGAACAATAGCATAATAGCTTGTTCTATGGCTAGTTACCACCCTAGAAGCAGCCTCTTTTTGCTCAATATGTGACTTTCACAGAGAAGAACTTTCCTGTAGCATATCAGTCTGATCCTGACTTCACAGTACAGTCCAGCCCCGAAATACCAGGCAATCCCTCTCTGAACAAGAGAAACAGCAAAACCCCAGACGTACGTTTCGGCCTATTGTGGGCCTCGTCAGTGAGGTGCAGCCATATCCCTCTAGGCACACTGAGCAACGGGTCCACGTCTGGATTCCCGCATCACACTTAGGGAGACTTCACTAAGTGTCATAATTTGCATAAATAAAAAGAGAGAAGCGCTCAACCTGGGAACGAACAATAGCATAATAGCTTGTTCTATGGCTAGTTACCACCCTAGAAGCAGCCTCTTTTTGCTCAATATGTGCCTTTCACAGAGAAGAACTTTCCTGTAGCATATCAGTCTGATCCTGACTTCACAGTACAGTCCAGCCCCGAAATACCAGGCAATCCCTCTCTGAACAAGAGAAACAGCAAAACCCCAGACGTACGTTTCGGCCTATTGTGGGCCTCGTCAGTGAGGTGCAGCCATATCCCTCTAGGCACACTGAGCAACGGGTCCACGTCTGGATTCCCGCATCACACTTAGGGAGACTTCACTAAGTGTCATAATTTGCATAAATAAAAAGAGAGAAGCGCTCAACCTGGGAACGAACAATAGCATAATAGCTTGTTCTATGGCTAGTTACCACCCTAGAAGCAGCCTCTTTTTGCTCAATATGTGCCTTTCACAGAGAAGAACTTTCCTGTAGCATATCAGTCTGATCCTGACTTCACAGTACAGTCCAGCCCCGAAATACCAGGCAATCCCTCTCTGAACAAGAGAAACAGCAAAACCCCAGACGTACGTTTCGGCCTATTGTGGGCCTCGTCAGTGAGGTGCAGCCATATCCCTCTAGGCACACTGAGCAACGGGTCCACGTCTGGATTCCCGCATCACACTTAGGGAGACTTCACTAAGTGTCATAATTTGCATAAATAAAAAGAGAGAAGCGCTCAACCTGGGAACGAACAATAGCATAATAGCTTGTTCTATGGCTAGTTACCACCCTAGAAGCAGCCTCTTTTTGCTCAATATGTGCCTTTCACAGAGAAGAACTTTCCTGTAGCATATCAGTCTGATCCTGACTTCACAGTACAGTCCAGCCCCGAAATACCAGGCAATCCCTCTCTGAACAAGAGAAACAGCAAAACCCCAGACGTACGTTTCGGCCTATTGTGGGCCTCGTCAGTGAGGTGCAGCCATATCCCTCTAGGCACACTGAGCAACGGGTCCACGTCTGGATTCCCGCATCACACTTAGGGAGACTTCACTAAGTGTCATAATTTGCATAAATAAAAAGAGAGAAGCGCTCAACCTGGGAACGAACAATAGCATAATAGCTTGTTCTATGGCTAGTTACCACCCTAGAAGCAGCCTCTTTTTGCTCAATATGTGCCTTTCACAGAGAAGAACTTTCCTGTAGCATATCAGTCTGATCCTGACTTCACAGTACAGTCCAGCCCCGAAATACCAGGCAATCCCTCTCTGAACAAGAGAAACAGCAAAACCCCAGACGTACGTTTCGGCCTATTGTGGGCCTCGTCAGTGAGGTGCAGCCATATCCCTCTAGGCACACTGAGCAACGGGTCCATGTCTGGATTCCCGCATCACACTTAGGGAGACTTCACTAAGTGTCATAATTTGCATAAATAAAAAGAGAGAAGCGCTCAACCTGGGAACGAACAATAGCATAATAGCTTGTTCTATGGCTAGTTACCACCCTAGAAGCAGCCTCTTTTTGCTCAATATGTGCCTTTCACAGAGAAGAACTTTCCTGTAGCATATCAGTCTGATCCTGACTTCACAGTACAGTCCAGCCCCGAAATACCAGGCAATCCCTCTCTGAACAAGAGAAACAGCAAAACCCCAGATGTACGTTTCGGCCTATTGTGGGCCTCGTCAGTGAGGTGCAGCCATATCCCTCTAGGCACACTGAGCAACGGGTCCACGTCTGGATTCCCGCATCACACTTAGGGAGACTTCACTAAGTGTCATAATTTGCATAAATAAAAAGAGAGAAGCGCTCAACCTGGGAACGAACAATAGCATAATAGCTTGTTCTATGGCTAGTTACCACCCTAGAAGCAGCCTCTTTTTGCTCAATATGTGCCTTTCACAGAGAAGAACTTTCCTGTGCCTAGAGGGATATGGCTGCACCTCACTGACGAGGCCCACAATAGGCCGAAACGTACGTCTGGGGTTTTGCTGTTTCTCTCGTTCAGAGAAGGATTGCCTGGTATTTCGGGGCTGGACTGTACTGTGAAGTCAGGATCAGACTGATATGCTTCAGGAAAGTTTTTCTCTGTGAAAGGCACATGTTGAGCAAAAAGAGGCTGCTTCTTGGGTGGTAACTAGCCATAGAACAAGCTATTATGCTATTGTTCGTTTCCAGGTTGAGCGCTTCTCTCTTTTTATTTATGCAAATTATGACATTTTGGGAAGTCTCCCTAAGTGTGATGCGGGAATCCAGACGTGGACCCGTTGCTCAGTGTGCCTAGAGGGATATGGCTGCACCTCACTGACGAGGCCCACAATAGGCCGAAACGTACGTCTGGGGTTTTGCTGTTTCTCTCGTTCAGAGAAGGATTGCCTGGTATTTCGGGGCTGGACTGTACTGTGAAGTCAGGATCAGACTGATATGCTTCAGGAAAGTTTTTCTCTGTGAAAGGCACATGTTGAGCAAAAAGAGGCTGCTTCTTGGGTGGTAACTAGCCATAGAACAAGCTATTATGCTATTGTTCGTTTCCAGGTTGAGCGCTTCTCTCTTTTTATTTATGCAAATTATGACATTTTGGGAAGTCTCCCTAAGTGTGATGCGGGAATCCAGACGTGGACCCGTTGCTCAGTGTGCCTAGAGGGATATGGCTGCACCTCACTGACGAGGCCCACAATAGGCCGAAACGTACATCTGGGGTTTTGCTGTTTCTCTCGTTCAGAGAAGGATTGCCTGGTATTTCGGGGCTGGACTGTACTGTGAAGTCAGGATCAGACTGATATGCTTCAGGAAAGTTTTTCTCTGTGAAAGGCACATGTTGAGCAAAAAGAGGCTGCTTCTTGGGTGGTAACTAGCCATAGAACAAGCTATTATGCTATTGTTCGTTCCCAGGTTGAGCGCTTCTCTCTTTTTATTTATGCAAATTATGACACTTAGTGAAGTCTCCCTAAGTGTGATGCGGGAATCCAGACGTGGACCCATTGCTCAGTGTGCCTAGAGGGATATGGCTGCACCTCACTGACGAGGCCCACAATAGGCCGAAACGTACGTCTGGGGTTTTGCTGTTTCTCTCGTTCAGAGAAGGATTGCCTGGTATTTCGGGGCTGGACTGTACTGTGAAGTCAGGATCAGACTGATATGCTTCAGGAAAGTTTTTCTCTGTGAAAGGCACATGTTGAGCAAAAAGAGGCTGCTTCTTGGGTGGTAACTAGCCATAGAACAAGCTATTATGCTATTGTTCGTTTCCAGGTTGAGCGCTTCTCTCTTTTTATTTATGCAAATTATGACATTTTGGGAAGTCTCCCTAAGTGTGATGCGGGAATCCAGACGTGGACCCGTTGCTCAGTGTGCCTAGAGGGATATGGCTGCACCTCACTGACGAGGCCCACAATAGGCCGAAACGTACGTCTGGGGTTTTGCTGTTTCTCTCGTTCAGAGAAGGATTGCCTGGTATTTCGGGGCTGGACTGTACTGTGAAGTCAGGATCAGACTGATATGCTTCAGGAAAGTTTTTCTCTGTGAAAGGCACATGTTGAGCAAAAAGAGGCTGCTTCTTGGGTGGTAACTAGCCATAGAACAAGCTATTATGCTATTGTTCGTTTCCAGGTTGAGCGCTTCTCTCTTTTTATTTATGCAAATTATGACATTTTGGGAAGTCTCCCTAAGTGTGATGCGGGAATCCAGACGTGGACCCGTTGCTCAGTGTGCCTAGAGGGATATGGCTGCACCTCACTGACGAGGCCCACAATAGGCCGAAACGTACGTCTGGGGTTTTGCTGTTTCTCTCGTTCAGAGAAGGATTGCCTGGTATTTCGGGGCTGGACTGTACTGTGAAGTCAGGATCAGACTGATATGCTTCAGGAAAGTTTTTCTCTGTGAAAGGCACATGTTGAGCAAAAAGAGGCTGCTTCTTGGGTGGTAACTAGCCATAGAACAAGCTATTATGCTATTGTTCGTTTCCAGGTTGAGCGCTTCTCTCTTTTTATTTATGCAAATTATGACATTTTGGGAAGTCTCCCTAAGTGTGATGCGGGAATCCAGACGTGGACCCGTTGCTCAGTGTGCCTAGAGGGATATGGCTGCACCTCACTGACGAGGCCCACAATAGGCCGAAACGTACGTCTGGGGTTTTGCTGTTTCTCTCGTTCAGAGAAGGATTGCCTGGTATTTCGGGGCTGGACTGTACTGTGAAGTCAGGATCAGACTGATATGCTTCAGGAAAGTTTTTCTCTGTGAAAGGCACATGTTGAGCAAAAAGAGGCTGCTTCTTGGGTGGTAACTAGCCATAGAACAAGCTATTATGCTATTGTTCGTTTCCAGGTTGAGCGCTTCTCTCTTTTTATTTATGCAAATTATGACATTTTGGGAAGTCTCCCTAAGTGTGATGCGGGAATCCAGACGTGGACCCGTTGCTCAGTGTGCCTAGAGGGATATGGCTGCACCTCACTGACGAGGCCCACAATAGGCCGAAACGTACGTCTGGGGTTTTGCTGTTTCTCTCGTTCAGAGAAGGATTGCCTGGTATTTCGGGGCTGGACTGTACTGTGAAGTCAGGATCAGACTGATATGCTTCAGGAAAGTTTTTCTCTGTGAAAGGCACATGTTGAGCAAAAAGAGGCTGCTTCTTGGGTGGTAACTAGCCATAGAACAAGCTATTATGCTATTGTTCGTTTCCAGGTTGAGCGCTTCTCTCTTTTTATTTATGCAAATTATGACATTTTGGGAAGTCTCCCTAAGTGTGATGCGGGAATCCAGACGTGGACCCGTTGCTCAGTGTGCCTAGAGGGATATGGCTGCACCTCACTGACGAGGCCCACAATAGGCCGAAACGTACGTCTGGGGTTTTGCTGTTTCTCTCGTTCAGAGAAGGATTGCCTGGTATTTCGGGGCTGGACTGTACTGTGAAGTCAGGATCAGACTGATATGCTTCAGGAAAGTTTTTCTCTGTGAAAGGCACATGTTGAGCAAAAAGAGGCTGCTTCTTGGGTGGTAACTAGCCATAGAACAAGCTATTATGCTATTGTTCGTTTCCAGGTTGAGCGCTTCTCTCTTTTTATTTATGCAAATTATGACATTTTGGGAAGTCTCCCTAAGTGTGATGCGGGAATCCAGACGTGGACCCGTTGCTCAGTGTGCCTAGAGGGATATGGCTGCACCTCACTGACGAGGCCCACAATAGGCCGAAACGTACATCTGGGGTTTTGCTGTTTCTCTCGTTCAGAGAAGGATTGCCTGGTATTTCGGGGCTGGACTGTACTGTGAAGTCAGGATCAGACTGATATGCTTCAGGAAAGTTTTTCTCTGTGAAAGGCACATGTTGAGCAAAAAGAGGCTGCTTCTTGGGTGGTAACTAGCCATAGAACAAGCTATTATGCTATTGTTCGTTTCCAGGTTGAGCGCTTCTCTCTTTTTATTTATGCAAATTATGACATTTTGGGAAGTCTCCCTAAGTGTGATGCGGGAATCCAGACGTGGACCCGTTGCTCAGTGTGCCTAGAGGGATATGGCTGCACCTCACTGACGAGGCCCACAATAGGCCGAAACGTACGTCTGGGGTTTTGCTGTTTCTCTCGTTCAGAGAAGGATTGCCTGGTATTTCGGGGCTGGACTGTACTGTGAAGTCAGGATCAGACTGATATGCTTCAGGAAAGTTTTTCTCTGTGAAAGGCACATGTTGAGCAAAATGAGGCTGCTTCTTGGGTGGTAACTAGCCATAGAACAAGCTATTATGCTATTGTTCGTTTCCAGGTTGAGCGCTTCTCTCTTTTTATTTATTTCTGAAGTTTGGCAGAGAAGGTCTTCCTCCAGGTGGTTCCATTATCTTCTATCTTCATACTGTGTGAAGGCAGAGCAGAGCAGAGGTGCGGAGGGGTCTCCCTTGATGCGCAGATCCGAATCGTCAGTCTCCAGTGGCAGTTCTCAGCAGTAGTCCTCAGTGGCGCACTTGTAACTTGTAAACTACCCAACCCACACAGCCGGCCACACACTCAACCCAATCTTCTCCTCAGGCAACCACATCTCAGTCAATCACATCACCGAACTCCTCTGGACTGACCACCACTGCATACATTTCTCCTTCAACAAACCCACCATCCAACTCCGACAGTACCACCCGCCCCGCAGAAACATCACCCTAGATCAACTACACTGCACCCTAAACAAATCCTCCCCACCTACCTTCACAGACGCAAACTCCTCCGCACGTAACCTCCACCACTGGATTACAGACTGCTCCAACACCCTCGCCCCCTTCAAAAAACCGTCTAGCCGCCAAACCATCAAAAAGGCCAGCTGGTTCACCCTGACCCTCCAGGACTCCAAACACCACTGAAGACAATTGGAAAGAACCTGGAGATCCAGCAATAACCTGGAGATCCAGCAAGACCCTACTAGAAAAAGTTGCCTTTAAAGAAGCAATCACCACCCACCACCACCTCAATCACCAATCACCACCCACCACCACAGCCACCACAGCCATCCAAGACAGAATCAACTCTAACAACAGCAAGGAGTTGTTCTCAGTCATCAAGGAATTCTCTAAACCCAACAGCGACATCACCAACATCCCTCCCTTCCAGGACCTCTGCAATACCCTTGCTGCACACTTCCACCGCAAGATCCTCGACATCTATGATAGTTTCACGCCTCATAACTCAACCTCCACCACCCACTCCCCTACACCGACTACACATCAACTGCTCCATCAAAACTGGCACCTTCCCCGATGTCTGGAAGCACCCAGAACTGAAACCCCTGTTGAAGAAACCCTCGGCAGACCCCACAGACCAGAATAACTACCACCCCATCTCTCTGCTCCCCTTCCCGGCCAAAGTCATAGAGAAATCCATCGACTTACAATTTATTGACCACATTGAGGCCAACCACACCCTGGACCACTCCCAATCCAGTTTCAGAAGCAACCACAGCACCGAGACCACCCTCCTCGCCACCACAGGTGACATCCATGCCATGCTCAACCAATGAGTAACCGCCACCCTCATCCTCCTAGACCTCTCAGCAGCATTGCCCTGGAATGGATCACCTCCTTCCTCATGGGCAGGACCCAGAAAGTCAGACTCCCACCCTTCTCCTCCAAACCCACACCAGTCAACTGCAGTGTACCGCAAGGCTCTTTGCTGAGCCCCACCCTCTTCAACATCTACATGGCCCTTCTCGCCGCCATCATCTGATGTCACAACCTCAACATCGTCTCCTACGCCGATGACACCCAGTTAATCATCTCACTCACCCAAGATCCCTCCACCACCAAAAAGAACGTCCACGAATGCCTGACAGCAGTCGCCGCCTGGATGAATGACAACCAGCTCAAACTAAATACAGACAAAACCAAAGTCCTCCTCCTCGGACCCAATAAATCCGCATGGGATGACTCCTGGTGGCCCACAGCACTCGGTCACCCTCCAACCCCAACTGACCACGCATGAAATCTAGGCTTCATCCTGGATTCCTCACTCTCCATGGACCGACAAATCAATGCCATCACCTCAACATTCTTCTACATTCTCCACCTGCTACAAAATATCTTCAAGTGGATCCCTTCCGAAACCAAGAAAACAGTCTCCCATGCCCTCCTTGTCAGCAGCCGGTTGGACTACGGCAAATCACTCTACGCTGGCTACACCATCAAACTCCAAAAGAGACTCTAACGTATCCAGAATGCCTCAGCCAGACTCATTCTCTACATCCCTCTCCAATGCCACATCACGAACACCTAAGGAACCCTCACTGGCTCCCCATCAGTAAGAGAATCACCTTCAAGCTCCTTACCCACGCGTTCATGGCCCTACACAACATCGGACCCGAATACATCAACAACCGCGTAAATTTCTACACTCCTGCCAGACAACTCTGATCGGCCGACCAAGCATTCGCAGTCATCCCCCGCATCAGCAAATCTACAGCGGGCGGAAGATCCTTCTCCCGCATGGCAGCAAGGACTTGGAACACCCTCCCGCTGCACCTCAGACAATCCACTTCCCTTACAAAATTCAGAAAGGACCTCAAAACCTGGCTCTTCGAATGAACACCCATCTCCTCCTATTAACTTTCCCTTAGCACCTTGAGACCCTCATGGGTGATTAGTTTGAGCTCTATAAGTACCCAATAGATAGAAAAATAGATAAATAGATAGATAGTGATAGTCTTGTGTGGAGGCAATCCTCAGCGACATGGAGGCTCCTCTTAATTCGATCTCCGGCGTACACTAAAAATTGAATGGAAGGTACCGCAATTAATTTAGGGTACCTTACATTCCTATTGGTTGAAATTTTGAAATCAGCCAATAGGATTAGAGCTACTGAAATCCTATTGGCTGTTCAAATCAGCCAATAAGATTTCAGTAGCTGTCATCCTATTGGCTGATTTCCAAAGTTCAACGAATAGCAATGCAAGGTACCCCAATAAATATGGGGTACCATACATTCAATCTTCAGTGTGCGACGATTGCAGGAAGAGGAGCATCCACGCCACTGAGGAACGCCACCACTGAAGATCGCCGCTGAGAACCGCTGCTAAGGACTGCATCAGTGAAGCCCGCTCCGCACCTCCGCTCCATGCCACCTTCTCTCCTAATAAAGAGAGAAGATGATGGAGCCGCCTGGAAGAAGACCTTCAGGAATGGTGAGTACCTATTTTGGGCTTAGTTTTAGTATTTTTTTTTATTTTATATTTTTTTATTTTTTTAAGATTAGGGATTTAATGGGCTGTAATACAAATGCCCCTTAGGGGGCAATGGGTAGTTTAGGTTTTTTTAATGTTAGTTTTTTTTGGGGGGGGGTTTGGTGTGTGTGGGGTTTTTACTGTTAGGGAGACTTAGTATTTTTTAAACATAAAAGAGCTGTTTTACTTAGGGCAAGGCTGTACAAAAGGCCCTTTTACTATTGTTTTTACTATTGGTAGTTTAGTTTAGATTAGGGGGTGTTTTTAGTTTGGGGGCTTTTTTATTTTCATAGGGATTAGGTTTAACTTTTTAATTTTTTTAAAATTTTGTTTATTTTTTCTATAATGTTAGACTTTTTAATTTTTTGTAATTTAATGTTAGGATTTTTTATTTTCAGTGTAATTTAGTAGTAATTGGGTTTAATTTCGGGGGTGTTAGGGGTTAATGTTGGGGTTGTTGGTTTATGGGTTAATAGGTTAATTAGGTTTATCGGCTTGGGGGTTAATAATATAATTAGTTGGTGTTGTAGGGTTTGGCGGTTTAGGGGTTAATGTAATTTATTTAGTTGGCATTGTGCGGGTTGGGCTTCGTGCGGGTGGTTATTTTTTTTCTTAATACTTTGTGCGGGCAATTTTTTTTTACATTTTTTTTATTTCTTGTGGGTTGTTACGTGTTTTTTAGTAATTTCATGTGGGCTGTTGATTTGTTTTTTTTTAAAGTCTTTGCCTATGCTGCATCCAGGTGAATTCTTTTGGCTGCTTTGCATAGCCAACATTCCTTTGAGGATGCGTGCGCAACTGGCGTCGGCGACGGACATGTTACCAATGCGATTAAAGTATAGATAATCATTCCTGAAGTGTTTGCATTTCTTTACTGATTTTCAAGCCAGATAACAAGTGGAGCATAAATTGACAATTAGGCTTGAGCTTTAATTGCGCTAGAAGCAGTTTCTTTGCGCTTGTTGGGTTGCACTTATAGTATGAGTTGAAAGTAAACTGTTTTTGCTCTCTTGCTAACCTGACAGGCGCAAGAAAGCTGAAGTTAGAATATCATATGGGTATTCACGCATTCCCTCATAGGAGTCAATAGAGAAAAAAAAATGGAAAAAAAGCCCCACTCTATTGCAAACCTGATCGCATATTCTCTTATATTTCACTTAGCAGAATATGTTCTATTTATTCATAAATACATAATAAATTTGATGTTTTCTTTTTTGGTAAAATATTTATCTATACCTATAGATGATGAAATACAGATATATATATATATATATATATATATATATATATATATATATATATATATATATATATAGGAATATCCATTTATAAATACAAAGAACATATTTTGCTATGTGAAGAACATTGGAATGTCAAATATTTCCACTAAATACATACGGCTAGATTACGAGTTTTGCATTATGAGCTGTGCGTTGCTATCTTGCACGTTATTGTCACCTCTCACTTACCTACAGCGCTGGTATTACAGGTTTTAATAAACCCGGCGTTAACAGACAAGAAGTGAACGTAGAGCAAAATTGTGCTCCATACCGCACTCCAATACCAGCGCTGCTTAAGTCAGCGGTGAGCGGGTTGTACATGCTCGTGCACGATTTCCCCATAGACATCAATAGGGAGAGCCAGCTGAGAAAAAGTCTAACACCTGCAAAAAAGCAGTGTAAAGCTTAGTAACGCTGCCCCATTGATTCCTATGGGGAAACACATTTTATGTTTACACCTAACACCCTAACATGAACCCCGAGTCTAAACACCCCTAATCTTACACTTATTAACCCCTAATCTGCCGTCCCAACATCGCTGACAGCTAAATTATACTTATTAACCCCTAATCTGCTGTTCCGGACATCGCCGCCACTAAAATAAACATATTAACCCCTAAATACTAGTTAAATATTATTAACCCCTAATCTGCCGCCCCTAACATCGCCGCCACCTACCTTCATTTATTAACCCCTAATCTGCCGCCCCCAACGTCGCCGCCACTATACTAAATTTATTAACCCCTAAACCTTAGTCTAACCCTATAACCCACTAACTTAAATATAATTCAAATAAATCTAAATAAAACTTACTATTAATAACTAAATAATTCCTATTTAAAACTAAATACTTACCTATAAAATAAACCCTAAGCTAGCTACAATAATAGTTACATTGTATCTAGTTTAGGATTTATTTTTATTTTACAGACAAGTTTGTATTTATTTTAACTAGGTAGAATAGTTACTAAATCCAAGATGGCATCCCTTAAATTCAGATTGGCTTGTAGAATACTATCAGCCAATCGGAATTAAGGTTGAAAAAATCCTATTGGCTGATGCAATCAGGACCACTTCTACCGGCTTGGATGAAGACTTCTCCTGGCTTCGTTGAGGACTTCTTGCCGCTTCGATGAGGACTTCTCCCGGCTTCGTTGAGGATGGATGTCGGATCTTCAAAACTGTAAGTGGATCTTCAGGGGGTTAGTGTTAGGTTTTTTTAAGGGTTTATTGGGTGGGTTTTATTTTTAGGTTAGGGTTTGGGCTGCAATAGAGCTAAATGCCCTTTTAAGGGCAATGCCCATCCAAATGCCCTTTTCAGGGCAATGGGGAGCTTAGATTTTTTTAGTTAGGGTTTTATTTGGGAGGGTTGGTTATGTGGGTGGTGGGTTTTACTGTTGGAGGGGTTGTTTGTATTTTTTTCAGGTAAAAGAGCTGATTTCTTTGGGGCAATGACCCAAAAAAGGCCCTTTTAGGGGCTATTGGTAGTTTAGTTTAGGCTAGGTTTTTTTTTATTATTTTGGGGTTATTTTTTATTTTGATAGGGCTATTAGATTAGGTGTAATTAGTTTAAAGATCTTGTAATTTGTTTTTTATGTTCTTTAATTTAGTGGGGGGTTTTGTAATTTAGCTAATTGTATTGAATTTAGTTATTTGTATTTAATTTAGGGAATTTATTTAATTGTAGGGTTGGGTTAGGTGCTAGTGTAAGACAGGTTAGGTTTTATTTTACAGGTCAATTTGTATTTATTTTAGCTAGGTAGTTAGTAAATAGTTAATAACTATTTAGTAACTATTCTACCTAGTTAAAATAAATACAAACTTGCCCGTAAAAAATAAATAAACCCTAAGCTAGATACAATGTAACTATTAGTTATATTGTAGCTAGCTTAGGGTTTATTTTATAGGTAAGTATTTAGTTTTAGGAATTATTTAGTTACTAATAGTAAGTTTTAGTAGGATTTATTTTAATTATATTTAAGTTAGGGGGTGTTAGGGTTAGGGTTAGACTTAAGTTTAGGGGTTAATAAATTTAATATAGTGGCGGAGATGTTGGGGGCGGCAGATTAGGGGTTAATAAATGTAGGTAGGTGGCGGCGTTGTTAGGGGCAGGAGATTAGGGGTTAATAATATTTAACTAATGTTTGTGAGGCGGGAGTGTGGCAGTTTAGGGGTTAATATGTTTATTATAGTGGAGGCGAAGTCGGGAGAAGCAGATTAGGGTTTAATAGCTTTATTTTAGTGTTTGCGATAGGGAGGGCCTCGGTTTTGGGGTTAATAGGTAGTTTATGGGTGTTAGTGTACTTTTTAGCACTTTAGTTATGAGTTTTATGCTACAGCGTTGTAGTGTAAAACTCATAACTACTGACTTTAGAATGCATTACGAATCTTGACGGTATAGGGTGTACCGCTCGCTTTTTGGCCTCCCAGGACAAGCTTGTAATACCGGCGCTGTGGAAGTCCCATTGAAAATAGACTATACGCAATTTGCGTAAGTTGATATGCGGTAAGGCCAAAAAAGTGTGCGGTGCCCCTAAATCTGCAAGACTCGTAATACCAGCGGTAGTTAAGAAGCAGTATTATGAGGCTTAACACTGATTTTTTACTCATAACGTAAGACTCGTAATCTAGCCGGTTGTTATCAACTTTATTAAAAATTAATATTGCATAATTATGCTTTTACATGTTTTCATCTACTTAACTGCAAATGGCTCCAATGCACGTATATATATATATATATATATATATATATATGTATAAATATATATATATATATATATATATATACTGTATATATGTGTGTTTTTTGCAATTTATTTACTAGCAGTGGCTCTCACACCCAGCTCTGATGACTTTATCCCCCTTGTACTTTTATTAATGGTTAGTGCTGGCACAGGGCATACTTTTTCTCTTCCTTCATATTTTCTATCCCCTATTTTCTGTATATTTTTATCTATATATGTATACGTATGAATTTATGTGTTTAAATGTGTATATATGTCTTTCAATACATATATACACATATAAATAAATACATATGTACACACACATAGATACACACACATATATACATATATATATATATATATATATATATATATATATATATATATATATATATATATATATATATACCTTTAGAGATATATATGTATGTATCTCAATATTAAAGCCATTTGTCTT
Organism: Bombina bombina; assembly: GCF_027579735.1. NCBI lineage: Eukaryota > Metazoa > Chordata > Amphibia > Anura > Bombinatoridae > Bombina > Bombina bombina. The sequence goes on from NC_069502.1 coordinate 922,355,428, forward strand.
TTTATTTTTAACACCTGAAACCTTATATCTTTGAACCTTTATAACTTTTTTGTGCAATATTTTTTTAAAATATTTTTTATTATATAGTGTTATTATGAATGTAACTGTACTTTGTAATGTATTTTGATGTGTTTTGTGCAAATATGATTTTAAGAGGTCATCATGGGTGTTAAAATAGAAAATATAATGCAAACAAATATTCAAAAATTACTTTTTCAATGCTACTTTTTATTATTATTATTATTATTATTATTATTATTATTATCAGGTATTTGTAGAGCGCCAACAGATTCCGCAGTGCTGTAATGTACTTTTGAATCATTTTAACACACAGAAAAGTTAACACAGGGCAAAGTCACTTAAAAACCACTTGATAAGCATTTTTTCAAATAGTTTTTAATGGCTTCACATTAAAGAATGTTAAGAAAAGCAATTTAAAGCCTTTGGAATAGTACCTAATATTGATTGATTGATTGATTGATTGATAAATATATGTGCTAAACCAGAAATAGATTCAGTAATAGATAAATCAATGTACAGAGCATATTCAAAATGAAAAACAATATATGTCACAAAAGCATTTAGTGCTAATCAAAATATATATTTTATGCTTATTTAAACTACAAACATCTGGCCTCTTATATTTTTTCCTGTTGTCACTCTTCTAGCAGAACATACATATCACCATTGGTAACATTCCATAAATTCCGATAGTGTTCCTGCAGAGCTATGTGTTGGATTTACATAGACAGCCTTTCCTTCACAATGAAAAACATTTATGCTCATATTCTGGGCAGGGGAGCACAGCTTGAAAAAAGCCTGAGTTTTGCTTTTTTTATATATATATTATCTGCCATCATCTTAGATATTGGTAGTAATGCTTCTGTGCATTTTTCAAAGACATATAGTTTAACATACATTAAACTACACATGAATTGACCTATGGATATGTGCAAAGTATTTAATTTGTTAACTAAACATCTGCAGCAAGTGACAAAATAAAGTTATAAAAGCAGCATTCTGGTGCAAAATAATGTATTTTTTGCATAATAAAATAAATAAACAAATAAATCTCAATGGGATTATTGAACCAGAAATTTAAAAAGCAAAGAACCCCCCCCCCCCCAAAAAAAAAAAAGAAAAAAAGAACAGAATATTCTGATTTTGAAATAGTTTTAATTTTTTTCTAAAAGCTTATTAATATTTTTTATACAAAATATTCCATGGGAATGGCTGAATGCCATTAACCATAGATTTATATTAAAACGAAAATACTAATTAATGGCTTTGATGATTTTTATACTGCAAAATTCCATTAAAGGGACACTGTAACCAACATTTTTCATTCGTGATTCAGATTGAGCATGAAATTTTAAGCAACTTTCTAATTTACTCCTATTATCAAATGTTCTTCATTCTCTTGGTATCTTTATTTGAAATGCAAGAATGTAAGTTTAGATGCCGGCCCATTTTTGGTGAACAACCTGGGTTGTCCTTGCTGATTGGTGGATAAATTCATCCACCAATAAAAAAGTGCTGTCCAGAGTACTGAAACCAAAAAAAAAAAGCTTAGATGCGTTCTTTTTCAAATAATGATAGCAAGAGAATGAAGAAAAATTGAAAATAGGAGTAAATTAGAAAGTTGCTTAAAATTGCATGATCTTTCTGAATTACAAAAGAAAAAATTTGGGTTCAGTGTCCCTTTAAGTTTTCAAGATAGCATTTACTTTTCTCTCCAGTAGTTCCTCTAGATCTAGGTATATAGTGGATGTAAGAGTTTAATTTATCTGCCAGTTTCTATTAGACTCCAGTATTAACCTCAGTGCTTCCACACACCATTGTCCTCTTCTGTAGATACCTGTTAGATGCTTCTGTTCCTGGATTTGTTCAAGTTTTAACAGTGTCCAGAGGAAGCGTAGTATTAAATAAATAGTTTTCTCTTCTATATACCCAAAAGAGGAACTAGCAAGAGAGACAGTTCAAAAATGTGAATTTACATTATTCCAAGAAGAAAAAAAAATGGATATGATCAAGGTAAGTAAATCTCTGGGTACAGACAGAACACAACTAAGGGTTCTACTGGAAAGTTTCACTCTAACTATTTAAAGACTTTTCCACCTTAGGCATGTTCCCTCATGACTGGTGTAAAGCTGGCATGGTGTTCCTTTTTGAAAAGTAGATCAGAGCTCATCTGGGAAGCCATAGTCCATTAACTCGGACATCAGTGATGGGGAAGCTATTAGAAGGCATTATATTTAGAAAGTATATTAATAAATACAGGATAATGAATGACAGTTAGTATGGTTCTATGAGAAATATGTAATGTCAAACTAATCTAATTGGTTTCTACATGGAAGTATATCGTAACATTGATAAAAATGAATCAGTTAATGTTAAATAATTGGATTTTGCAAGGCTTTTGATGCAGTGTCACTTGATAGATTGTTGTACAAAGTTAAGTTAAGTTTTAAACCCAGCGTTAGCCTCTATAAAGTGAGCGAAGAGCAAAATTTAGCTCCACATATCACCTCAATAGCAGCGCTGCTTACGGTAGCGGTGAGCTGCCAGCACTCCTTACGGTAGCGGTGAGCTGGCTAAACGTGCTCGTGCATGATTTCCCCATAGGAAACAATGGGGCAGAATCGGCTGAAAAAAAAACTAACACTTGCAAAAAAGCAGCGTTCAGCTCCTAACGCAGCCCCATTGATTCCTATGGGGAAAGAAAATTTATGTCTACACCTAACACCCTAACATGAACCCCAAGTCTAAACACCCCTAACCTTACACTTATTAACCCCTAATCTGCCGACCCCGACATCGCCGACACCTGCATAATATTATTAACCACTAATCTGCCGCTCCGGACACCGCCGCCACATACATTATACTTATGAACCCCTAATCTGATGCCCTCAACATCGCCGACACCTACTTTATATTTATTAACCCTTAATCTGCCCCCCCAACGTCGCCGCAACTATATTAAATGTATTAACCCCTAATCTGCCGCCGCCAACGTCGCTGCCACTATAATAAAGTTTTTAACCCCTAAACCTAAGTCTCACCCTAACCCTAACACCCCCTAACTTAAATATAATTTAAATAAATATAAATAAAATAACTACAATTAAATAAATTATTCCTATTTAAAACTAAATACTTACCTATAAAATAAACCCTAAGATAGCTACAATATAACTAATAGTTACATTGTAACTAGCTTAGGGTTTATTTTTATTTTACAGGCAACTTTGTATTTATTTTAACTAGGTAGAATAGTTATTAAATAGTTATTAACTATTTAATAACTACCTAGCTAAAATAATTACAGATTTACCTGTAAAATAAACCCTAACCTAAGTTACAATTACACCTAACACTACACTATAAATAAATTAATTACCTAAATTAAATTAAACTAATTACAATTAAATAAAATAAACTAAAGTACAAAAAAAACAAACACTAAATTACAAAAAAATAATAAAATAATTACAAGAATTTTAAACTAATTACACCTACTCTAATCCCCCTAATAAGATAAAAAAGCCCCCAAAATAAAATAATGTCCAGGCTTCTTTCACAATGATGGGGAGACTGTTTCATAGAGATGGAGTGGCATGGCTAAAAGCTTTAAAACCACATTTTTCAGAAATTCTTGACACATTTAGCTTCAAGGTACGTGCTAATAAAAGAGATTGAGATGGGGCATATTGGGACATTTGGCACCAGTAATTATTTTAGATACTGTAGCTCTGTCCATGATTATGCAAAGTTTTGTAAGATAGAAGGCCTATCTTGAATTGTATGTACTATTTCATTGACAACCAGTGCATAAAGTGGAGTGTGGGGCCCACATTTTGTAATTTTGACTGACCAGTGAGCAGCTTACTGCAGATTTTTTATACCAACTGAAGACAGCAGAGTAGTTTTCTGGGGGACCATAATAAAGTGCATTACAATAGTACATACAAAATGTAACCAAAGCATGGATGATTGTGGGAGGATCCTATTCAGGAATCATCCTGGCTATATTCTTTAAATAAAAGAATGAGGCTTAGACTGTGGCTGCTATTAGTGATGTCCCAAACTGTTCGCCCGCGAACGGTTCACAGCGAACTCAGCTTGTTCGCGTTCGCCGCTGCGGGCGAACACATGCGATGTTCGATCCGCCCCCTATGTGTCATCATTGAGGAAACTTTGACCCTGTATGTCACAGCCTTCTGACACATTAGAGCCAATCAGCATCAGACACTCCCTCACAGACCCTCCCAGCTCCTGGTCAGCAGCCATTTTAGACTCATAACGACCTTGCTTTCTTAGTGAGAGGACGTTTTGTGTTGCTGCTGCTGACATTATAGGGAAATAGATAGCTAGGCTAGTGGATTTAGTGTCCACTACAGTCCTGAAGGACTCATCTCATCTCTGCTGCAAGGACAGCACCCCAAAAAGCCCTTTTTAGGGCTAGAACTTCAGCCATTTTTTTTTCTTAGTATATTTATTAGCATTTGCCTGGCTTTCAGCCTGTGTGTGAGGCTCACAGCATATGATGTGATTAGTGCCACCACTGATATCTGCCTAACAACATTAGTTTAAATTTAACCAACAAAAATTTGAAATTATTTTGCTAGTGTAATTTATTTTCATTTTCTATCAGGCCTGTGTCACACAGCATATACTCTGGTTCATTGCTCTGTGACAGCCACCAGTGGTCATATCCGCTTATAACATTATTTTAAATTTAAAAAAAAACTTTTAAATCATTTTGCTAGTGTAATCTAATTTAATTTTCTATCAGGCCTGTGTCTGTCAGGCTCACAGTGTCACATAGCATATACTTCAGTTTTTTTCAGTCTTTTGGTTAATTGTTCTGTGCCAGCCACCACTCATATCTGCTTCACCTTATTTTAAATTAAAAAAAAAAACTTTTAAATTATTTTGTTAGTGTAATCTAATATCATTTTCTATCAGGCCTGTGTGTTTTGCTGACTTACAGAGAATACTGTGTTCAATTGCTGCCCTCCCTAGTCTATCAGCCACGACTCATATGTGTTTAACCTTTTTTAAATTCCCCCAGAAAAAACACTTTAAATCATTTTGCTAGTGTAATCTAATTGTATTTTCTATCAGGCCTGTGTGTATCTGACTTACAGAGCCTACTGTTTTTAATTGCTGCCCTTCCAAGGCTATCAGCCACGACTCATATGTGCTTAACCTTTTTCTTTAAATAAAAAAAAAAATCTTTAAATCATTATGCTAGTGTAATCTAATTTTATTTTCTATCAGGCCTGTGTCTAACTGTCTATCTGACTTACAGAGCATACTGTTGTTAATTGCTGCCCTACGTAGCAGCCAGCCAGTGCCACCACTCATATCTGCTTAACATTATTTTAATATTAAAATATAAACTTTTAAATTATTTTGCTAGTGTAATCTAACTTCATTTTCTATCAGGCCTGTGTTTTTCTCACTTACACAGCATACTGTGTTAAATTGCTGCCCTACCTACCAGCCACAACTCATATCTGCTTTACATTATTTTAAAGTAAAAAAAAAAAATTAAATCATTTTGCTAGTGTAATTTAATTTCTCTTTCCATCAGGCATGTGTGTTTCTGGCCCACATCATATAGCGTTACACAGTTTTTTTTGTTTTTTTTTTCCACCACTTATATCTGGTGTAACAACATTAGTGTCAATTTTATTTAAAAAATTTTTTAACATCAGTCCTCTTCTAGTATTAATAATTTTTAGTAGCCAGGCTGCCATTAGTGCCAGCCTGTGTGTCAGGCTGCCAGCATATACTGTGCCTACTTCCATCCTCAGTGCCAGTCCACCACTCCTATCTGTTGTAACATAACATTAAATGTTTTAAAAAAAACTTTTACATCACTCTTCGAGTGTTATTTAATATTAGTTCACAGGCCAGCCTGCCACCACTTGTGCCAGCCTGTGTGCCAGGCCCACTTGCCAACTAGTTACACCAATCACAGTTGTTGTAACAGTATTGTTAATCTTTAAAATTAAAAATTGTTCGATTGTGAATCATCAGTTTGCTCGTGCCATTGAATTGCACTTTCCTCCTGCCTGCCAGCCTGTGTGCCAGGCCCAACTAGCCAATTAGTGCCACCAATCATATTTCTTGTAACAGTATAGAAAAATGTTTAAATCATAAGTTTTTTGACTGCAAATCTTCAGTCTCCCAGTGCCATTGAATTGCAGTTTCCTCCTGCCTGCCAGCCTGTGTGCCAGGCCCAACTAGCCAATTAGTGCCACCAATCATATTTCTTGTAACAGTATCGAAAAAATTGTAAATCATCACTTTTTTGACTGTGAATCTGCAGTCTACTAGTGTCCTTGAATTGCATTTTCCTCCTGTCTGCCAGCCTGTGTGCCAGGCCGACTTGCCGACTAGTTACACCAATCATATTTGTTGTAACAGTATTGTTAATATTTAAAATTAAAAATTGTTAGATTGTGATTGTGAATCATCCGTTTGCTCATGCCATTGAATTGCACTTTCCTCCTGCCTGCCAGCCTGTGTGCCAGGCCCAACTAGCCAATTAGTGCCACCAATCATATTTCTTGTAACAGTATTGAAAAAATTGTAAATCATCACTTTTTTCACTGTGAATCTGCAGTCTACTAGTGCCCTTGAATTGCATTTTCCTCCTGCCTGCCAGCCTGTGTGCCAGGCCGACTTGCCAACTAGTTACACCAATCATATTTGTTGTAACAGTATTGTTAATATTTAAAATTAAAAATTGTTAGATTGTGATTGTGAATCATCAGTTTGCTCGTGCCATTGAATTGCACTTTCCTCCTGCCTGCCAGCCTGTGTGCCAGGCCCAACTAGCCAATTAGTGCCATCAATCATATTTCTTGTAACAGTATTGAACTTAAGAATACTTAAGAAAACCTAGTTATACCAGTACCACCATGGGTCCCAGACCGCATGTTTTGTTGTTATACTTTGTCAGGGTAATCATGCAGGCCATATAGACCGCCCTTGATAGGGGAAGTAACAGGGGTTAAAGTGCAAAGAATAGTACAACTTAACACAACCTAGTTAACATTAACAGTGGTTCCCAGACCGCATGTCTTGTTATTAGATTTTGCCAGGATAATCAGCCAGGCCATATAGACCTCCCCGGAGTAACAGGGATTAAAGTGCTAAGAATAGTACTACTTAACACAACCTAGTTACCATGGGTCCATGACCGCATGTTTTCTTATTATACTTTGTCAGGGTAATCATGCAGGCCATATAGACCTCCCTTGATAGGGGGAGAAACAGGGATTACAGTTCTAAGAATAGTACTACTTAACACAACCTAGTTACCATGGGTCCCAGACCAGATGTCTTGTTGTTATACTTTGTCAGGGTAATCATACACGCCATATAGACCTCCACCGATAGGAGGAGTTACAGGGCTGAAAGTGCTAAGAATAGTACTACTTAACACAACCTAGTTACCATGGGTCCAAGACCGCATGTTTAATTATTATACTTTGTCAGGGTAATTATATAACTAACAAATCTATCTATTTCTCTTCTATCGATTCTATCTAACTATCAATCTATGTATATCTATCTATCCTATCTATCTATCTATCTATCTATCTATCTTGTGTCCGGACTGTTTTGAGACAGCCACTTGTGTTTTTGACAAATTTGAAGTAGGAGGACAGACCAATCATCTTCTTCCATCTCCCGGTTCCAAAAATGAAGGCCATATCGACCTCCCCCGATAGGGGGAGTAACAGGTTGTAGTAAACTGCTAAGAATAGTACTACTTAACACACCACGGGTCACAGACCGCATGTCTTATTGTTATACTCTGTCAGGGAAATTATATATATTTCAAATCTATTTATTTATCTATCAAATCGATCGAACTATCAAACGTATCTATCAAATGTAGATTGCATCTATTGATCGATGTAATTCGGATCAATAAAATGTATATTACATATTTTGCTTGATGTAATTCGTATCTATCAAATGTATATTGCATCTTTGGATCGATAACATTCGTATCTATCAAATGGATATTGCATCTATTGATCTATGTAATTCGTATCTATCAAATGTATATTTCATCTATTGATCTATGTAATTTGTATTGATCATATGTATATTGCATCTATTGAGCTATGTAATCTATGTATCTATCTATCAAATCTATCTATCTCGTGGTTGTGCAAATGGACTGTTTGCGGTTGTTTGCGGTGCGTTACACTTGGAGTTTGCTCTGTGTGAAGCGGCCGTAACCCTTACACTACCAGATAGATACGACATCATAACTGATGTTTTAAAGCATGTTATTGCAAACAATTTGGGGATGTTAGGTGATTTAGGCCCTTTATGGGTTAAAAGCAGACTCTGCATCAACTATGTAATTTTCCATGGGAGTTTTGCCAGGGATCCCCCTCCAGCATGCCACAGTCCCAGTGTTAGTCCCCTTGAAACAACTTTTCCATCACTATTGTTGCCAGAAAGAGTCCTTGTAGGTTTTAAAGTTTGCCTGCCTATTGAAGTCAATGGCGGTTCGCGCGGTTCGCCAGTTCGCGAACAATACCGGAAGTTCGAGTCCGCCGTTCACGAACCGAAATTTTTAAGTTCGCAACATCACTAGCTGCTATATGATGTTTCAGGGAACGTTCACTGTCAAGCATAACATCAACATTTCTAACTAGTTATGAGGTAGTAGTCTTGATCCTCCAAATTATAGACGAATTTGTTGATCTTGTTACAGCTTAGTTGTCATCATAGGACATCTTCCCATTTTAAAACTGTTGTTTGTCAGAATTTCGTTTCAACCAATGGGCATTCATCCACTGCAAGATAATCTATACATTTTAAACATGTTATTGAGTTAAAGCCTTTTATTCAGGGTCTGAAAAACTAGATTATGACTTAAGCAAATTGGATATGTAGTTCCTTTTACAAAAATGTTTAAAGTAAAGCAAAACTGCTTTCTCTATTGCATACACATAGTTAAACCTCTAGTGTTGTTTTCAATATTGATGATATATAAAGGATAAAAAAGGTTACAAAATAATATGTGTATATACATAGATCCAAAACATTGCACAAAGCATTATTATATTTTGAGTGTCTCATCACCAAGAACTAGGGTGTAGGTTTTAAATTTGACCCATGGGTTTAGATTGTACTTTAAACACATATATAAAAAGATAAGGCTTGGAACAAAGAGTTGAAGTAAATTAATCATACCCAAAATGGACAAAAGTAAAAGTAATAAGGATCAGAAGTGGGCTTGTTCCTTTTATATACTTTTCATAAATAATGTTCATGAAGGATTAGATAGTAATATATCTATCTTTACTATTAATATTTAATTGTGTAAAGTGATAAGGTGATTTGCATAAACTGGAAGAATGAGCTAAGAATCAGCTAGGGGAATCAGCTAAGACCGAGAGCACTACCCCAGAGCAGATAAAGGCGTTTTTTGGAGCGGTAACTTGCCTAACCCTTAAGACAGCTGTGTCTTACATGCACATTTACTTTGTACATCTGGTACGCAGAATACATATAGTGATGTCGCGAACCTTAAAACTTCGGTTCGCGAACGGTGGATTCGCACTTCTGCTACTGCTCGCGAACCGGCGAACCGCGCAAACCGCCATTGACTTCAATAGGCAGGCGAACTTTAAAACCCACAAGGACTCTTTCTGGCCACAATAGTGATGGAAAAGTTGTTTCAAGGGGACTAACACCTGGACTATGGCATGCCGGAGGGGGATCCATGGCAAAACTTCCACGGAAAATTACATAGTTGATGCAGAGTCTGGTTTTAACCCATAAAGGGCCTTAATCACCTAACATTTCTAAATTTTATTTGAATAATGTGCTTTAAAACATCAGGTATGATGTTGTATCGATCAGATAGTGTAAGGGTTATGCCCGCTTCACAGTGACAGACCAAACTCCCCGTGTAACGCACCGCCAACAACTGCAAACAGTCCATTTGCACAACCACGAGATAGATAGATTTGATAGCTAGATACATAGATTACATAGATCAATAGATGCAATATACATATGATAGATACAAATTACATAGATCAATAGATGCAATATACATTTGATAGATACGAATTACATAGATCAATCGATGCAATATACATTTGATAGATACGAATTACATAGATCAAAAGATGCAATATACATTTGATAGATACGAATTACATATATCAATAGATGCAATTTATATTTGATAGATACGATTGATAGTTACATAGATTCAATAGATAAATAGATAGATTTGATAGATATATAATTTCCCTGACAGTGTATAACAGTAAGACATGCGGTCTGGGACCCGTGGTGTGTTAAGTAGTACTATTCTTAGCAGTTTACTACCTGTTCCTCCACCTATCGGGGGAGGTCTATATGGCCTGCATTTTTGGAACAGGGAGATGGAAGAAGATGATTGGTCTGTCCTCCTACTTCAAATTTGGCCTAAACACAAGTGGCTGTCTCAAATCAGTCCGGCCACGAGATAGATAGATTTGATAGATAGATATGCATAGATTGATAATTAGATAGAATCGATAGAAGATAAATAGATCGATTTGATAGATATATAATTACCCTGATAAAGTATAATAATAAAACATGGGTGTCCAAGCATGTTTTTTGTTCAGTCGAACTTTAGGAGTGTTGAATTCCACCGTCTCAGGCTGTCGCAAATCAAGCGCCTCACTGGCAGGTTGTTTCACCGCTGGATATCTGACAAGTGTGCCATGGCCGTGTAGGAACGCCTGAAATGGCCACACACCTTCCTGGCCTGCTTCAGGATGTCCTGTAAGCCTGGGTACTTATGCACAAATCGTTGTACAATCAAATTACACACATGTGCCATGCACAGCACATGTCAACTTGCCCAATTTCAATGCTGCCACCAAATTACTTCCATTGTCAGAAAAAACTTTGCCAATCTCCAGTTGGTGAGGAGTCAGACACTGATCCACCTGTGCGTTCAGGGCAGACAGGAGTGCTGGTGCGGTGTGACTCTCGGCTTTCAGGCAAGTCAACCCCAAGATGGCGTGACACTGCCGTATCCGGGATGTTGAATAGTATCTTGGGAGCTGGGGGGGTGCCGTTGATGTGGAGCAAGATGCAGCAGCAGAAGAGGACTGAGCCGAGGAAGAGGTTATGGAAGAGGATGGAGTAGGAGGAGTAGAGGAGGTAGCAGCAGGCCTGCCTGCAAGTCGTGGCGGTGTCACCAACTCCTCTGCAGAGCCATGCATTCCATGCTTGTCAGCCATCAGCAGGTTTACCCAATGCACAGTGTAGGTGATATACCTGCCCTGACCATGCTTTGCAGACCAGCTATCAGTGGTCAGATGGACCCTTGCCCCAACGCTGTGTGCCAGACATGCCATTACTTCCTTTCGCACAATCGAGTACAGGTTGGGGATTGCCTTTTGTGAAAAGAAATTTCGGCCGGGTACCTTCCACTGCGGTGTCCCAATAGCAACAAATTTTTTGAACGCCTCAGACTCCACCAGCTTATATGGTAAAAGCTGGCAGGCTAAGAGTTCATACAAGCCAGCTGTCAGACGCCGGACAAGGGGGTGACTTTGGGAAATTGGCTTCTTACACTCAAACATGTCCTTGACAGACACCTGACTGTGGGCAGATGACCAGGAACTGCTACGTAAGAGAGACTGATTGGAGGATGGTTGAGAGGGGGCAAGGAGGACAGTAGTGGTTGACGTGGATGAAGATGTTGGACCAGGAGGAGGATGGCGGCTTTGAGTTTGTGTGCTGCTTCTACTCATGTGTTCTTCCCATCGGCATTTGTGATGTGAGACCATGTGCCTTCGCAAAGCAGTTGTACCTAGGTGGGTGTTGGACTTCCCATGACTCAGTTTCTTTTGGCACAGGTTGCAAATGGCATCGCTGTTGTCAGAGGCAGACACACAAAAAAAATGCCACACTGCTGAGCTCTGCGATGACGGCATTCTGGTGGTGGCAACAGCATGCGTTGATTGGCGTGCTGTCTGGCTGACCCCGGGTGCCGATGCATGCTGTCTGACTGTGCCACTATCTCCTTGCGACGACCTCCCCCTGCTTCCAACTCGTCTCCTCCTCCTCCTCTCTGTCTCCCCATCTGAACTTTCCCCCTCTTCTTCTCTTGTAGCGGGCACCCATGTGACATCCACGGACACATCATCATCAACGCTTCACTTGTATCTGACAAATCAACAAAGGAAGCAGCAGCGGGTACAACATCATCATCATTATCACACCGTACGTCCATGTCTGTAATGCTGCCTGACTGAGACATATCACTGTTATCTACATCCTCTGTCAATGATGGTTGCGCATCACTCATTTCTTCCAACTGATGTGTCAATAACTCCTCTCGCAGATCAAGTGAAGCGGCTGTGGTGCTAGTGTTATTGGTGGCGGCAGGCGGTGGATGTTGCGTCAAGGTTAGGACTAGGAGCAGAAGCTGTAGAAGATTGGGTGTCCTGTGTTAGCCATTCAACTAGGTCCTCCTCAGAACTTTTCGCATCCATGGCACGTTGCCTCTGAACACTGTGCATAGTTGTAGGGTCTAAGGGAATCACAGCACCACGACCACGACGGCACCTGCGGGGTGGCCTGCCTCTGCCTGTCATTTTTTTTAAATGTATACTTACACTACTATTAAACAAATTATGAGTGGTGGCACAGGACAAGTGGGCACAGTATACGCTGTGAGCCTGACACAAAAAATCAGACTAATGTTTCACAGTCAAATTTTTTTTTTTTAAATATTTACAATATTGTTATAAAAAATATGATTGGTGGCACTAGTTGGCAAATGGGCCTGGCACACATGCTGGCAGGCAGGCAACTGCAATTCAATTGCACTAGCAGAATGATGATTCACAGTCAAAAAAGTTTTTATTTTAAATATTTACACTACTATTATAACAAATATGATTGGTGGCACTAGTTGGCAAGTGGGCCTGGCACACACGCTGGCAGGCGGGCAACTGCAATTCAATTGCACTAGCAGACTGATAATTCACAGTCAAAAAAGTTTTTTATTTTAAATATTTACAATACTGTTATAACAAATATGATTGGTGGCACTAGTTGGCAAGTGGGCCTGGTACACACGCTGGCAGGCAGGCAACTTCAATTAGATTATACTAGCAGACTGATGTTTCACAGTCAAAAAAGTTTTTTTTTTAAATATTTACAATACTGTTATAACAAATATGATTGGTGGCACTAGTTGGCAAGTGGGCCTGGCACACACGCTGGGAGGCAGGCAACTGCAATTAGATTACACTAGCTGACTGATGTTTCACAGTCAAAAAAGTTTTTTTTTAAATATTTACAATACTGTTATAACAAATATGATTTGTGGCACTAGTTGGCAAGTGATCCTGGCACACACGCTGGCAGGCAGGCAACTGCAATTCAATTGCACTAGCAGACTGATGATTCACAGTCAAAAAAAATTTTATTTTAAATATTTACACTACTGTTATAACAAATATGATTGGTGGCACTACTTGGCAAGTGGGCCTGGCACACTCGCTGGCAGGCAGGCAACTGCAATTCAATTGCACTAACAGACTGATGATTCACAGTCAAAAAAGTTTTTATTTTAAATATTTACAATACTGTTATAACAAATATGATTGGTGGCACTAGTTGGCAAGTGGGCCTGGCACACACGCTGGCAGGCAGGCAACTGGAATTCAATTGCACTAGCAGACTGATGATACACAGTCAAAAAAGTTTTTATTTTAAATATTTACACTACTGTTATAACAAATATGATTGGTGTCACTAGTTGGCAAGTGGGCCTGGCACACACGCTTGGAGGCAGGCAGCTGCAATTAGATTACACTAGCTGACTGATGTTTCACAGTCAAAAAAGTTTTTTTTTAAAATATTTACAATACTGTTATAACAAATATGATTGGCGGCACTAGTTGGTAAGTGGGCCTGGCACACGCTGGCAGGCAGGCAACTGCAATTCAATTGCACTAGCAGACTGATGATTCACAGTAAAAAAAGTTTTTATTTTAAATATTAACAATACTGTTATAACAAATATGATTGGTGGCAGTAGTTGGCAAGTGGGCCTGGCACACACGCTGGAAGGCAGGCAACATCAATTAGATTACACTAGCAGACTGATGTTTCACAGTCAAAAAAGTTTTTTTTTTAAATATTGACACTACTGTTATAACAAATATGATTGTTAGCACTAGTTGGCAAGTGGGCCTGGTACACACGCTGGGAGGCAGGCAACTGCAATTCAATTGCACTAGCAGACTGATGATTCACAGTCAAAAAAGTTTTTATTTTAAATATTTACACTACTGTTATAACAAATATGATTGGTGGCACTAGTTGGCATGTGGGCCTGGCACACATGCTGGCAGGCAGGCAACTGGAATTCAATTGCACTAGCAGACTGATGTTTCACAGTCAAAAAAGTTTTTATTTTAAATATTTACACTACTGTTATAACAAATATGATTGGTGGCACTAGTTGGCAAGTGGGCCTGGCACACACGCTGGCAGGCAGGCAACTGCAATTAGATTACACTAGCTGACTGATGTTTCACAGTCAAAAAAGTTTTTTTTTTAAATATTTACAATACTGTTATAACAAATATGATTGGTGGCACTAGTTGGCAAGTGGGCCTGGCACATACGCTGGCAGGCAGGCAACTGCAATTCAATGGCACTAGAAGACTGATGATTCACATATGATTGGTGGTACTAGTTGGCAAGTGGGCCTGGTACACACGCTGGGAGGCAGGCAACTGCAATTCAATTGCACTAGCAGACTGATGATTCACAGTCAAAAAAGTTTTTATTTTAAATATTTACAATACTGTTATAACAAATATGATTGGTGGCACTAGTTGGCATGTGGGCCTGGCACACATGCTGGCAGGCAGGCAACTGGAATTCAATTGCACTAGCAGACTGATGTTTCACAGTCAAAAAAGTTTTTATTTTAAATATTTACACTACTGTTATAACAAATATGATTGGTGGCACTAGTTGGCAAGTGGGCCTGGCACACACGCTGGCAGGCAGGCAACTGCAATTAGATTACACTAGCTGACTGATGTTTCACAGTCAAAAAAGTTTTTTTTAAAATATTTACAATACTGTTATAACAAATAAGATTGGTGGCACTAGTTGGCAAGTGGGCCTGGCACACACTGGCAGGCAGGCAACTTCAATTAGATTGCACTAGCAGACTGATGATTCACAGTCAAAAAAGTTTTTATTTTAAATATTTACACTACTGTTATAACAAATATGATTGGTGGCACTAGTTGGCAAGTGGGCCTGGCCCACATGCTGGCAGGCAGGCAACTGCAATTCAATTGCACTAGCAGACTGAGGATTCACAGTAAAAAAAAGTTTTTATTTTAAATATTTACAATACTGTTATAACAAATATGATTGGTGGCAGTAGTTGGCAAGTGGGCCTGGCACACACGCTGGCAGGCAGGCAACTTCAATTAGATTACACTAGCAGACTGATGATTCACAGTCAAAAAAGTTTTTATTTTAAATATTTACACTACTGTTATAACAAATATGATTGGTGGCACTAGTTGGCAAGTGGGCCTGGCCCACATGCTGGCAGGCAGGCAACTGCAATTCAATTGCACTAGCAGACTGATGATTCACAGTAAAAAAAAGTTTTTATTTTAAATATTTACAATACTGTTATAACAAATATGATTGGTGGCACTAGTTGGCAAGTGGGCCTGGCACACACGCTGGCAGGCAGGCAACTGGAATTCAATTGCACTAGCAGACTGATGATACACAGTCAAAAAAGTTTTTATTTTAAATATTTACACTACTGTTATAACAAATATGATTGGTGGCACTAGTTGGCAAGTGGGCCTGGCACACACGCTTGGAGGCAGGCAGCTGCAATTAGATTACACTAGCTGACTGATGTTTCACAGTCAAAAAAGTTTTTTTTTAAATATTTACAATACTGTTATAACAAATATGATTGGCGGCACTAGTTGGTAAGTGGGCCTGGCACACGCTGGCAGGCAGGCAACTGCAATTCAATTGCACTAGCAGACTGATGATTCACAGTAAAAAAAAGTTTATATTTTAAATATTTACAATACTGTTATAACAAATATGATTGGTGGCAGTAGTTGGCAAGTGGGCCTGGCACACACGCTGGCAGGCAGGCAACTTCAATTAGATTACACTAGCAGACTGATGTTTCACAGTCAAAAAAGTTTTTTTTTAAATATTGACACTACTGTTGTAACAAATATGATTGGTGGCACTAGTTGGCAAGTGGGCCTGGTACACACGCTGGGAGGCAGGCAACTGCAATTCAATTGCACTAGCAGACTGATGATTCACAGTCAAAAAAGTTTTTATTTTAAATATTTACAATACTGTTATAACAAATATGATTGGTGGCACAAGTTGGCAAGTGGGCCTGGCACACACCCTGGCAGGCAGGCAACTGGAATTCAATTGCACTAGCAGACTGATGTTTCACAGTCAAAAAAGTTTTTATTTTAAATATTTACACTACTGTTATAACAAATATGATTGGTGATACTAGTTGGCAAGTGGGCCTGGCACACACGCTGGCAGGCAGGCAACAGCAATTAGATTACACTTGCTGACTGATGTTTCACAGTCAAAAAAGTTTTTTTTTAAATATTTACAATACTGTTATAACAAATATGATTGGTGGCACTAGTTGGCAAGTGGGCCTGGCACATACGCTGGCAGGCAGGCAACTGCAATTCAATGGCACTAGAAGACTGATGATTCACAGTCAAAAAAAGTTTTTATTTTAAATATTTACAATACTGTTATAACAAATAAGATTGGTGGCACTAGTTGGCAAGTGGGCCTGGCACACACGCTGGGAGGCATTCAACTGCAATTCAATTGCACTAGCAGACTGATGATTCACAGTCAAAAAAGTTTTTATTTTAAATATTTACACTTCTGTTATAACAAATATGATTCATGGCACTAGTTGGAAAGTGGGCCTGGCACACACGCTGGCAGACAGGCAACTGCAATTAAATAACACTAGCAGGCTGATGTTTCACAATCAAAAAAGTTTTTTTAAAAAATATTTACAATACTGTTATAACAAATATGATTGGTGGCACTAGTTGGCAAGTGGGCCTGGCACACATGCTGGCAGGCAGGCAACTTCAATTAGATTACACTAGCAGACTGATGTTTCACAGTCAAAAAAGTTTTTTTTTAAATATTTACACTACTGTTATAACAAATATGATTGGTGGCACTAGTTGGCAAGTGGGCCTGGCATACACGCTGGGAGGCAGGCAACTGCAATTAGATTACACTAGCTGACTGATGTTTCACAGTCAAAAACGTTTTTTTTTAAATATTTACAATACTGTTATAACAAATATGATTGGTGGCACTAGTTGGCAAGTGGGCCTGGCACATTTCAATTGCACTAGCAGACTGATAATTCACAGTCAAAAAGTTTTTATTTTAAAGATTTACAATACTGTTATAACAAATATGATTTGTGGCACTAGTTGGCAAGTGGGCCTGGCACACACGCTGGCAGACAGGCAACTGGAATTCAATTGCACTAGCAGACTGATGTTTCACAGTCAAAAGAGTTTTTATTTTAAATATTTACACTACTGTTATAACAAATATGATTGGTGGCACTAGTTGGCAAGTGGGCCTGGCACACACGCTGGGAGGCAGGCAACTGCAATTAGATGACACTAGCTGACTGATGTTTCACAGTCAAAAAAGTTTTTTTAAAATATTTACAATACTGTTATAACAAATATGATTGGTGGCACTAGTTGGCAAGTGGGCCTGGCACACATGCTGGCAGGCAGGCAACTGCAATTCAATTGCACTAGTAGACTGATGATTCACATTCAAAAAAGTTTTTATTTTAAATATTTACAATACTGTTATAACAAATATGATTGGTGGCACTCGTTGGTAAGTGGGCCTCTCACACATGCTGGCAGGCAGGCAACTTCAATTAGATTGCACTAGCAGACTGATGATTCACAGTCAAAAAAGTTTTTATTTTAAATATTTACACTACTGTTATAACAAATATGATTGGTGGCACTAGTTGGCAAGTGGGCCTGGCACACACGCTGGGAGGCATTCAACTGCAATTCAATTGCACTAGCAGACTGATGATTCACAGTCAAAAAAGTTTTTATTTTAAATATTTACACTACTGTTATAACAAATATGATTCATGGCACTAGTTGGAAAGTGGGCCTGGCACACACGCTGTTAGACAGGCAACTGCAATTAAATAACACTAGCAGACTGATGTTTCACAGTCAAAAAAGTTTTTTTTTAAATATTTACAATACTGTTATAACAAATATGATTGGTGGCACTAGTTGGCAAGTGGGCCTGGCACACACGCTGGCAGGCATTCAACTGCAATTCAATTGCACTAGCAGACTGATGATTCACAGTCAAAAAAGGTTTTTTCTTTCATGTAATTAGCAAGAGTCCATGAGCTAGTTACGTATGGGATATACATTCCTTCCAGGAGGGGCAAAGTTTCCCAAACCTCAAAATGCCTATAAATACACCCCTCACCACACCCACAAATCAGTTTTACAAACTTTGCCTCCCATGAAGGTGGTGAAGTAAGTTTGTGCTAGATTCTTCGTTGATATGCGCTTCGCAGCAGGCTGGAGCCCGGTTTTCCTCTCAGTGTGCAGTGAATGTCAGAGGGATGTGAAGAGAGTATTGCCTATTTGAATTCAATGATCTCCTTCTACGGGGTCTATTTCATAGGTTCTCTGTTGTCGGTCGTAGAGATTCATCTCTTACCTCCCATTTCAGATCGACGATATACTCTTATATATACCATTACCTCTACTGATTCTCGTTTCAGTACTGGTTTGGCTTTCTACTACATGTAGATGAGTGTCCTGGGGTAAGTAAGTCTTATTTTTGTGACACTCTAAGCTATGGTTGGGCACTTTTATATAAAGTTCTAAATATATGTGTTTAAACATGTATTTGCCTTGATTCAGGATGTTCAACATTCCTTATTTCAGACAGTCAGTTTCATTATTTGGGATAATGCATTTGAATAATCAATTTTTCTTACCTTAAAATTTGACTTTTTTTCCTGTGGGCTGTTACGTTCGCGGGGGCTGAAAATGCTTCATTTTATTGCGTCATTCATTTTCTTGTCATTTCCGGCGTCCTACTTGTCGCCGGAAGTTGCATAATTTTTTTGACGTTTTTGCGCCAAAAATGTCGGCGTCACCGGATGTGGCGTCATTTTTGGCGCTTAAATCATTTAGGCGCCAAATAATGTGGGCGTCTTTTTTGGCGCTAAAAAATATGGGCATCATTATTGTCTCCACATTATATAAGTCTCATTGTTTATTTGCTTCTGGTTGCTAGAAGCTTGTTCATTGGCATTTTTTCCCATTCCTGAAACTGTCTTTTAAGGAATTTGATCAATTTTGCTTTATATGTTGTTTTTTCTATTACATATTGCAAGATGTCTCAGATTGACCCTGAATCAGAAGATACTTCTGGAAAATTGCTGCCTGATGCTGGATCTACCAAAGTTCAGTGTATTTGTTGTAAACTTGTGGTAACTGTTCCTCCGGCTGTTGTTTGTCATGAATGTCATGACAAACTTGTTAATGCAGATAATATTTCCTTTAGTAATGTTCCATTACCTGTTGCTGTTCCATCAACATCTAATATTCAGGGTGTTCCTGTTAACATAAGAGATTTTGTTTCTTAATCTATTAAGAAGGCTATGTCTGTTATTCCTCCTTCTAGTAAACGTAAAAGGTCTTTTAAAACTTCTCATTTTTCAGATGAATTTTTAAATGAACATCATCATTCTGATTCTGATAATGATTCTTCTGGTTCAGAGGATTCTGTTTCAGAGGTTGATACTGATAAATCTTCATATTTATTTAAAATGGAATTTATTCGTTCTTTGCTTAAAGAAGTCTTAATTGCATTAGAAATAGAGGAATCTGGTCCTCTTGATACTAAATCTAAACGTTTGAATACGGTTTTTAAACCTCCTGTAGTTATTCCAGAGGTTTTTCCCGTCCCTGATGCTATTTCTGAAGTAATTTCCAGGGAATGGAATAATTTGGGTAATTCGTTTACTCCTTCTAAACGGTTTAAGCAATTATATCCTGTGCCATCTGACAGATTAGAGTTTTGGGACAAAATCCCTAAGGTTGATGGGGCTATCTCTACTCTTGCTAAACGTATTACTATTCCTACGGCAGATAGTATTTCCTTTAAGGATCCTTTAGATAGGAAAATTGAATCCTTTCTAAGAAAAGCTTACTTATGTTCAGGTAATCTTCTCAGACCTGCTATATCTTTGGCAGATGTTGCTGCAGCTTCAACTTTCTGGTTGGAAGCTTTAGCACAACAAGTAACAGATCATAATACTCATAGCATTGTTAATCTTCTTCAACATGCTAATAATTTTATTTGTGATGCCATCTTTGATATCATTAGGGTTGATGTCAGGTATATGTCTTTAGCTATTTTAGCTAGAAGAGCTTTATGGCTTAAAACTTGGAATGCTGATATGTCTTCTAAGTCAACTTTGCTTTCCCTTTCTTTCCAGGGTAACAAATTGTTTAGTTCACGGTTGGATTCTATTATTTCAACTGTTACTGGGGGGAAAGGAACTTTTTTACCACAGGATAAAAAATCTAAAGGTAAATTTAGGTCTGCTAATCGTTTTCGTTCCTTTCGTCACAATAAGGAACAAAAGCCTGATCCTTCCCCTACAGGAGCGGAATCAGTTTGGAAACCATCTCCAGTCTGGAATAAATCCAAGCCTTTTAGAAAGCCAAAGCCAGCTCCCGAATCCATATGAAGGTGCGGCCCTCATTCCAGCCCAGCTGGTAGGGGGCAGATTACGATTTTTCAAAGAAATTTGGATCAATTCGATTCACAATCTTTGGATTCAGAACATTGTTTCACAAGGGTACAGAATAGGCTTCAAGATAAGGCCTCCTGAAAGAAGATTTTTTCTTTCCCGTGTCCCAATAAATCCAGTGAAGGCTCAAGCATTTCTGAAATGTGTTTCAGATCTAGAGTTGGCTGGAGTAATTATGCCAGTTCCAGTTCTGGAACAGGGGCTGGGGTTTTACTCAAATCTCTTCATTGTACCAAAGAAGGAGAATTCCTTCAGACCAGTTCTGGATTTAAAAATATTGAATCGTTATGTAAGGATACCGACATTCAAAATGGTAACTATAAGGACTATTCTGCTTTTTGTTCAGCAAGGGCATTATATGTCCACAATAGATTTGCAAGATGCATATCTGCATATTCCGATTCATCCAGATCACTATCAGTTTCTGAGATTCTCTTTCCTAGACAAACATTACCAGTTTGTGGCTCTGCCGTTTGGCCTAGCAACAGCTCCAAGGATTTTTACAAAGGTTCTCGGTGCCCTTCTGTCTGTAATCAGAGAACAGGGTATTATGGTATTTCCTTATTTGGACGATATCTTGGTACTTGCTCAGTCTTCACATTTAGCAGAATCTCATATGAATCGACTTGTATCTTTTCTTCGAGAACATGGTTGGAGGATCAATTTACCAAAGAGTTTGTTGATTCCTCAGACAAGGGTAACCTTTTTAGGTTTCCAAATAGATTCAGTGTCCATGACTCTGTCTCTGACGGACAAGAGACGTCTGAAATTGGTTTCAGCTTGTCGAAACCTTCAGTCTCAATCATTCCCTTCGGTAGCCTTATGCATGGAAATTCTAGGTCTTATGACTTCTGCATCGGACGCGATCCCCTTTGCTCATTTTCACATGCGACCTCTTCAGCTCTGTATGCTGAACCAGTGGTGCAGGGATTATACGAAGATATCTCAATTAATATCTTTAAAACCGATTGTACGACACTCTCTGACGTGGTGGACAGACCACCATCGTTTAGTCCAGGCGGCTTCTTTTGTTCTTCCGAACTGGACTGTGATCTCAACAGATGCAAGTCTGACAGGTTGGGGAGCTGTATGGGGGTCTCTGACAGCACAAGGGGTTTGGGAATCTCAGGAGGCGAGATTAACAATCAACATTTTGGAACTCCATGCAATTTTCAGAACTCTTCAGTCGTGGCCTCTTCTAAAGAGAGAGTCGTTCATTTGTTTCCAGATGGACAATGTCACAACCGTGGCATATGTCAATCATCAAGGAGGGACTCACAGTCCTCTGGCTATGAAAGAAGTATCTCGAATACTTGTATGGGCGGAATCCAGCTCCTGTCTAATTTCTGCGGTTCATATCCCAGGTATAGACAAGTGGGAAGCGGATTATCTCAGCCGCCAAACGTTACATCCGGGCGAATGGTCTCTTCACCCAGAGGTATTTCTTCAGATTGTTCTAATGTGGGGACTTCCAGAAATAGATCTGATGGCTTCTCATCTAAACAAGAAGCTTCTCAGGTATCTGTCCAGATCCAGGGATCCTCAGGCGGAAGCAGTGGATGCATTGTCACTTCCTTGGAAGTATCATCCTGCTTATATCTTTCCGCCTCTAGTTCTTCTTTCAAGAGTGATTTCCAAGATTCTAAAGGAACGTTCGTTTGTTCTGCTGGTGGCTCCAGCATGGCCTCACAGGTTTTGGTATGCGGATCTTGTCCAGATTGCTACTTGCCAACCGTGGACTCTTCCGTTAAGACCAGACCTTCTATCGCAAGGTCCTTTTTTCCATCAGGATCTCAAATCCTTAAATTTGAAGGTATGGAGATTGAATGCTTGATTCTCAGTCATAGAGGTTTCTCTGACTCCGTAATTAATACTATGTTACAGGCTTGTAAATCTGTATCTAGGAAGATATATTATTGAGTCTGGAAGACTTATATTTCTTGGTGTTCTTCTCATCATTTTTCTTGGCATTCTTTTAGAATTCCTAGAATTTTACAGTTTCTTCAGGATGGTTTGGATAAAGGTTTGTCTGCAAGTTCCTTGAAAGGACAAATCTCTGCTCTTTCTGTTCTTTTTCACAGAAAGATTGCTAGTCTTCCTGATATTCATTGTTTTGTACAGGCTTTGATTCGTATAAAACCTGTTATTAAGTTAATTTCTCCTCCTTGGAGTTTGAATTTGGTTCTGGGGGCTCTTCAAGCTCCTCCGTTTGAACCTATATATTCGCTGGATATTAAATAACTTTCTTGGAAAGTTTTGTTTCTTTTGGCCATCTCTTCTGCTAGAAGAGTTTCTGAATTATCTGCTCTTTCTTGTGAGTCTCCTTTTCTGATTTTTCATAAGGATAAGGCGGTGTTGCGAACTTCATTTAAATTTTTACCTAAGGTTGTGAATTCTAACAACATTAGTAGAGAAATTGTGATTCTTTCATTGTGTCCTAATCCTAAGAACTCTAAGGAAAGATCGTTGCATTCTTTGGATGTAGTTAGAGCTTTGAAATATTATGTTAAAGCTACTAAAGATTTCCGAAAGACTTCTAGTCTATTTGTTATCTTTTCTGGTTCTAGGAAAGGTCAGAAGGCTTCTGCCATTTCTTTGGCATCTTGGTTAAAGTCTTTG
The DNA here is from genome assembly GCF_027579735.1 of Bombina bombina. Taxonomy (NCBI): domain Eukaryota; kingdom Metazoa; phylum Chordata; class Amphibia; order Anura; family Bombinatoridae; genus Bombina; species Bombina bombina. Next base: position 922,379,033 of record NC_069502.1, read on the forward strand.
ATTCATCATGCTTATGTTGAGTCGGGTACAGCTCATTCAACTAGGTCAGTCTCTACTTCCTGGGCATTTAAGAATGATTTATAAAGAAGCAACTTTCTATTCTTTGCATACTTTTACTAAATTCTACCATTTTGATGTGTTTCCTTCTTCTGAAGCAGTGTTTGGTAGAAAAGTACTTCAGGCAGCTGTTTCAGTTTGATTCTTCTGCTTATAATTTCAGTTTTTTTCATTATAAGATTTAAACTTTGTTTTGGGTGTGGATTATTTTTCAGCGGAATTGGCTGTCTTTATTTTATCCCTCCCTCTCTAGTGACTCTTGCGTGGAAGATCCACATCTTGGGTATTCATTATCCCATACGTCACTAGCTCATGGACTTGCTAATTACATGAAAGAAAACATAATTTATGTAAGAACTTACCTGATAAATTCATTTCTTTCATATTAGCAAGAGTCCATGAGGCCCGCCCTTTTTGTGGTGGTTATGATTTTTTTGTATAAAGCACAATTATTCCAATTCCTTATTTTTTATTCTTTCGCACTTGTTTCTTATCACCCCACTTCTTGGCTATTCGTTAAACTGATTTGTGGGTGTGGTGAGGGGTGTATTTATAGGCATTTTGAGGTTTGGGAAACTTTGCCCCTCCTGGTAGGAATGTATATCCCATACGTCACTAGCTCATGTACTCTTGCTAATATGAAAGAAATGAATTTATCAGGTAAGTTCTTACATAAATTATGTTATTTTAAATATTTACACTACTGTTATAAAAATATGATTGGTGGCACTAGTTGGCAAGTGGGCCTGGCACACACGCTGGCAGGCAGGCAACTGCAATTCAATTGCACTAGCAGACTGATGATTCACAGTCAAAAAAGTTTTTATTTTAAATATTTACACTACTGTTATAACAAATATGATTCGTGGCACTAGTTGGAAAGTGGGCCTGGCACACACGCTGGCAGACAGGCAACTGCAATTAAATAACACTAGCAGACTGATGTTTCACAGTCAAAATTTTTTTTTTTTTAAATATTTACAATACTGTTATAACAAATATGATTGGTGGCACTAGTTGGCAAGTGGGCCTGGCACACACGCTGGCAGGCAGGCAACTTCAATTAGATTACACTAGCAGACTGATGTTTCACAGTCAAAAAAGTTTTTTTAAAAAATATTTACACTACTGTTATAACAAATATGATTGGTGGCACTAGTTGGCAAGTGGGCCTGGCCACACGCTGGGAGGCAGGCAACTGCAATTAGATTACACTAGCTGACTGATGTTTCACAGTCAAAAAAGTTTTTTTTTTAAATATTTACAATACTGTTATAACAAATATGATTGGTGGCACTACTTGACAAGTGGGCCTGGCACACACGCTGGCAGGCAGGCAACTGCAATTCAATTGCACTAGCAGACTGATAATTCACAGTCAAAAAGTTTTTATTTTAAATATTTACAATACTGTTATAACAAATATGATTGGTAGCACTAGTTGGCAAGTGGGCCTGGCACACACGCTGGCAGGCAGGCAACTGTAATTCAATTGCACTAGCAGACTGATGTTTCACAGTCAAAAAAGTTTTTATTTTAAATATTTACACTACTTTTATAACAAATATGATTGGTGGCACTAGTTGGCAAGTGGGCCTGGCACACACGCTGGGAGGCAGGCAACTGCAATTAGATTACACAAGCTGACTGATGTTTCACAGTCAAAAAAGTTTTTTTTAAATATTTACAATACTGTTATAACAAATATGATTGGTGGCATTAGTTGGCAAGTGGGCCTGGCACACACGCTGGCAGGCAGGCAACTGCAATTCAATTGCACTAGCAGACTGATGATTCACAGTCAAAAAAGTTTTTATTTTAAATATTTACAATACTGTTATAACAAAAATGATTGGTGGCACTCGTTGGCAAGTGGGCCTGGCACACATGCTGGCAGGCAGGCAACTTCAATTAGATTGCACTAGCAGACTGATGATTCACAGTCAAAAAAGTTTTTATTTTAAATATTTACACTACTGTTATAACAAATATGATTGGTGGCACTAGTTGGCAAGTGGGCCTGGCACACATGCTGGGAGGCAGGCAACTGCAATTAGATTACACTAGCTGACTGATGTTTCACAGTCAAAAAAGTTTTTTTAAAAAATATTTACAATACTGTTATAACAAATATGATTGGTGGCACTAGTTGGCAAGTGGGCCTGGCACACACGCTGGCAGGCAGGCAACTGCAATTCAATTGCACTAGCAGACTGATGATTCACAGTCAAAAAAGTTTTTATTTTAAATATTTACACTACTGTTATAACAAATATGATTGGTGGCACTAGTTGGCAAGTGGGCCTGGCACACATGCTGGCAGGCAGGCAACTTCAATTAGATTGCACTAGCAGACTGATGATTCACAGTCAAAAAGTTTTTATTTTAAATATTTACACTACTGTTATAACAAATATGATTGTTGGCAATAGTTGGCAAGTGGGCCTGGCACACACGCTGGGAGGCAGGCAACTGCAATTAGATTACACTAGCTGACTGATGTTTCACAGTCAAAAAAGTTTTTTTTAAATATTTACAATACTGTTATAACAAATATGATTGGTGGCATTAGTTGGCAAGTGGGCCTGGCACACACGCTGGCAGGCAGGCAACTGCAATTAAATTGCACTAGCAGACTGATGATTCACAGTCAAAAAAGTTTTTATTTTAAATATTTACAATACTGTTATAACAAATATGATTGGTGGCACTCGTTGGCAAGTGGGCCTGGCACACATGCTGGCAGGCAGGCAACTTCAATTAGATTGCACTAGCAGACTGATGATTCACAGTCAAAAAAGTTTTTATTTTAAATATTTACACTACTGTTATAACAAATATGATTGGTGGCACTAGTTGGCAAGTGGGCCTGGCACACATGCTGGGAGGCAGGCAACTGCAATTAGATTACACTAGCTGACTGATGTTTCACAGTCAAAAAGTTTTTTTAAAAAATATTTACAATACTGTTATAACAAATATGATTGGTGGCACTAGTTGGCAAGTGGGCCTGGCACACACGCTGGCAGGCAGGCAACTTCAATTCAATTGCACTAGCAGACTGATGATTCACAGTCAAAAAGTTTTTATTTTAAATATTTACACTACTGTTATAACAAATATGATTGGTGGCACTAGTTGGCAAGTGGGCCTGGCACACATGCTTGCAGGCAGGTAACTTCAATTAGATTGCACTAGCAGACTGATGATTCACAGTCAAAAAGTTTTTATTTTAAATATTTACACTACTGTTATAACAAATATGATTGTTGGCAATAGTTGGCAAGTGGGCCTGGCACACACGCTGGGAGGCAGGCAACTGCAATTAGATTACACTAGCTGACTGATGTTTTACAGTCAAAAAAGTTTTTTTTAAATATTTACAATACTGTTATAACAAATATGATTGGTGGCACTACTTGGCAAGTGGGCCTGGCACACACGCTGGCAGGCAGGCAACTGCAATTCAATTGCACTAGCAGACTGATAATTCACAGTCAAAAAGTTTTTATTTTAAATATTTACAATACTGTTATAACAAATATGATTGGTGGCACTAGTTGGCAAGTGGGCCTGGCACACACGCTGGCAGGCAGGAAACTGGAATTCAATTGCACTAGCAGACTGATGTTTCAGAGTCAAAAAAGTTTTTATTTTAAATATTTACACTACTTTTATAACAAATATGATTGGTGGCACTAGTTGGCAAGTGGGCCTGGCACACACGCTGGGAGGCAGGCAACTGCAATTAGATTACACAAGCTGACTGATGTTTCAGAGTCAAAAAAGTTTTTTTAAATATTTACAATACTGTTATAACAAATATGATTGGTGGCATTAGTTGGCAAGTGGGCCTGGCACACACGCTGGCAGGCAGGCAACTGCAATTCAATTGCACTAGCAGACTGATGATTCACAGTCAAAAAAGTTTTTATTTTAAATATTTACAATCCTGTTATAACAAATATGATTGGTGGCACTCGTTGGCAAGTTGGCCTGGCACACATGCTGGCAGGCAGGCAACTTCAATTAGATTGCACTAGCAGACTGATGATTCACAGTCAAAAAAGTTTTTATTTTAAATATTTACACTACTGTTATAACAAATATGATTGGTGGCACTAGTTGGCAAGTGGGCCTGGCACACACGCTGGGAGGCAGGCAACTGCAATTAGATTACACTAGCTGACTGATGTTTCACAGTCAAAAAGTTTTTTAAAAAAATATTTACAATACTGTTATAACAAATATGATTGTTGGCAATAGTTGGCAAGTGGGCCTGGCACACACGCTGGGAGGTAGGCAACTGCAATTAGATTACACTAGCTGACTGATGTTTCACAGTCAAAAAAGTTTTTTTTTAAATATTTACAATACTGTTATAACAAATATGATTGGTGGCACTAGTTGGCAAGTGGGCCTGGCACACACGCTGGCAGGCAGGCAACGGCAATTCAATTGCACTAGCAGACTGATTATTCACAGTCAAAAAAGTTTTTATTTTAAATATTTACACTACTGTTATAACAAATATGATTGGTGGCACTAGTTGGCAAGTGGGCCTGGCACACATGCTGGCAGGCAGGCAGGCAACTGCAATTCAATTGCACTAGCAGACTGATGATTCACAGTCAAAAAAGTTTTTATTTTAAATATTTACAATACTGTTATAACAAATATGATTGGTGGCACTAGTTGGCAAGTGGGCCTGGCACACACGCTGGGAGGCAGGCAACTGCAATTAGATTACACTAGCTGACTGATGTTTCACAGTCAAAAAAGTTTTTTTTAAAAATATTTACAATACTGTTATAACAAATATGATTGATGGCACTAGTTGGCAAGTGTGCCTGGCACACACGCTGGCAGGCAGGCAACTGCAATTCAATTGCACTAGCAGACTGATGATTCACAGTCAAAAAAGTTTTTATTTTAAATATTTACAATACTGTTATAACAAATATGATTGGTGGCACTAGTTGGCAAGTGTGCCTGGCACACACGCTGGCAGGCAGGCAACTGCAATTCAATTGCACTAGCAGACTGATGATTCACAGTCAAAAAAGTTTTTATTTTAAATATTTACACTACTGTTATAACAAATATGATTGGTGGCACTAGTTGGCAATTGGGCCTGGCACACACGCTGGCAGGCAGGCAACTACAATTCAATTGCACTAGCAGACTGATGATTCACAGTCAAAAAAGTTTATATTTTAAATATTTACAATACTGTTATAACATATATGATTGGTGGCACTAGTTGGCAAGTGGGCCTGGCACACACACTGGCATGCAGACAACTTCAATTAGATTACACTAGCAGACTGATGTTTCACAGTCAAAAAAGTTTTTTTTTTACATATTTACAATACTGTTATAACAAATATGATTGATGGCACTAGTTGGCAAGTGGGCCTGGCACACACGCTGGCAGGCAGGCAACTGCAATTCAATTGCACTAGCAGACTGATGATTCACAGTCAAAAAAGTTTTTATTTTAAATATTTACAATACTGTTATAACAAATATGATTGGTGGCACTAGTTGGCAAGTGGGCCTGGCACACACGCTGGCAGGCAGGCAACTGCAATTCAATTGCACTAGCAGACTGATGATTCACAGTCAAAAAAGTTTTTATTTTAAATATTTACACTACTGTTATAACAAATATGATTTGTGGCACTAGTTGGAAAGTGGGCCTGGCACACACGCTGGCAGACAGGCAACTGCAATTAAATAACACTAGCAGACTGATGTTTCACAGTCAAAAAAGTTTTTTTAAATATTTACAATAGTGTTATAACAAATATGATTGGTGGCACTAGTTGACAAGTGGGCCTGGCACACACCCTGGCAGGCAGGCAACTGCAATTCAATTGCACTAGCAGACTGATGATTCACAGTCAAAAAAGTTTATATTTTAAAAATTTACACTACTGTTATAACAAATATGATTGGTGGCACTAGTTGGCAAATGGGCCTGGCACACACGCTGGGAGGCAGGCAACTGCAATTAGATTACACTAGCTGACTGATGTTTCCCAGTAAAAAAAGTTGTTTTTTTAAATATTTACAATACTGTTATAAAAATATGATTGGTGGCACTAGTTGGCAAGTGGGCCTGGCACACACTCTGGCAGACAGGCAACTGCAATTCAATTGCACTAGCAGACTGCTGATTCACAGTCAAAAATGTTTTTATTTTAAATATTTACACTACTGTTATAACAAATATGATTAGTGGCACTAGTTGGCAAGTGGGCCTGGCACACACGCTGGCAGGCAGGCAACTGCAATTCAATTGCCCTAGCAGACTGATGATTCACAGTCAAAAAAGTTTTTATTTTAAATATTTACACTACTTTTATAACAAATATGATTTGTGGCACTAGTTGTAAAGTGGGTCTGGCACACACGCTGGCAGGCAGGCAACTGCAATTCAATTGCACTAGCAGACTGATGATTCACAGTCAAAAAAGTTTTTATTTTAAATATTTACAATACTGTTATAACAAATATGATTGGTGGCACTAGTTGGCAAGTTTGCCTGGCACACACGCTGGCAGGCAGGCAACTGCAATTCAATTGCACTAGCAGACTGATGATTCACAGTCAAAAAAGTTTTTATTTTAAATATTTACACTACTGTTATAACAAATATGATTGGTGGCACTAGTTGGCAATTGGGCCTGGCACACACGCTGGCAGGCAGGCAACTACAATTCAATTGCACTAGCAGACTGATGATTCACAGTCAAAAAAGTTTATATTTTAAATATTTACAATACTGTTATAACAAATATGATTGGTGGCACTAGTTGGCAAGTGGGCCTGGCACACACACTGGCATGCAGACAACTTCAATTAGATTACACTAGCAGACTGATGTTTCACAGTCAAAAAAGTTTTTTTTTTACATATTTACAATACTGTTATAACAAATATGATTGATGGCACTAGTTGGCAAGTGGGCCTGGCACACACGCTGGCAGGCAGGCAACTGCAATTCAATTGCACTAGCAGACTGATGATTCACAGTCAAAAAAGTTTTTATTTTAAATATTTACAATACTGTTATAACAAATATGATTGGTGGCACTAGTTGGCAAGTGGGCCTGGCACACACGCTGGCAGGCAGGCAACTGCAATTCAATTGCACTAGCAGACTGATGATTCACAGTCAAAAAAGTTTTTATTTTAAATATTTACACTACTGTTATAACAAATATGATTTGTGGCACTAGTTGGAAAGTGGGCCTGGCACACACGCTGGCAGACAGGCAACTGCAATTAAATAACACTAGCAGACTGATGTTTCACAGTCAAAAAAGTTTTTTTAAATATTTACAATAGTGTTATAACAAATATGATTGGTGGCACTAGTTGACAAGTGGGCCTGGCACACACCCTGGCAGGCAGGCAACTGCAATTCAATTGCACTAGCAGACTGATGATTCACAGTCAAAAAAGTTTATATTTTAAAAATTTACACTACTGTTATAACAAATATGATTGGTGGCACTAGTTGGCAAATGGGCCTGGCACACACGCTGGGAGGCAGGCAACTGCAATTAGATTACACTAGCTGACTGATGTTTCCCAGTAAAAAAAGTTGTTTTTTTAAATATTTACAATACTGTTATAAAAATATGATTGGTGGCACTAGTTGGCAAGTGGGCCTGGCACACACTCTGGCAGACAGGCAACTGCAATTCAATTGCACTAGCAGACTGCTGATTCACAGTCAAAAATGTTTTTATTTTAAATATTTACACTACTGTTATAACAAATATGATTAGTGGCACTAGTTGGCAAGTGGGCCTGGCACACACGCTGGCAGGCAGGCAACTGCAATTCAATTGCCCTAGCAGACTGATGATTCACAGTCAAAAAAGTTTTTATTTTAAATATTTACACTACTTTTATAACAAATATGATTTGTGGCACTAGTTGTAAAGTGGGTCTGGCACACACGCTGGCAGTCAGGCAACTGCAATTAAATAACACTAGCAGACTGATGTAAAAGTTTTTTTTAAAAAAAGTTACACTAATGTTACAACAGATAGGAGTGGTGGCACTGAGGATGGAAGTAGGCACAGTATATGCTGGCAGCCTGACACACAGGCTGGCACTAGTAGTGGCAGGCTGGCCTGGAAACTAAAATTAAATAACACTAGAAGACTGATGTAAAAGTTTTTTTTACAAAATTTAAACTAATGTTACACCAGATAGGAGTGGTGGCACTGAAGATGGAAGTAGGCACATTATATGCTGGCAGCCTGACACACAGGCTGGTACTAGTGGCAGCCTGGCATGGCAACTAAAATTAAATAACACTAGAAGACTGATGTAAAAGTTTTTTTTTTTAAATTTACACTAATGTTACACCAGATATAAGTGATGGAAAACAGAGCTATTAATCACAGTATATGATGTGGGCCTGACACACAGGCCTGATAGAAAATGAAATTAGATTACACTAGCAAAATGATGTAAAAGTTTGTTTTTTTTAAATTTACACTAACGTTAAGCAGATATCAGTGGTGGCACTAATCACAGTATATGCTGTGAGCCTCACACACAGGCTGACAGGCAGGCAAATACAAATAAAATTACAAAAAAAACTGACTGAAGTTCTAGCCCTAAAAAGGGCTTTTTGGGCTGAAGTTCTAGCCCTAAAAAGGGCTTTTTGGGGTGCTGTCCTTACAGCAGAGATTAGATGAGTCCTTCAGGACTGTAGTGGACACTAAATACACTAGCCTGGCTATCTATTTCCCTATAATATCAGCAGCAGCAGCACTAAACCTCCTCTCACTAAGAATGCAGGATCGTAATGAATCTAAAATGGCTGCTGCCCAGGAGCTGGGAGTGTCTGTGAGGGAGTGTCTGCTGCTCATTGGCTCAAATGTATCTGCAGGCTGTGAGATACAGGGTCAAAGTTTCCTCAATGATGACGAATAGGGGGCGGATCGAACATTGCATATGTTCGCCCGCCGCGGCGAACGCGAACAAGCTAAGGTCGCCGGGAACTGTTCTCCGGCGAACAGTTCGTGACATCACTACTCCCTATATCGCCGCTACCTAAATAAAATTATTAACCCCTAATCTGCCACTCCTGATATCGCCGCCACTATACTACATTTATTAACCCCTAAACCACCAGCCCCCACATCGTAACAAGCTAAATTAAACTATATTAACCCCTAAACCTAACCCTAACGTAACCCTAAGCATAACGTAACCCTAAACCTATTCCTAACACTCCCTAACTTTAGCATAATAAAAATATAGCTAAATTAAATTTACAATTATTAACTAAATAAACCTATTAACCCCTAAACCGCCATCCCCCCACATCGCAACAAGCGAAATTAAACTATATTAACCCCTAAACCTGACCCTAACCCCCCCTAACTTTAACATAATTAAATTAGATCTAAATTCTAAATTAAATTTACAATTATTAACTAAATAATACCTATTTAAACTATATACATACTTACTCATGAAATAAAACCTAGCCATTACCAAAAAAAAATCTATCATTACTAAAACAAACAAACAAAATTATCCAAAAAAAAAATAAAGATTAATTCTATTCTAATACCCTTTAAAAAATAAAAAAAAAACCTTCTCTAGAATAAACTACAAAGGGCCCTTAAAAAGCCTTTTGGGGAGCCCTTAAAAAAGCCCTTTGTAGGATATTGCCCTAAAACAGCTCTTTTATTGAAAAATAATATAAAGATCCACTAACATTACAACCCCCACCCCCCCAAACCCATAAAATAAAAAAAAACTATCTAAAAAACCTAAGCTACCCACTGCCCAAAACCGAAACTAAAAAATAAAACCCACACAATAAACCCTTAAAAAAGCCTAACACAAACCCCCTGACCATCCACTTACAGTTTTTAAAGTCCCGCTTGAACAATCTACATCCAGGCGGCCTATTCAATCTTCATCCTGGCGGTGACGTCCTGAGCCAAGCAGTGAGAAGTCTTCATCCAGACGGCCTCTTCAATCTTCATCCAGGTGGCATTTTCTATCTTGATCCCGGAGGTCGCAGAGCGGGTCCATTCTGAGGACATCTAGCGCAGAGCATCCTCTTCATACAGTCGCCACTGTACACTGAATCTTCAATGCAAGGGACGCGATTCAAGATGGCGTCCCTTGCATTCCTATTGGCTGAAAAATTTGAATCAGCCAATAGGAATTAGGGCTGCAAAAATCCTATTGGCTGTTCAAATCAGCCAATAGGATTTAAGCAGCTCTCATTCTATAGGCTAATTTGAATTAGCCAATAGAATGAGAGCAGCTTAAACTAGTGATTTCTAGGCTAGGGTTTTTTTATTTTTGGGGGCTTTTTTATTTTGATAGGGCTTTTCGATTAGGTGTAATTCTTTTTTTATTTTTGATAAATTGTTTGTTATTTTTCGTAATTTAGTGTTAGGTTTTTTTTGTTATTTAATTATGCCTAGATTTAGAATTCTGCGTTAGCCATCAAAACGAGTGTTAAGGGCTCCAAACGCTGGTTTTGGCCGCCCGCTGGTATTTAGAGTCAGTCAGGAAAGGGTCTAACGCTCACTTTCCAGCCACAACTTTTCCATACCGCAGATCCCCTTACGCCAAGTATCCTATCTTTTCAATGGGATCTTTCTAACACTGGTATTTAGAGTCCTGGCTGAAGTGAGCGTTAGAACTCTAACAACAAAACTCCAGCCGTAGAAAAAAGTCAGGAGTTAAAAGCTTTATGGGCTAACGCCAGTTTATAAAGCTCTTAACTACTGTACTCTAAAGTACACTAACACCCATAAACTACCCATGTACCCCAAAACCGAGGTCCCCCCATATCGCCGCCACTCTAATACATTTTTTTAACCCCTAACCTGCTGACCGCACACCGCCGCCACCTACGTTATCCCTATGTACCCCTATTCTGCTGCCCCTAATATCGCCGACACCTACATAATATTTATTAACCCCTAATCTGCCCCCCCCAATGTCACCGCTACCTACCTACACTTATTAACCCCTAATCTGCCGACGGGACCTCACCGCTACTCTAATAAGGTTATTAACCCCTAAACCGCCGCACTCCCACCTCACAAACCCTATAATAAATAGTATTAACCCCTAATCTGCCCCCCCTAACATTGCCGCCACCTAACTTCAAGTATTAAACCCTAATCTGCTGACCGGATCTTGCTGCTACTCTAATAAATGTATTAACCCCTAAAGCTAAGTCTAACCCTAACACTAACACCCCCCTAAGTTAAATTTAATTTTTATCTAACAAAATAAATTAACTCTTATTAAACAAATTATTCCTATTTAAAACTAAATACTTACCTGTAAAATAAACCCTAATATAGCTACAATATAACAAATAATTATATTGTAGCTATTTTAGGATTTATATTTATTTTACAGGCAACTTTGTATTTATTTTAACTAGGTACAATAGCTATTAAATAGTTACCTGTAAAATAAATCCTAACCTAAGTTACAATTAAACCTAACACTACACTATCAATAAACAAATTAACTAAACTACCTACAATTACCTACAATTAAATCAACTAAACTAAATTACAAAAAACAAACAAACACTAAATTACAAAAAATAAAAAAAGATTACAAGAATTTTAAACTAATTACACCTACTCTACACCTAAAAAAATAACAAAGCCCCCCAAAATAAAAAAATGCCCTACCCTAGTCTAAAATAAAATATTAACAGCTCTATTACCTTACCAGCCCTTAAAAGGGCCTTTTGTGGGGCATGCCCCAAAAAAATCAGCTCTTTTGCCTGTAAAAAAAACATACAATACCCCCCCAACATTACAACCCATCACCCACATACCCCTAATCTAACACACCCAAACCCCCCTTAAAAAACCTAACACTAAGCCCCTGAAGCTCTTCCTACCTTATCTTCACCCATCCGGGTATCACCAATCCGTCCAGAAGAGGGTCCGAAGTCTTCATCCTATCCGGGCAGAAGAGCTCCTCCAGAGGGTCCGAAGTCTTCATCCTATCCGGGCAGAAGAAGACATCCGGACCGGCAGACATCTTCATCCATGCGGCATCTTCTATCTTCTTCCATCCGGCGCGGAGCGGGACCATCTTGAAGCAGCCAACGCGGAGCCATCCTTCTTCACCGACGGACTAACGATGAATGAAGGTTCCTTTAAATGATGTCATCCAAGATGGCGTCCCTCGAATTCTGATTGGCTGATAGGATTCTATCAGTAAATCGGAATTAAGGTAGGAAAAATCTGATTGGCTGATTGATTGGCTGATTCAAGTTAGATTAGGGGTATGTGCGTGGTGGGTTTCATACAAGCAAAACAGGAATTAAAGAGATGAACTCATCAGAGCAGATTTGGGTTCTACAAAGGCATCAAGGGAAATTATGAAAAAAGGATGTTTTCGTGTATGAACTGTGCATTATGTCATTCGATGCAACAAGGAGATTCTATTACCCATCCTCATTCTGGAAAGAGAATACCTATTAGAGGCAGGGTTTCCTGTAACTCTAAATACGTAATATATGTTGTCAAATGCCCATGTGGATTGGCATATGTAGGTGAAACCACACAGTTGGTCAAGGATAGAATACGCCAACACAAGTCTGCCATTGGTAAAGATGATGAGGAAGCTCCAGTGGCATATCATTTCACAAGGGCCTGTCATAACAAAAGTCAACTTAGATTTCAGGTAGTGGACGAGGTACCCCCACTTTGCCATGGGGGTGATAGGCAGAAATTTATCTTTAAAAAGTAAGCACAATGGATCAGGAGACTAGACACTCTAACACCCAGGGCTCTGAATAGAGAGATTTCCTGGGGGAGTTTTGTTTAAAAATTAGATAATTGACTATAGTGATTACTATAAACAGATAAGATCTTGGGGTGAGGAGGGTGGTTATACTATATTGAAGGACCTTATATGTCTGTTCAACAAAGGGCTAAGCTTGCACAGTGGCCATTTTTACATGTGAAAGGGATTAATATATTCTCTTGTACTAGGAAATTATTGCGTAAATATATATAAATTGCAAAAAGAGTATTTTTTATATAATTTGCATGAATATTGCGCTCATAATTCTCTGAACGTTAGGCTTAGTTCAACGACACAGTCCATAAATTATGTTTAGATTTATTGTTATTTTGGTTTGCACTTATGTTTTTTTATGTGACAGTTCTGTGTATAACTATAGATTCGCTAGAATAGTGAACACTCACCTATTGGATGTCATAAGACTAGTATATAGTTATGGTAATGTAAAGATAAAAAATACACTGACTGGTTTTTTACGTGACACGTATGAGTGTGGGGGGTGTATAGGTTCATCCAATCAGGCATTAGCCTTTTGCCTTTAAAATGTACCCAATGAAGACACACCTGTATTCTCCTTGACAAAGGGCGGAGTCCCGAAACACGCATCGGAGTTGTTTATGACACCATCACCTGCATCAACCTGTGTCTAGAAAGCTGCACATCTAAACAAACTATCCGGAGTCCAAAAATAGGTAGGCAAACAGGGGGCTCTACAACTCTGATACCCATTACCACACACGATTGCGGTAAGTCTCACTGTTATGATTTTCAACACGGGTCACTATTTGGAACCCGAGGGATACATATGAAAGTGTTGGGCTGTTATAGAGATACAAGTAATGGCTGCGGGAGTGGTGTTACAAGCAGCTGTCAATGAACACACACATATACAGTGAGTGAAGACTTTTTTGGTGTGAAGTTGGGGTTTCATATTGTTTTAATTACCTCTGTCATAGATTTGGATGGGATAGCAGACTGTTATAAATATGTGCGAGCTGATACTAGACACAGGAGCCTCAAAAGCATATGTAATGCTAAGTTAAAATGAATATAACTGAAGATTGCTTTAAAGAATTGGTGTCAAATCTACACATATCATTTTTTATATTCTGTATTGGAGTGGGACATAAACTCGAAATTAATAAGAAGCAGCACACACTACTGAGAGTGTTATAAATTCATAAAAACGCATGTAAAGTGGATTACAACAGTGTGGGCCCACTGAATAACTGGGATGGTGTTTGAATTGATACAAACATCAGTTGGAATCCGATACAATTACAAGACACGCTATAACATCATCTAAAGATAATTGAGGCTAGTTACTTTATTATTATTTTTTCTTGGCAAATGTTGTGGGTCATTCCCCCTTGGGACGCCTTGGGGGTATTTTATTTATACTTCTATTTTTTCTACTGAACATAATTATTTTTTGTACTGAACATTATTATTTTTTCTATTAGACATTTTGTGATTTCTCTTTCTTGGTATAGTTGATTTTGAATATATTGAGTGTTTTCTTTTATTTTGGTAGCGGTTGCTATTTGGAGGATCGGGTTTGTGTGAAGACGAACTGAGAAACATGATTAACCCAACTTTTTCTGTTTATTAAAGTTGTAGTTCTTATATTTTAATATCTATTAGTTAAGGAATAAAATATCTAAAGTCTCAAATGCTGGGATCTTTTTGTAGTATTTGATGTTAGGGTAAGGAGACTAGACCCTATCCCAGGCAGGAACAATTTTTTCATATATTAATTTAATAAGAGTGGTGCTGTCACTATATTTATTTTGTAATTCACTCTTTTCATTCCACCTTCCATTATCAATAGCAATATTTTTGGCCTAAATTTCAAGCATATCCATATAATCATTTAAATCACCCGCAATATTACACCTCTTTTTAATGTGGCCTATAATATCTATATTAAGGAGATCGCCCTTAGTGAGGGATAATTTTGGGGAACATATTTCAACACGGAGTATAGATGCATTTGATTCACTTCTAGTAACAGAGAAAAAAAAATAGTTTAAAATATTAATATCAATTTTGAAACATTAATAATAATAAAAAAATGTGTTTTTATTATTTGTTTTATTTTTTTTCTAAATAACAATCTCTATTTACTACAAAATATATCAATATTATAAATATAATAATCTTACAGCAGTGCCTCCAGATAATATGTCAGTATATACCAGGGTTATAAATATAATTTATTTATTATTCTTTAAAATAATCTCCAATAAAAATGTATATACGAAACAATTGAAATTAATATTTATTACTATATTCTTGAGATTAGTTAAATTTATAAACACATTGAAATAAATTAAGCAGAGACTAGCTTTGAATCAACTATGGACGCTTATTCCATTACAATATATTATATACAACAGATCATTAAAAAAATATATACCTTTAAAATTAACCTTACTCACAATGAATCGCATTAAAATATCACAATAAAATACCAGAATGTGACCGCTAACTTCACAGTGTTTAGATAATCAATATACCAAGATATACACAAATCTTACTGGGTCTCAATAGATTTAAGATAACTTTCAGACAAGTATAATTAAGTTTTTTAGCCCACAAATGATTCTATATAACTTCAATTTGAAACATCAGAAATTGTATATTTTATTAATGCAAACAGCCAATGTATATGCCAATATGTCTGACCTAAAATAACCTCTTATTTAGCTACAATAAGGCAAATTCTAATATATATATATAGCAATAACTGTAATTAATTTATGATATTAAAATATGAAAATCTTTCTAAACATTAATATTTAATACCAGTATACTTACTACAATCTAACTAAAGATTTATAATATCTTTGATTTAAATATTAAAAATATAGAACAACCATATACATAAGCCAATTTAAATGTTTCAGCTTTTTCACATAGATCGAGGTCACCTGATATAAAGAAATGTATTGCAATATGGATAAGCAAGTTAGGCACAGATTTGCTTTATAGAGACTGGATTCCAAGGCAACAGTTTGTCAGATAAAATTCAGCAGCAAAGACCCTTTTCTTTCTTCTTGCATGAGGATATCAAGTGATAAACCCCACCCTTTTTTGTAATCATTGGTGAATGCTTGGATACGCACCACAGACGCTTGTCTGTGATAGGCCCTTTGAGCTGAACATCTCTTGGTTATTTGGGAGACACCTCCCTGAGTAGCCAGTTACCTTTTGGTTGCAATACCATCTTTGAACTATAGGTGGCAGCAGACAACCTGAAATGCAGTCTCATTATCAATACTGTTACAGTAAATAAAGTTCTTATATATATTTTTATCAAATGTCTATTTTTATATACTTTTTATCTCCTAGTTTTAATAATTATATGTTCCATATATGGTCCATTTAATATACTTTATTCTGAGTATTTTCATATTAAACATGAGTTTATCTCTAGTACCACATTACAAAATAATTCTTATACATTTAAATATATGGGTATTTAAAGGATTTTAATACTTTTAGCATGGATCTAATTAATATCTCAGTTATCATCTTAATATCACATACATACATTGAGATCAGCAATCAAATGTAATTTTACATAATTATATTTATTTTGGACTACTATCCCATATCAATATAAATATTGCATATCTTTATAGCTCTTGCTGAGTGTATAAAAACACATGATATTATTATATTAAGCAGCAAAAAGAGCAATAGCGATTTAAAAATAGAAAAATTTATTGTTGTGTCCAACACATCTTAAAATACGGAGGTAACATGAAAAACACAAAGAAAAAACAAAAGACAATTCAAGCATGATAAATTTTTCTATTTTTAAATCGCTATTGCACTTTTGCTAAAAATGTTTGCTGCTTTTCATATGTTAACCAGGATAGAATTTGGTGCCTAGCGATTTTTTGCTCCTATTAGCTCCTAGATAGCATGGACAGCTAGCCTTCTATGTTTTTTGAGGCTCGCAGCTCATTCGAATTTCCTCCGTAATTCCACCCATCTGATTGGACAAGCAGGATCACGTGGTACAACACACGCACGCATGCAATCACAGCGTTTGAGGTGCAGAGATCCACGCTACATCGATGAACTTACAGAAGAAGCTTATACCAGATACAGAAAGTGAAGATTATGAGGTCGTTAAGTGGGCACAGCCGCATAGAGGTTTTTACACTGGCCAAGATTCAGGTGTATGATTATGTGTTAAGACCCATACCATTATGTTACTCACTCCGAAGGCTTTAAAATTGAGACAATCTGGTATACTCATTTAAGACTGTGTGTTGTATGGTTTACTTAAGCTGCCTCAACTAAGAAGGTCTATGGGCAATCGCATCTAGGGGCATATATATAAATAAGACTTTTTTTGGAATACATATGTTGGATTCTGATTTTTGACTGAATACCTTTCTGTTTTTGTGCTATATTATATATTAGTTATATTTTTCATTTAGCAGTTATTCACATGTATTATTATACAACAGACAATCTCATATCTATTTATTTGTACCTTTTATTTGATAGTCTGAGGCACATATTAAATATTTTAAAACTATATAGATAATTTGTCCCCACTTCAAATCCTTAAGACATCTATGCTTTCAAAAATGCATAGGTTTAAATATGTCTCTACTATTAAGATCTAAATTTCCTTTTGTCTGTGGAGGATGTTTATTGAAAACTCAGCATGTACCAATTTGTATCAAAGTGTGAATGGTCATTTCCCCTGTAAGACTGTTTTTTCTCTGCATATGCTCAAGCTTCAAAAGATCAGTCCCAGACCTAGCGACCGTTGCCTACAGAAAGGAAAATTCCTCCTTATAAAGGCTTGCTTTAAAGAAATCTGCTTTCACTAACTGAAACAAATGTTTTCCTTTTTCTCTCTCTTAGATGTATTGAGCAGTGAGGGGGTCTGTAAATCTATTATCCATGTTGGGCAGGAAACCCAAATATGGGAACATAAATCTGAGGACTCCATATGTTAACATTTACTTTGAAGTGGCCCATTGGTCTTATCTATACAAGGTCTAAATCCTTTGTTCTCTACTGTGAAAATGTTGCATGTTGAGTGGGGTGGATTGAATTCTGATGTGTAGTCAGCAAGACATCTCATGTCTGACCTCAGAATTGCAATACACAGAATGTATTCAGCTATAAGATGAGCATGCTCAAATTTAATATTTGATAGGTTGCATACTTATTTTATCTTATGATATATATATATATATATATAAATCCACAAGTAACCTGCACAACGGAGCGCACTGAAAAATCCTGCGTCTTGTAGTTAGTATATGTATGAATCAAATGGCTCACTAGAAGGGGAGGGCGGGATATACAAATCCCTTATAATGGCAATGGCAGCTGGTAGTTCGGCATGTCTGTTCCACATGCTAAAGAAACCCAGGATCCAATTTATGAACCACAAAAGCGCTCAAAGCCCATGTAGATAAGATAAAAGAGTCTTTATTAGAACAATTAAAAACAAAAAGCGTCCTGTGTAGGACTCACTGTAATCCAAGTTGTATTTGCAGGCACACAGAGAGCATACATGTTTCGTGCTCAGGTAGCACTTGTTCACTGCTTACCTGTGCACCTGCAAAGGCCTGCCTTTTATTCACAAAATTTAAAGTGATACATCACACAATTTTAAACAACCTGAAACTCAGCTTCATTTGCCTGTCTTCCTAGCAAAATCACACAGCATAAATGTGAGCATTATAATCTTAAGTGATACATATTTATACACACATATTAAATTTAATTAGATCTAAAAGAGATATTATATAGAAAAATAAGCATTTTTAATATTGTATTTGAAGAATTATAATAAAAGTTAATATTATAATTAAATTGTAGCTAATATCTGTTACTAGCATATCAAAGTAATGAAATACAGATATATTCTGATCTCTACTGTGTTTTTCTCTAAAGGATACACTTCTCTTTACAGACATGGCATAATAGAGTATTATACAAATAGATCTAAATCTCTCCTTTTGTTTATCCCTAAAGGATAGCTGGTTTGCAAGGTCAGGATCCAGAAAATCTCCCTTTTATCTAGGATCATTTCCCTATTTCCTCCTCTACTCCATACTGGTACAAAATCTATGCCCTGCACCATCAAGGCATTAACATCTGCATTATGTTTTTCCTTGAAGTGTCTCACTACTGGTGTATCCGAACTTTCGTCCTCAATACTACGTAGGTGTTCAAGAAATCTCTCTTTGAGCGGCCTAGTGGTTTTTCCTGTATACTGCTTGAGACAAATTTTACATGTTAGTAAATATATTACATGTGTGGTTGAGCAGTTTATTGCATATTTAATTTTGTGTTGTTTTTGGGTTATTGTTGATAATAACTCATCTCCCTCTTTTACAAAATCGCAAGTCCTACATATAGGCCTCCTGGATTTAAAGAACCCTTTCCTTCTTTGTAGCCAATTTTTATTAGAGATGGGTTTTAGTTCTGAAGGTGATAAATAATTTGATAAAGTTTTACCTCTTTTAGATATATAATTACATCCTTCCTGCATAATTTCCTTAAGAATAGGATCTGAGTATAATATTGGTATGGAATTACGTACTATATTGCAGATCTCATTATATTCCAAACTATAGTTGGTGATAAATTTAAGTTTGTTGTGATGTTTGTCAGTGTTCTTTTGTTTCTTTCTATGTAGAAGTTGCTCTCTAGGTATATGATCCACATTAAGTTTGGCTTTAGTTAATACCTCATCTTTATAGCCTCTATATTTCAATCTTTCTAGGGCAATCTTAGCATGTTTTTTATACTCTTGTTCATCTGTACAATTTCTTTTTAGTCTAATTAGCTCCCCTTTAGGGATAGCTTCAATTACATGTTTAGGATGACAAGAGTCATATTTTAAAGTAGTATTTCCTGCTGTCGGTTTCCTAAATAATCTCTAATAAAAATTGGCTTCAAAGAAGAAAAGGGTTCTACACCTACGTAGTATTGAGGACGAAAGTTCGGATACACCAGTAGCAAGACACTTCAATTAAAAACATAATGCAGATGTTAATGCCTTGATGGTGCAGGGCATAGATTTTGTACCAGTATGGAGTAGAGGAGGAAATAGGGAAATGATCCTAGATAAAAGGGAGATTTTCTGGATCTTGACCTTGCAAACCAGCTATCCTTTAGGGATAAACAAAAGGAGAGATTTAGATCTATTTGTATAATACTCTATTATGCCATGTCTGTAAAGAGAAGTGCATCCTTTAGAGAAAAACACAGTAGAGATCAGAATATATCTGTATTTCATTACTTTGATATGCTAGTAACAGATATTAGCTACAATTTAATTATAATATTAACTTTTATTATAATTCTTCTAATACAATATTAAAAATGCTTATTTTTCTATATAATATCTCTTTTAGATCTAATTAAATTTAATATGTGTGTATAAATATGTATCACTTAAGATTATAATGCTCACATTTATGCTGTGTGATTTTGCTAGGTAGACAGGCAAATGAAGCTGAGTTTCAGGTTGTTTAAAATTGTGTGATGTATCACTTTAAATTTTGTGATTAAAAGGCAGGCCTTTGCAGGTGCACAGGTAAGCAGTGAACAAGTGCTACCTGAGCACGAAACATGTACGCTCTCTGTGTGCCTGCAAATACAACTTGGATTACAGTGAGTCCTACACAGGGCGCTTTTTGTTTTTAATTGTTCTAATAAAGACTCTTTTTTATCTTATCTACATGGGCTTTGAGGGCTTTTGTGGTTCATAAATTGGATCATATATATATATATATATATATATATATATATATATATATATATATATATATGTGTGTGTATTGTCTACTGACATTCACAGATACCCTGACAATAATTTGGTCTGTATAAAGTTTGTGGTTTTAAATGTAGCCGGAATTCACTTTTCTTTTGATTGCCATTTTACCAGTGCTCCAACTACGTTACTGTACAGTGGACAGTGCTGGGACCTCCCCTACCCCTTACCTGGAACCAGCAAGCAGTGAGGACATAATTGTTTTGCCTACAGCTGAGGGATACATCATAGACTGATGACAGGCAGTACGTAAGTAATGGCTAGAGGGTCGAGCACATAGGTTTGGCTATACTCAGACAGTTCTCCACAACTTGAGAACAAGAAGAGGTTAATTGCCCCCATACACTCTACGCAATGCCAAAGTGATATGCCCTATGATGCCCTTAAATCCCATGGTAAGAGAGTGTCTCTGTTTTACTTGTACAGCGGTCTGTGATTAAGTTTGAGGTACAGGGTCCCCTTGAATTTCAATGCACGTATGACCAAATAATAAATTGGTTTATGGGATGCTAGTCTCTTTCTCCCTTTATTTTGATTTCATCACCGATGATAAATATTAATTAATGTATGTTTCAGCATTCCAATGTCTTAAATTCTGTGTGCATAAATAATGTACTTTACATTTTTTATGATTAAAAACTTAAAAGTTTTCTTAATCTATACTTTTTGACAATGAATTACAGATATAAACATCATCTGTGTATTCTTAATAAATGATGTTTTAGATGTTTTGCTGAGGTTATATGTATAAAAATATTTTAATGGGACAAGAAACCCCAAATTTTCCATTCATGATTTAGATAGATAATTAAATTTTAAACAACATTCCAATTTACTTCTATTATTTCATTTTCTTCATTCTTTGTTGAAGAAATAGCAATACACGTGGGTGAGCCAATCACTTGAGGCATCTATGTGCAGCCACCAATCAGCAGCTACAAAACCTATTTAGATATGTTTTTCAACAAAGGATATCAAGATAATGAAGAAAATCAGATAATATAAGTCATTTGGATAACTGTTTAAAATGGCATGTTCTTTCTAAACCATGCAAGAAAATATATGAGTTTCATGTCCCTTTAAATGGACAGTCTAGACAAAATTAAACATTCATGATTCAGATAGGGCATGCAATTTTAAACAACTTCCCAATTTACTTTTATCATCAAATTTGCTTTGCTCTCTTGGTATTTTCTGTTGAAAACAAAACCTAGTTAGGCTCATAAACTGATTTCTAAGCCGTTAAGGATTGGCTCTTAATTCAGTGCATTTTGACAGTTTTTCAGTTAGACAGTGCTAGTTCATGTGTGTTATAGAGATAACATTGTGTTCACTCCCGTGGAGTTTTTTATGAGTCAGCACTAATTGGCTAAAATGCAAGTCTGTAAAAGAACTGAAATTAGGGGCAGTCTGCAGTGGCTTAGATACAAGGTAATTACAGAGGTAAAAAGTATATTAATATAATGTGATGGTTATGCAAAACTAGGA
Organism: Bombina bombina; assembly: GCF_027579735.1. NCBI lineage: Eukaryota > Metazoa > Chordata > Amphibia > Anura > Bombinatoridae > Bombina > Bombina bombina. The sequence goes on from NC_069502.1 coordinate 922,401,249, forward strand.
AATGGGTAGTAAAGGGATTATCTATCTGTCCCTTTTTTAAGTCTTACAATAAGAGTTTCTTGGAGCATGAGAAAAAATTATGTGTTTAACATGTGTTATTGTATTTGTAGTATGCCATGAGCAATTGTAAATTGTTTTATGTCATGATGACTCTCCGAGAGATAAGTCTATTTTAATTATTTTTGCAGTGTGTTCAGAAAGTGCCTAAACTCTGTGTTATTTAGAGAAGGTAATTTATTTGAGAGCTTGTCACTGATTTAAGATTTTGAAAAACATGCAAAATATTAAATAACAACATGCAGGCTGGGAATAATATTATTATAGTATATATACCAATTAAGAAAAAAAGTTGCTAGTCATCTAAATGTAAAAATATAGGCAAAAGCCTCTGAAATGTGTTACTGGACCAGGACTAGAGAAAAGGGGTATATATTTAGAAAAGATAATGTTAATAGTGTAATAATAATAGTGTTGACTCTAGAAAGTATGAAATAGGAAGATGATTTCAGTACAGTGAGATTCATTAAAAGGACATAAAACCCAATACATTTTTTCTTTCATGATTTAGATAGAACATAAAATTTTAAACAACTTTCTAATTTACTTCTATTATCAAATGTTCTTTGTTTTTTTGTTATCCTTTGTTGAAAAGCAGACATATAAGCTCAGGAGTGTGCACGTGTCTGCAGCACTATATAGCAGCAGTTTTGCAACAATGTTATACATCAGCAGGGGCACTAGATTGCAGCACTATTTCCTATCACGTAGCGCTTTAGGCATGTGCACGCTACCTACCTAGGTATCTCTTCAACAAAGAATAACATGAGAATGGAAAACATTTGATAACAGAAGTAAATAAAACTTTTTAAAAATTGTATTCTCTTTCTGAATCACGAAAGAACATTTTTTGGTTTAATGTCGCTTTAAGCTGTCAATTTGTAAAACCCATGGGTTGTTTTTTGCTCCTTAATTGTTTTAAAATATTTTAATTTTGTATAAGTAGAGATTAGAGACCTTCAACCCTCCCAATTTACTTGGAAGATATTAATGTAAATTTTTCACCCTTGGAAATTAGCCATCTAAGGGCTAGATTAACAGTGGTGAGCCAACTGTTGCACGCAAGCGATATCAGATTTATAGTGTGTCTTTGTGCTCGTCAGAAGTAGCTCAAAATTATGAGTGGAAAGTAAATGCATTCACTTGAGGCGCAATTGAATTTAATGTGCGTCGAGCTCTGGTTAACTGTTATGTGAGACAAAAATGTTGCACAAAACAAGTCAAAATTACATGTAAAAGTACATTTACACTCATAATAACTATTATTATTATTAATATAAATAATTCAAATAAAAAAAAAATGCATAAAAAATAGAGATGTGCAGAGAACAAAACTTTTCTTCTTAATATTCAAGAAAATTTGTTTCCACGAATATTTGTAGGCCGCACTATTTGGATTTTGTTTAATTAAAATCAAATGAAAATCCCATTTTCATTAAATATTTACATGTGTTTTCTTTAAAAGAATGTAAATGTTTCAAAACTACAGTTGAAATTTTCACCTGTAGCTACATACTTACCCTAAAGAGCATTGGAGAGCGCACTTACCCGATACTCTTCTTGCTAGATCCCAGGCTGCGCAAACAGGAAGTTTAGCTGTTTGGATCCTAGGCCCTGCACTAAAGTTAGTGCAGGTCCTGAGTGCTGAGCGCGCTAAGGACCTGATACCCAAAGGTTCTCCAGCTTGGAGACAAATTTCAGTTCAGACTTCACAGACTTTACAACTCACTGAATATTCAAAAGGAAAAGGGCGGAACTCTCCAGCACTGCGAGATCTGCAATACAGCACTACATGATATGAGAGTTTTGGTATACTTACACTTTGAAGTTTGTAGTTTAGATTGCTTTACACCTTAGATTGGATCCTTTCAGTATTATTGCATTTAAGCTTTGCAGTTTCTCATTTACAGGGCCATCTTTAATATTGACTGGACCCTGGGCAAAAATTTTCTTGGACCCCACCCCATGTAATTTCACTTTCCACCCCATTATCCCAAAGAACAACTAAATCAATTTATTTTATATTTTTTTTTAAATTATTAGCCCAGCAGTGGATCATCCACTGCTGGGCTAATCATTTAAAAAAAAATAATAATAAATTGCAATATGTGAAACTGGACGTAAGCAGTACTAATAAGTAAATAAATATATAAATTCCTCCATTGTGGATTCATTTAAAATTCTTTTGAATGTGATTCTGGTGTGAGGTTAGCTGGTTAAAGAGATTTAGGGCAGCCAACAGGAGCAAAGCAAGGTAAAGACTGAGGATGAAGCATGGAGGTGCAGACAAATATAAGTTTACTGACTGGAACAACAGAACTACTATGGGAAGCTGTAAAATATGAGACAGAGAGAAAACAAAAACTATAACAATAAACCTTACATTAATGTGTGAAGTATCAGCATGACACTATACTTCAGCCACAGCAGCACATGTCACTTCTTTGCTAGGAACAAGTTCCCTCTCACCCTGCACTAGACAATGCTGCATGGGGAGGGGCGTGTGTGAACTCACTTATTCTTCCCACTGACACCATTCTACAAAATACTGTTCCCCTGACAAACTTCAGTTAGTTGATCTTAGGGTCACAGAAGAAAGAGCAGGGCTAAGGGGACCAGCAGACTGGATGCTGTCTGCCCAAGGCTGAATGGATACAGTGTGAGATGAGTCACACAGCCTCAAGACTGAAGAGAGCAGTTTATGCAGCTGCACAGATGCTCAAATCCTCACAGGCCTGCTGCTCCAGCTTTCTGCTGCATGCGCCTACAGTCAGCCCTACCCAGAAACAATCCCCACCACCAGAGCAGTTACCTGGTAACATTGGTAACCCCAGTAGGACCTTTTCTGATGCAATGGGAATGGCTGGATGCAGAGTTAGGGCTTTGCATTCAGTGCTGCACAGTGCACATCTAAAACAGCACATGGCAATAGCTTAGCATGTCACATGACACCCGCACGGTCTGGCACAGTTTTTTTTTTTTTTTTTTAAATATAAGCAGAGTACTTTTGACTGTGACAGTATTAGGACTGAATGTGTGTGTTCCCCATGTCACATCAGCAGTCTGGTTGAACCATCATTTTTTTTTTTTTTTTTTTTTTTTAGGACCCTTGGGCCCCTCAACAGAGACTGGGCCCTGGGCAGTTGCCCCTTTTGCCATGTGTTAAAGACGGCCCTGCTCATTTATATTTTAATATATTTTGATTTAGCTCTAGCAGTTATTTTACAAACTCTGATGATGTTTTGAAAGTTCCTGTGTTACTCTAAACAATTAAGATCCTAGTGTGTATATTTCAGTTTATATATACAAATTGCTACATTGAAAACTAAAACTGACACTTTTAGAAAGTGGGAGGGAGATGACAGTTCTCTGGGCTGAACAGGGAAGTTCCCAGGTATGTCTGAATCTCTCTCACAAGTCTTGTGAATATTTTTAAGCATTTTAAACAAGCTGGTCTCACTGATTTGTCTCACAAGCTGTATGCAGGTGAAGTTTGCTCAAAATTCACAATACACTTATTTTAACTAACCAAATAATAACATAAACTAAAGTATTGACAAAAACAAGTTAAATTGTAGTGAAAACATTTCAGTTTAATTTAGAATTGATGCAAACTGAGCCTTTATATCAGCCCCTGGGGTTCTCCACTTCTCTCTCTCCCATAAGGAATTTTGTATCCCAGAGAGTTTCTATGGAAGGCATTTTTCATCACTCTGGGATTTCCAACTTCCTCCCCTTTTCTTAGAAAATTCAGTTAGTTCTGACTCTGGGAAGTCTGGTATATATTCAGAATCTGCAAAATCACTATACTAAATACACTGCTGTACACAAAATAAAAAACAAAATAGAAAGTGCAAAGTTTAAATGTAATAAAATGTAATCTGAATATATAATTTAAATATATATATATATATATATATATATATATATATATAGTATAAGTATATATATATATATATATAGTATAAGTATATATATATATATATATATATATATATATATATTATATGATATAAAATAGAAAGCACAAAGTGGAGTTAATGCAGTAGAACTGTCATGTTATTCAGTGCTATATTGCACTGGACTTGTCTCTCCTTCACATACAGAAATGCAGGGAACGCCCCTTAGAGAAGTAAAGTAAAAGCTGCCTTTTGAAAATTTTACTAGGTATCTCTCAGTGCTGGAGGATCATTTTTAGAATATTTCACCTGAGCAGAGAGCTTTTGAATATCAAGGCCTAACCGTCTTGTTAGCCTGGCGAGGGACCTGGCAAGAGGATACGAATATACATTAGTCCAAAAATGAATGCACATCTTTAATAAAACCGTTATAATGACTCAAAAATATGAGGTTTCAGGTGTTAGAAAAAAAAAGGACTGCAAAGAGTACATAGAGCTACTTAAGCTCACATATCTAAATATATATACATATGTATGTATGTATTATATATATATATATATATATATACATATATATATATATATATATATATATATATATATATATATATATACAGTTGTATTCAAAAGTGTAGACACCCCTGACAATTTCAATGATTTTCATTTATAAATAATTGGGTGTTTGGATCAGCAATTTCATTTTGATCTATCAAATAACTGAAGGACAAAGTAATATTTCAGTAGTGAAACAAGATTTATTGGATTAACAGAAAATTTGCAATATGCATCAAAACTAAATTAGACAGGTGCATAAATTTGGGCACCCCAACAGAAATATTGCATCAATATTTAGTAGAGCCTCCTTTAGCAGAAATAACAGCCTCTAGACATTTTCTATAGGCGGAAATGAGTGTCTGGATTCTGGATGAAGGTATTTTGGACCATTCCTCCTTGCAAAACATCTCCAGTTCAGTTAGGTTTGATGGTTGCCGAGCATGAACAGCCCGCTTCAAATCACCCCACAGATTTTCAATGATATTCAGGTCTGGGGACTGGGATGGCAATTCCAGAACATTGTACTTGTTCCTCTACATAAATGCCAGAGTAGATTTTGAGCAGTATTTTGGGTCGTTGTCTTGTTGAAATATCCAGCCCCGGCATAACTTCAACTTTGTGACTGATTCTTCAACATAATTCTCAAGTATTTGCTGATATTAAGTGGAATCCATGTGACCCTCAACTTTAACAAGATTCCCAGAACCGGCACTGGCCACACAGCCCCACAGCATGATGGAACATTCACCAAATTTTACTGTCGGTAGAAAGTGTTTGTCTTGGAACGCTGTGTTCTTTTGCCGCCATGCATAACAACCCTTGTTATGACCAAATAACTCAATCTTTGTTTCGTTTCATCAGTCCAAAGCACCTTCTTCCAAAATGAAGCTGGCTTGTCCAAATATGCCCTTTGAAAAAATTGAGCTAATTGGCGAAACATGTCAGGGAGGTTGGGGAGTTAATGGGCTCTCATTCCGTGTTTTAATTTGTGCAGGAATCTAGCTTAAAAAAATTATTTAATCGCCTATGCACTCAAGTTTGGGACACTTATTTTTTAGCCAAAACTAACCAAACAGATATTGAGACAAACGGGATCTTGTTATCATTATAATGGCAGCAAGTGGACAAATAGCAGAATTAATCTGATAACGCCCAATTAACCAGGAAAATTTTATTAGTTAAAGTAATGTGGGGTTAAACTAACATACTTATAACCTTACAGAGATACCATGATTACATTTACAGATATATTTTACTTTAACAGGTGCGGTTACCAGAAATACTTTTTGAACTGTATTATACAAGCGGTAGAACGCTATATTTATCATTATCATATATTGTGTTATATATATATATATATATATATATATATACAAACATATGTTTCTTCTAAAACTTAGGATAATAATCAAGTGATAAAATAGAAGACAAGCTTCTGCCTTGAGCATATGTGAATAATTAATCTAAATACTGCTTGATAACTAAAGCAAAGTGACTCTTATAACTCGCAGTTCAACTTTACTGATACTTACTTGTATCACAAACGGGTTGTATCTTAGTACAAACATTTGATCAGCAACGTTACACCCTTTACCCAACCAGCATCAGCTGAGCAGCAAAACGATACTTTGTCTATTTAAGAATATAGGCACATTTAAGTAAAACTTTGTATATTAAGTTCCATATACAGCTGTATAGGAGACCTACAACAGAAATAAGAATTATATTTATGGATATTTAAATACATGGATTTATTACATCCCATTACGGGATAGGCTCCTATTATTATTATTATCGCTTATTTGTAGAGCGCCAACAGATTCCGCAGCGCTAGTTATATGTGATTGGTCCCATTTTGTAACTGTAGCTGAATATATTGACTACATAGAACGCGTTATATTATACATGGCTAACTATACCTTGAGATTGTAGCTGAATATATTTATTATAAAAGTCAGCAAGATAGAGAACTCCACATCTAATTAGTAAATATGCACTGTTGAAATTCAGACTCAATCTATCCAGCCATAATCTTGATGTCCCTGACATTATATTATATATAAGATACATCAGCTATTGGAGTATATACAATTTAATCCCTGAGAAAGACAAAATCAGACGTCCTGATAAAATAGTCTCCCTTTAAGTCGACAAGTATCCCACCATCTGAACGAATACAGTGAATATAACATACTGATTTTAGTGGAAATACTTTATATAGTGAACTTGGGAAAGGGGATACCCATAAATCTATTTAAAAATACGATCATATAAAATCATCCATACCAGGGAATTATATACTCTCAATTATGATGATCATATTCATGTCAACATCACTATAATATAGATCTTTTGGCATCAGTAAACTTTTTTAGCCTATAATCATTTATTATATATACCGATAATATTTCCAAGCCTATCAGCCTATAACTCCATCCTATAAATTCCTGGTACTCCACATATGTTAAGTAGGACAATCTAGTAATACAATGTATTACTTTGGATTAGCATCCACATCCTAGGTCATTTGTACATATAAATACTGATTGACTACCCTATATTTTACCTGGAACTACATAGTGTGTATCCAATTATTCTGACTTTTAATTTCCTCCTCCACTTCTCACCATTACAATTTTTAGGCCTAGAATTCATTCCTTTGTTTTAACTTATGTGTGTCTATTATTTTAAATTGTCTTAATAAAGGTTATTTTTTATTTTTTTCCCTTTTGTGAATCTGCCAATTGTTACTCTCTAGATCTAGTCCATTTCTGAGGGAATATGAGTGCTTCCAATGTGTACACTTTTTTGCAGTCTAGTACTGCTTTCCAGTAACTTGTCCAAATATGCGTTTGCATACCTCAAGTGACTCTGTTTGTGTCGTGTGTGCAGAAAAGGCTTCTTCTGCATCACTCTCCCATACAGCTTCTCCTTGAGCAAAGTGCGCTGAATTGTTAAACGATGCACAGTGACATCATCTGCAGCAAGATGATGTTGTAGGTCTTTGGAGGTGGTCTATGGGCTGTTTTTGACCGTCTTCATCATCCTTTGCCTTTGCCTCTCCGATATTTTACTTGGCCTGCCACTTCTGGCCTTATCAAGAACTGTGCCTGTGGTCTTCCTTTTTTTCACTATGTTCCACACAGTAGACACTGACAGCTAAAATCTCTGCAAAAACTTTTTGTAGCCTCCCTCTAAACCATAATGTTGAACAATCTTTGTTTTTAGGTAATTTGAGAGTTATTTTGAGGCCCCCATGTTGCCACTCTTCAGAGGAGAGTCAAAGAGAACAACAACTTGCAAATGGCCACCTTAAATACCTTTTCTCATGATTGGATGAAGCTGTCTATGAAGTTCAAGGCTTAATGGGCTCATCAAACCAATTGTGTGTTCCAATTAATCAGTGCTAGGTAATTACAGGTATTCAAACCAAAAAAAATGACAAGGGTGCCCAAATGTATACACCTTAAAATGTATACACTTTATTTCACTACTGAAATATTACTGTATCCTTCAGTTATTTGATAAATCAAAATAAAATTGCTGATCCAAACACCCAATTATTTATAAATGAAAATCATGGAAATTGTCAGAGGTGCCTAAACTTTTGCATACAACTATATACAGTATATATACAGTGGATATAAAAAGTCTACACATCCCTGTTAAAATGTCAGGTTTCTGTGATGTAAAAAAATGAGACAAAGATAAATAATTTCAGAACTTTTTCCACCTTTAATGTAACCTATAAACTGTACAACTCAATTGAAAAACAAACTGAAATCTTTTAGGTAAAGGGAAATACAAATAAAAAACTAAAATAATATGGTTGCATAAGTGTGAACACCCTTAAACTAATACTTTATTGAAGCACCTTTTGATTTTATTACAGCACTCAGTCTTTTTGGGTATGAGTTTTTCAGCATGGCACATCTTGACTTGGCAAGATTTTCCCACTCTTTTATGCAAAAAAACTCTAAATCTGTCAGAATGCGAGGGCATCTCCTGTGCACAGCCCTCTTCAGATCACCCCACATATTTTGAATTGGATTCAGGTCTGGGCTCTGGCTGGGCCATTCCAAAACTTTGTTGATTTGGATGTATGCTTTGGGTCGTTGTCATGATGAAAGATGAAGTTCCTCTTCATGTTCAGCTTTCTAGCAGAAGCCTGAAGGTTTTGTGCCAATATTGTCTGGTATTTGGAACGGTTTATTATTCCCTCTACCTTGACTAAGGCCCCAGTTCCAGCTGAAGAAAAACAGCCCCAAAGCATGATGCTCACACCATCATGCTTCACTGTGGGTTTGGTGTTCTTTTGGTGATATGCAGTGTTGTTTTTGTGCCAAACATATCTTTTGTAATTATGGCCAAAAAGTTCAGCTTTGGTTTCATCAGACCAGAACACCTTTTGCAACATGCTTTTGGGAAACTTCAGATGTGTTTTTGCAAAATTTAGCCGGGCTTGGATGTTTTTTTTTGTAAGAAAAGGCTTCCGTCTTGCCACTCTACCCCATAGCCCAGACATATGAAGAATACGGGCGATTGTTGTCACATGTGCCACACAGCCAGTACTTGCCAGATATTCCTGCAGCTCCTTTAATGTTGCTGTAGGCCTCTTGGCAGCCTGCCAGACCAGTTTTCTTCTCGTCTTTTCATCAATTTTGCAGGGACATCCAGTTCTTGGTAATGTCACTGTTGCACCATATTTTCTTCACTTGATGACTGTTTTCACTGTGTTCCATGGTATATCTAATGCCTTGGAAATTCTTTCGTACCCTTCTCCTGACTGATACCTTTAAGCAAACAAACATACATACATATACTGTATATATATATATATATATATATATATATATATATATATATATATATATAGAGAGAGAGAGAGAGAGAGAGAGAGAGAGAGAGAAAAAGGGAGATAGAATAAAGAAAAGTAAAAGAATCAAGTATGCCCTATCCAGCACGTCCCTTTTTTACAAATGATAGAATATAAGACTGGAGGCACTGTGTGTGATGATAGCCACATCCAAGGTGACAGGCTTCTCTCCTATAAATATACACTGTGTAATAGGGTATGCAAAACTGCAAGCGAAATAGTGCCTATTTCTACTAAAAAATATATATACACCAATGGCCATTGGATACTAAATCAATAAAAATATATAAGAGAGCTCTATGCATCATAGATCAGACAGTGTCCATTTAATAGAACTCAAATTTTACTGTCTGTGAGGACTGGTGTGGTCATCTATAGAACCAGTATATGACAATATCTAGAAAAGAGTCTCTTTAAACTGTCTTAAGACCGTCCATATGATAAGAAAAGATTATTGTGTCTCCCAGTAAGACAGTACATTATAATTGGAAGTGTTAATTAGCATATTTGTTAGTGCAATAAAGCAGTTAATTTATGTGAGACGACAATACAGCAGCATATGTTAGCTAACTTGTGAGTGCAAGCAAAGACAATTCATGTATATAGAGCGACAATACAGCAGCATGTATTAGCACATTTGTAAGTACAAGCAAAGCAGTCTGTGCATATAGGGCAATAAAGCAATAAAGAAACAGTTGGTTAGACAGAGTGGTCGGTCAGTGGTGTTCGTGTGTTAGTCCAGCTTGTGAGAAACCTATTCGTTAGGGTACTACCTAGTGAGGGCTTTACCCTCACCTAAGGGACCCTTGACCATGGGATTAGAGAGAGCTGACAATCTCACCAGTCTTCACAGAGGTCTATGACCCGGCAGAATCCAATCCTGAATACCTGACCTTCTGCGGCTATTTCTGCTGTAATACACAATGCCCATGTTTTATCCGGCACGTGTCTCAAATATTGTGCAGTCCGGCTGGGAGAGAATGGACGGGTAGATAGACGTATCCTTAATAGTCCATGGTGCTCTGGAACAAACTTGGTTGGCCTAACCGAGTATTGTAGTAAATTGCACCCCTGGATACAATGGCCTCTAGTTATCAAGTCGTCAACCTCAAATACGCTGGAATTCCACAGCGTATTTGTGGGGAGGCTGATTCACCTTAGTTATCAAGCCCTACACACCGGCAAAAGTAGAATTTTGTGACGTAAGCTTCGATCCGCCGGACTCAGTCCGACACAGATCGATTCTTATGTCACTCCAGATGTTCCGCACACAAGTTCGGCACAATCTGACTACTTTTGGGAGTTATCAAAAAACTAGCAGGTACGCTCGGCACTTTTCCAGCCCAGCGTACCTGGTTTTCAATCCGCCGCCCTGGAGGCGGCGGATCCCATAGGAATCAATAGGAGTCTGACCATAGCGAAAGTTCATGTTCGCTGCTGCCCGACATCCCTAACATGTACCCCGAGTCTAAACACCCCTAATCTGTCCCCCCCCTACCCCGCCGCAACTAAATAAATGTATTACCCCCTAAACCGCCACTCCCAGAGCCCGCCGCCACTATAATAAATATGTTAACCCCTAAACCGCCGCTCCCGGACCACGCCGCCACTATAATAAATATGTTAACCCCTAAACCGCCGCTCCCGGACCCCGCCGCCACTATAATAAATTTATTAACCCCTATCCTGCCCCCCCCTACACCGCCGCCACTATAATAAAATTATTAACCCCTAAACCTAAGTCTAACCCTAACCCTAACACCCCCCTAACTTAAATATTAATTAATTACATCTAAATATTATAACTCTTATTAACTAAATTAATCCTATTTAAAACTAAATACTTACCTTTAAAATAAACCCTAATATAGCTACAATATAAATAATAATTAGTTGTAGCTATCTTAGGATTTATTTTTATTTTACAGGCAACTTTCAATTTATTTTAACTAGGTACAATAGCTATTAAATAGTTATTAACAATTTAATAGCTACCAATCGGAATTAAGGGCCAATCGGAATTAAGGTAGGAAAATTCTGATTGGCTGATGGAATCAAGTTCAATCAGCCAATCAGATTGAGCTCGCATTCTATTGGCTGATCGGAACAGCCAATAGAATGCGAGCTCAATCTGATTGGCTGATCCAATCAGCCAATCGGATTGACCTTGAATCTGATTGGCTGATTCCATCAACCAATCAGAATTTTCCTACCTTAATTCCGATTGGCTGATAGAATCCTATCAGCCAATCGGAATTCGAGGGACGCCATCTTGGATGACGTCCCTTGAAGGAACCTTCATTCTTCAGTTGGACGTCGAACGAAGAGGATGGATCCGCGCCGGAGGTCTTCAAGATCAGCCGCTCGTCATCGGATGAAAGAAGATAGAAGATGCGGCTTGGATGAAGATGTTTGCCGGTCCGGATCTACTCTTCTGCCCGGATAGGATGAAGATTTCTTCCCGAAGATGGACTTCTTCATTTGCCGCTTGGATCAAGACTTCAGCCGGAGGATGGACGTCACTCTTCAGCCCCCGCTTGGGCTTGGATGAAGACTTCGGAGGCTTGGATCAAGACTTCGGTGGACGGATCGGTGAACCCGGTGTGGTGAAGATAAGGTAAGAAGATCTTCAGAGGCTTAGTGTTAGGTTTATTTAAGGGGGGTTTGGGTTAGATTAGGGGTATGTGGGTGGTGGGTTATAATGTTGGGGGGGTATTGAATGTTTTTTTTTACAGGCAAAAGAGCTGAATTCTTTGGGGCATGCCCCGCAAATGGCCCTTTTAAGGGCTGGTAAGGTAAAAAAGCTTTTCTATTTTAATTTTAGAATAGGGTAGGGCATTTTTTTATTTTGGGGGGCTTTGTTATTTTATTAGGGGGCTTAGAGTAGGTGTAATTAGTTTAAAATTGTAATATTTTTCTAATGTTTGTAAATATTTTTTTTTATTTTTTGTACTTTAGTTAGTTTATTTAATTGTATTTATTTGTAGGTATTGTATTTAATTAATTTATTGATAGTGTAGTGTTAGGTTTAATTGTAACTTAGGTTAGGATTTATTTTACAGGTAATTTTTGTAATTATTTTAACTATTTTAGCTATTAAATAGTTCTTAACTATTTAATAGCTATTGTACCTGGTTAAAATAAATACAAAGTTGCCTGTAAAATAAATATTAATCCTAAAATAGCTACAATGTAATTATTCGTTATATTGTAGCTATATTAGGGTTTATTTTACAGGTAAGTATTTAGCTTTAAATTGGAATAATTTATTTAATAAGAGTTAATTTATTTTGTTAGATTTAAATTATTTTTAACTTAGGGGGGTGTTAGTGTTAGGGTTAGACTTAGCTTTAGGGGTTAATACATTTATTAGAGTAGCGGTGAGGTCCGGTCGGCAGATTAGGGGATAATAATTGAAGTTAGGTGTTGGCGATGTTAGGGAGGGCAGATTAGGGGTTAATACTATTTATTATAGGGTTAGTGAGGCGGGAGTGAGGCGGATTAGGGGTTAATAACTTTATTATAGTAGCGGCGAGGTCCGGTCGGCAGATTAGGGGTTAATTATTGTAGGTAGCTGGCGGCGACGTTGTGGGGGGCAGATTAGGGGTTAATAAATATAATATAGGGGTCGGCAGGGGTTAGGGGCAGCAGATTAGGGGTACATAGCTATAGCGTAGGTTGCGGCGGTGTACGGAGCAGCAGATTAGGGGTTAAAAAAATATGCAGGGGTCAGCGATAGCGGGGGCGGCAGATTAGGGGTTAATAAGTGTAAGGTTAGGGGTGTTTAGACTCGGGGTTCATGTTAGAGTGTTAGGTTCAGATTTAGGAAGAGTTTCCCCATAGGAAACAATGGGGCTGCGTTTTTTTGCAGGTGTTAGGTTTTTTTCAGCTCAAACTGCCCCATTGTTTCCTATGGGGGAATCGTGCACAAGCACGTTTTTGAAGCTGGCCGCGTCCGTAAGCACCGCTGGTATTGAGAGTTGCAGTGGTGGTAAATATGCTCTACGCTCCTTTTTTGGAGCCTAACGCAGCCCTTCTGTGAACTCTAAATACCAGCGGTATTTAAAAGGTGCGAGATGAAAAAAGCGCGCGTAGCTAACGCACCCCTTCTAACGCAAAACTCTAAATCTAGGCATTAGGGTTTATTTTACAGGTAAGTAGTTTTAAATAGGAATAATTTATTTAAGTATAGTGTAGTGTTAGGTGTAATTGTAACTTAGGTTAGTTTTTATTTTACAGGTAAATTTCTCTTTATTTTAACTAGGTAGCTATTAATTAGTTATTAACTATTTAATAGCTATTGTACCTAGTTAAAATAAATTGAAATTTGCCTGTAAAATAAAAATAAATCCTAAAATAGCTACAATATAATTATTATTTATATTGTAGCTATATTAGGGTTTATTTTAAAGGTAAGTATTTAGTTTTAAATAGGATTAATTTATTTAATAAGAGTTATAATAGTTAGATGTATTTAATTAATATTTAAGTTAGGGGGTGTTAGGGTTAGGGTTAGACTTAGGTTTAGGGGATAATAATTTTATTATAGGATGTGGCGGTATAGGGGGGGCAGGATAGGGGTTAATAAATGTATTATAGGTGGCGACGGTGTAGGGGGGGCAGATTAGGGGTTAATAAGTTTAATATAGGTGGCGGCGGGGTCCGGGAGCTGTGGTTTAGGGGTTAAACAATTTATTTAGTTGCGGGATCGGCAGGATAGGGGTTAATAAATTTATTATAGGTGGCGGCGGTATAGGGGGGCAGGATAGGGGTTAATAGGTATTATGTAGGTGGCGGCGGGGTCCGGGAGCGACGGTTTAGGGGTTAATACATTTATAAGAGTTGCGGCGGGGTCTAGGAGCGGTGGTTTAGGGGTTAATAACTTTATTTAGTTGCGAGGGGCTCCGGGGGCGCCGGTATAGGAACAGTGTAGTTTAGTGTGGGTGCTTAGTAACAGCTTGTCAATAAAGCTGTCAAAAAGCCGAAGAGCTTTTATATATATGTGTGTGTGAGTGTGTATATGTGTACATTTGTATTTATAAGTATATATATGTATTTACAGACATATATACACATCTAAACACATATGTATACATTGTGCATTGGAGTCCTTTGCAGTCAAGTAGTTAACAGGTAACAGTTTTGCAGGTATTTTACTGCAATTAAATAGCTTCAATAGGATCAAATCAGCAGTACATGATACAGTAGCCGAATGCTATTAAATAAAATGTCCAGCATTTTATATATATATATATATATATATATATATATATATATATATATATAGGAACGAACAACAGCTCATCAGATAGTTCTATGGCGATTTACCACCTAGGAGCAGCCTCTTTTAGACCAGTGTGCTTTTCACAGAGGAAAAGTTTCCTGTAGTATATCAGTCTGATACCGCCAAGTAAGGTCAGTCCAGCCCCAAAATACCAGGCAATTCTCCTCTGAACAAGAAACATGACAACCCCAGATGATCGTTTTGGCCTCCTTTGGGCCTTGTCAGTGAGCTCTAGCCACATTCCTCTAAGCACACTGGGCAAGGAGTTCACGTCTGGTTTCCCCCATCACTTTGAAACATAGTAACAAACCTTTACCAGCTATTGCTCACAAACCCTCAAAGCAAAACTGATACAAAGAACTGATTTATGAAGATTTACCACCCAGAAGCAGCCTGTTTTAGACCAGTATGCTTTTCACAAAGGAAAACTTCCTGTATATCAGTCTGATACAGCCAAGGTCAGTCTAAAAGAGGTTGCTCCTGGGTTGTAAATCACCCTAGAACTAGCTGATGAGCTGTTGTTCATTCCTGGTAGAGTGCTTCTCTCTTTGTATGCAAATTAATATAACCCTCGGGAGGTCTCCCTATGGGTGATGGGGGAAACCAGACTTGGACTCCTTGCCCAGTGTGCTTAGAGGAATGTGGCTGCACCTCACTGACGAGGCCCATAGGAGGCCGAAACGATCGTCTGGGGTTGCTTCTCAGGCCTTTGGCTTGGATAAAGTGCAGTTTTCTGTGCTTTGTCTTGGTCTTGGTTTGCTGCCTGGAGACCTGCTCCTTCGGCCTGGGGTCCTTTCCCTTTGGGGTTTGGGCTCCTGCTGCTATTGGGGGGGGGTGGCTACTCCTTAGGCGTAGAGCAACTGGGTAGTAGGGCCGTCCCCTTGGCCTTGTGGCATCGTCCCTGGACTTCAGCCACATGCTGCTTTTGGGGGGGCGCTCTGAAATCCAGCCTAAAGAGGCAATAGGGCAAATATGGCTACCAATGTGCCAAATGTTCCCCATACATTTCGGGTGTTGATTTCTGAGGACTTTCGAGAGAAGATTGGTTTGGCTCATGTCCAGCAGGTGGTTTTGGAGGGTGTTTTGAAGATGCCAAGAGCAAGTTTGCATTGTGTTCAGTCATTCCCTTCAAGAGGGATTTTTGATGTGGCTTTCACCGATGAGCATTATTTATAGACCTGCTATCAACGGACTATTGATATGGCTGCTGCTCCAGAGTTGGTTGGCATGAAATTTGTTGCCTGTGTGCAGAGGGAGAGAAGAATCCCGGTGACAGTACATATGTACAACCCTTGGG
Source organism: Bombina bombina (assembly GCF_027579735.1). Lineage (NCBI taxonomy): Eukaryota > Metazoa > Chordata > Amphibia > Anura > Bombinatoridae > Bombina > Bombina bombina. The sequence continues at coordinate 922,417,217 of NC_069502.1, forward strand.
TCACTGATGTGGAAATTCATCTGTTTCTTTGTCGCTACTTTGATGATGTTCAAGGAGGTAGCAAGCTGAAGAATCAGTTTGGGACTTTCAATGGAAAGCGCAGGTTCTGGGTGCGGTTTGTGTCTGATGAATTAGGTATTGGTGGAAAGAAACACCCTCCACAGACTTTCGCCATTGGTGGAAATAGAGGTTTCCTATACTATGATGACATGCCTCTTTTTTGCCGTAGTTGCAAACTGTTTGGTCACATTGCTGAAAATTGCCCAGGTGCCAGATGTCGAAATTGCGGTGAGGAGGATCATCTTGTTGCCCACTGTAGTAAACGCCGGACCTGTGACCTGTGTGGTTCTTCAAGTCATCTGTGCAGGATGTGTCCTTTGATGATGTTGCAGGGGCTTGATAGAGTGAAGCCTTCCTATGCTGATGTTGCAAAAAAACCATCTTCAGTTGCAGTTGAGCCATCTGTGAATGAGGAGGAGGTCTCTGATGAGGCATTGAACTCTATATTACCTCTTTTGTGCAAGAAATCTGCATTTGGGGTCCCTGTCGGAGAGGTGTCTGATGCTCCTGTGGTGGTTCCTGTGGCTGAGAAGGTGGAGGAAGCCCAATCTCATCTTCAGGAAGTGGATCTTGCTACATCTAATGTGATAGCTGCTTCAGATGTTCTTGAAGCCCTGTTGCCCAATTCTGTGGATGATACTGTTGCTGTTCCTGGGACAGAGAATGTTTCCTTTACTGAGTTATCTTGTGATGCTGCTCCTGATGCTGTTCTTGGTGAAGGGGAGAACATTGATTGGTCTTCTGTTGTGTCCTCTAGTTCTGAGGAGGATATGGACACTGAAGGGAAAAAATCTGCCTCCAAGCGAAAAATAGATCCGGATTCTGATGGATGGGAGAGTCCTGATTTGAATCTTCCAGTAGTTAAGGGTGCAGATCCAGATACTACAAGTGATGCTGACTCTTTAATTTCAGAGTTTCCTTCTGTCTCTACTAAAGACGTTCCTTCTGACTCAAGCCAGTGTATAGGTGACTTTTCTGATGCCTCTTCTGTTGGTTATCTAGATAAAAGAGATGTGAACCAACTTGCTGAAGTTACTGGTTATGAGGCTGGCAAGGGGGAGCCTAGGAGGTTGGAACGTCACAGAGGCAGATTTAAGGATCTCCTTTGAGTCCTAAGAAAAAGAAAGGAAAGAAGAAGTCCTGATGTTATTTCTTTTTTTGTTTTTCTTTAATTTATTTTTGTGATGTTTCTGACCATTTCTTCCCTTAATGTCAGGTGTATGACAACTATAGCAAGGAGAGCTGCAATTTTTAAATTATTATCTGTATGTTCTGCTAATATTTTTTGTTTGCAGGAATGTGGTCTCTCTGAACATCCTAAATGTGCTGACTGGGAATATGGTCCTAAAGTATGGTCTTGTTCTTCTGATAGGAATGGGGGGGTGGGAGTTTTGTTTAAGGGGTTTAGTTTTTCTATCCTTAATGTAGTTCATATTGTCCCAGGTCAGGTACTTTTGGTTAGTTTTAGTTTTTGTGGGACTGTTTTTTGTTTGTTTAATGTATATGCTTCTCCAAATAGGGTAGAACGTTTGCTTAATTTTGAAACTTTAAAGTTTTTTCTGCCAGGTCGAGAGCCAACTTTTTTGGTTGGGGATTTTAATTGTATTATTAAGAATGGGGACAGAGAGGGTGGGAGTGATTGTAGGGTGGATAGCTCAGGGAAGTTTTTACTTGATTTGCTTAAATCTTTCGGTTTGAAGGATGCCTTCGGGTCTGTTTCTTTTTCAGGGGAGGGTTTTACTTTCTTTAGTGATAGTGGTGGGATAAAATCTCGAATTTTTATGTGTTGATGATTTTTCTTTAAAGCGGATGCCCTTTACGGATCATGCCCTTTTGATGTGTAAGGTGAATTGTGATTTGAAGATTAAGTATGGTAAGGGTGTTTGGAAACTGAATGTGGATTTGTTAAAAGATGAGAAGTTTAAGCGTCAGTTTGTTTGGATGTATGAAAGGTGGCGTGAAAGAAAATGGGATTTTAGTAATGTGCTTATGTGGTGGGAATGGTTGAAGGTGGAAATAAAGAGGTTTTTTTTTAAGAAAGGCTGTGAGAAAGCTAGAATGGAAAGGGAGTTGTATGATAAATGGTATCTGAGGTTGTTGTATTTGTATGAATTGAGAAATTGTGGTATTGATGTGCATGAGGAAATTGCTGAAGCAAGAAAGATAATTAAAAAGTGTATGCATGAAAAAGGAAAGAAAATTGTTTTTATGGCAAGATTGGAGAAAATGGAAAAGGATGAGTCTTGTAGTAAATATTTTTTTAAGAAAGCTTTTGAAGGAAAGACTGGTTTTGTTAGTGTTTTTGATAAGGTTGAGTGTGAAGTTAATGGTGTTTTGCGTAAATTTCATGAGTTTTACAGTGAGCTGTATAAAGAAAAAACAAGAGATGTTTTATTGGAAAATGAGTTGTTGGAAAACATTGAGGTTAAGTAGGAAAAATATGATAATGATTTGTTAGAAAGGGATCTAAGTTTGGATGAGATTGCAGAGGTTGTTAGGAGTTTTAAGAATGGGAAGGTACCTGGTTGTGATGGTTTGCCTGTTGAATTTTATACTTGTTTTTGGAATTTGATTGGGCTGGATATGTTGGATGTTTGTTTTTAGAATGAATGTTTTGCCTGTTTCAATGAGGAAAGGTTTGATTGTTTTGTTATTTAAAAAGGGTGATAAGAGAGATTTGAGGAATTGGAGGCCGATTACATTGTTGAATGTTGACTATAAGGTTATTGCAAAGGTGTTGGCAAATAGAATGCGTGGAGTGATTGGTAAGGTTGTGGGTGAAGAGCAAGTGTGTGCTGTTCCTGGGCGTCAGATTTCTGAAAGTTTGTTGTTACTACGTGATGTACTGTGGTATGTGAGGGAGAGGATGAGGTCTGTTGCTGTTGCTATTGTGGATTTTGAAAAAGCGTATGATAGGGTAGTGCATGATTTTATGTTTCATGTTTTAGAACGTTTAGGTTTTTCTGGTAAGATTATTGGATGGTTTAAATGTTTGTATAGTGATATTGTGAGTCAAGTCCAGGTTAATGGTTTTTTGACTGAGGAATTTTGTGTAAAATCTGGAGTGCGTCAAGGATGTCCTTTGTCTCCTGTGTTATTTGTATGTGTCATTGAGCCATTATTAACTAGTTTGAGGAAGGATACATTAGTTAGATGTGTGAGTGTTCCTGGTAGTAATGGAAGGTGTTTAAAAGTGATTGGGTATATGGATGATGTGAGTGTGGTATGTGAGACTCAGGCTGGTTTGAGGAGGGTGAAAACTTTAGTTGAATGTTTTTGTATGGCAAGTGGTTTCAGAGTAAATTGGAATAAGTGTAAAGTTAAAGTTTTTGGTAATGATAGGGAGATTGATTCCTGTGGATGGCCTGTGACTGAAGGTGCAATTGAGGTGTTGGGTGTGAAATTTGATGTGGATTTGAAAGGCTTGGAAAGTTGGGATAATGTTTTTGATAAAGTGAGTAGAAAACTTCAGTTTTGGTCTTTAAGGACTTTATCTTTGGAAGGAAAAATGTTAGTTATTAAATCGGTTTTGATCCCTATTATGTTATATTTGGCGTTAGTTTTTCCGCCACCTGAGAGGATTTTTCGGAGAATTTTGAGAGTGTTGTTTTCTTTTTTCTGGAGTTCTGGTATGGAGCGTTTGAAAAGAGATGTTGTTGTTAAGAGTAAGAATGTTGGTGGTAAGGGTTTTCCAAATGTGGAGAGATTTTTGGCTGTGAAATATGTTAGTAGGTGTGTGGTTCTGAGTGGTAAGGATAGCATGGCTGGTTGTATGGTAAAGTATGCTTGTGGAAATGTTTTAAGACGATATGGTTTATTTGAGATTGATAGAAAAAAACCGGTATGTTTTGCTGTTCCGTGGTTTTATGTAAGGGGGGAATGTTGGATTAAAAAATATGGTTTGGAGAATGTTAGTAGGGAGATGTAGTGTGCAAACAGAATGGTGTTGAAAATGTTGGAGAAGAAGGAAGGTCTTGAGTTGATTGGGGGTTTGAATGAAAATGAATGTGTGTTGGTATGGAAAAATGTGTGTAATAAGTATTTGATGAATAGGCAGAAAGATATTAGTTGGATGAGTGTGCATAAGTGTTTGCCAACAAGGGATTTTCAGAGAATGCGTTGTTTAGTGGCTTCAGAAGTGTGTCCTAGAGATGGTTGTTTTCAAAGCGAGAGTGTTATTCATTTGTTTTGGAATTGTGAGTATGCTAGGGATGTTTGGAGAAGTTTGAAAAGGATGATTAAGGGTTTGACTGGAGTGCAGTTTTTTACTTTTAATATGATGATGTATGGTTTGTGTGGAAGTGGTGTTGAAAAGGAGAAAGCAAGATTGATATGGTTGTTGGCATGTTGTGTGAAGGAGGTGTTGTGGGATGTGCGTAATATTTTGATTTTTAAGAAAGAGGTAGTTACTGTAGGTAATTGTGTGGGTATGATCCGTGGGAAGTTGTTTTTGTATTTTTCTTTTGATAGGAGGCGATATGGGGAATTAGATTCTGAAGGCATCTGGAAGACAAAGAAGTGGAAGGATTGGATTATTTAGTTGGTTTTTTTTTTTTTCCTCCAGTTTGTTTATGTCTGTATTTGAAATATGTTTAATTTTATTTTGTGTGATTATTTAAGTTTAATGTTTGCATTTTTTTTTTTTTTATGACAAAAATTTGGGTCAATATTTCAGTTTTGTAACAAGAGATATTTTGTTTGCATTTGTTATTATGATTTTATTTTGTATATATGCATATATGATTATTTTTCTAATAAAATAATTACGAAATGATTGTCTGGGGTTGTCATTTTCCTTGTTCAGAGGAGAATTGCCTGGTATTTTGGGGCTGGACTGACCTTACTTGGTGGGATCAAACTGATATACTTCAGGAAACTTTTCCTCTTTGAAAAGCACACTGGTCTAAAAGAAGCTTCTCCTGGGTGGTAAATCACCATATAATTAGCTGATAAGCTGTTGTTCCTTCCTGGTAGAGCGCTTCTCTCTTTGTATGCAAATTATATACTGTATATATATATATATATACAGGTAGCCCTCAGTTTACGCCAGGAGGAATGGTTGTAAATCAAAAACGTAAATTGAAACCCTGTTTATAATGTAAGTCAATGGGAAGTGAGGGAGTTAGGTTCCAGGTCCCTCTCAAAATTGGCATAAGTAACACCTAATACATTATTTTTAAAGCTTTGAAATGAAGACTTTAAATGCTAAACAGCATTATTAACCTAATAATATAGATTGTATCATCATCAAACTAAGTTTAATGAACAAAAACATTTGCTAAACATCACCTAATAAAATGATTACACAACAGACTGCATCATCATCAAACTAAGTTTAATGAACAAAAACGTTTTTTTACTTGCATTTTTCTGCAATCAGCTATCTGCATTGTTAGCATGTTAGATAATATTGGGTCTGCACCTATTCTATGCATTTCAATCTGCAGTGATTAATAGGCAGTTAGGCACCCTCATCTGAAGCTGCTGGACAGGAAGATAATAGGGAAGTGCCTGCTTAATTTTGCTCGATAAATCTGGTCTGATCTGAGTACACAGATCAATTTAAGGCTGTTAAGTTGCATAACTTTGCTGCAAAACAAGCGGACAGCTCCACCTACTGGCTATTTTAATTAGTGCATTGCTTTCCAAAAGCGTTTCAATAGCAGTCACATGACTGCAAAAAAGGTTGTTATTCTGAAACGGTGCAAATTGAACCGCCGTAAACCAAGGGCCACCTGAATATATATATATATATATATGTCTTTATATGTATACATATGTATTAATCTGTTTATATGTGTATATAAGTCTGTAAATAAATATATACACCTATAAATACATATGTGCATACACACACATATATACATTCATATTCATCTTTAGATATGTACATGTATGTATCTCTATGTTAATGCCCTTTGCCTCCTTTTTTCCCTAACACTTGAGTCTTTCAGCCCTTATAACTTTTGTGTGCAATATTTTGTTTAATATTTTTTATTAGACAGTATTATGAGTGTAAGTGTACTGTGTAATGTATTTTTGATGTGTTTTGTACATTTTTTTTTGTTTCCCGAAACAGTTAGCCACAGCTCTGAAGACGGGGTAATCATTCTTGGGTAAATTGCGATTGCATTTAAGAGATCGTTTTTACTTTCAACTCGTAATACCAGCTCTAAACCCGACAAGTGCAAACACACATGATAAATCCCTTATCGCTCGCTCACAAATGTTTGCACTTAACTCGTAATCTGACCCTTAGATGACAATTATACCCATATCAATGGCCCATTAGCTTCATGGATATCTTCTCTTATCCTTCCATATGGTCAGCCATGCAACTGTCACATAATGACCTACCTTGATTGCAACTTCCAAAGACTTTTGGAAGCCACTACCTTCATTCTAACCATGCACTTTGAAACACAGTTACAAACCTTTAACAGCTATTGCTCCTAAACCCTCAAAGCAAAACTGATACTAAGAACTGAAGAGCCAAAGAAATAATAAAAAAAAAAACAAGGGCTTATTGTCTTTCCCTAGTTAAAAATCAGAAACCATAATTAATTGTGGTAAAATTCAATAAAAAAAACTCATGACTTATGAGCCTGACTTGACACATGAGCCAGAACCAAAGAAACAAGAGAACAAGAAGCAGGGAAGGACAAAAATATTGATGGAAAGGGCCCTCTCACTTTAATTTTTTTTTTTTTTTTTTGTAAAACTATTGGCTACTATTTCTAACTATAAACCTTCCCAGATTGTGAGCTTAAAGGGACATTCTAGTCAAAATTTAAATGCACATAGATTAATTACCTCTTTATATAGAAACATATTTGCAGTATACATGTATTGGCAAAAATGCTTCTAACAAAAGTTATCACTGTTTTAGTGTTAACATTTTTCTCTGCACGTGCATGTGAAGCATAGGTAGATAGTCTCAGTGCACTAGCATTTTCAATTCTGCAGCTGCTCATAGCACCAGTGGGACTTGTATCATGTCAGCATATAACAAATTGAGTCATTGCCAGATGGTAAAAGCATAATAGGCTCTCTGAGTAAGTGCTGTGTTTAAAATGCTAGCCCACAATGCATACTTAAATACACTTTTGAAACAGCTATAGCTTTTATTAGAAGCATTTTTGCTCATACATGTATATTACAAAAATGCTTTTATTCATAACTGAAATAAATCCATGTGGATTCCAATTTTGCCAAGACTATCCCTTTAAGGCACTCTCTCCCTATTCAGTGATTGCAATCCCCTTAAAAAATACAAATCATTTTTTAAAACTAGGAAGATAGAAAGTTAAAACTAGATTTGGATAACAGGGAAAAAATTGAGTGGATTTATTTGATCAATTGGTTGATTATCTATTTGCTTTGCAGCATATGCTGCATAAAATGAAGTGCCATTACATTTTTTCCTTTACTATCTCTTAAGAAGTCTCTGTGTTCCTCATATTTGTCTCCTTTGAGTTTCTGACCTCCAAACAGTTTGTTAAGAATTTCAAAACATTTACATATTTTTAAGGTTCTGTGTTGAAGTCTTTAAAAAAAATGTTATTTTAATAGTTTATTTTAATTTCAAATGAGAATATTTCACAACTATTCATAAATATTATTGATATTTTTTACCTCAGAATTAAGGTCATTGATATACTTGTAACTTCACCTAAATTGAACCAACCACAGATAAATAGTGAATTTATAGTTATTAACGTTCCTCAATGGTAACAAGGCTGGGAGACAAGCCAACGCTTTTACAGCAATAATAGTTCTTTAGCACTGTTGTTAAAGATCCTCGTTGCATTACTTAGGTTTATGCAGAATAAGAATTGTACATCTTTTCTAAGCTTGCCAAGGAGATTTTAATATCTTGGAGGATTTTGGCCCTTCCAATTAGTTTAAAGTTCTGAACATTCTTGGTCTTAGAAATATTAGTTAATTAGTACTGTATGCAAAATTCTTTTCATATTTAAAATTACAGCTGTTTTCCCATAGCTGAAGGAAATATAAGGAGATTCATGTAAAAATACAAAATAAAAACATAATTTAATTTGTTAAATTCAAGGACTACATAACATAATGTTTATTTCAGCACTATCAACTGTCTGATTTCATGAAAAAGGAATATACATTAATGTTATATTAAATATTTTATTACACGCTCATGTAAACATGTAGAATCAGAATATAATGGCCTTGATTACAAATTGAGAGCAAAAATAGTAGCATTATTGCACTCAAAAAAATACTCTATGTAAATCAATAGCACTTTTATTTTTGCCCTTATATTACAAGTACAACATAAAATGTTAGGGCTCGAGTGAAAGCTTACAGCGCACTGACATCTGAATGTAAGATAGTTTGGGGGCACTAAATCCCTCACAGACAGAGGCCCTGATATTCAAAGCATCAACAATATTATTTAAAAAAGAGGACATGGCCGAACAGTGCCGGCGAGTGGCGTTGTCTCTCCCATAGAAGTCAATGGGAGCGTGACATCACCACCCGCATGGTTTCATGCTCGGCTGAGCAGGTTCAGGGGTATAGAGCATGTGCAAGGTGATGGCTGAGATAATCTGAGAGGGTGTGAAGAGGTGAGTAGGACTCAGTATACCGGAATGAAAACACAGAACAAAGAAAGTATTTTCTTGAACAAACTTTACTTAAGTAATGCAAGGAAACAAGAGGCAAAGCAAACTGAGGTTATAATCCAACCTGATAATAAACAAACAAAAGTCTTTGTAAAATAACACTTAAAGCAGAAGTCCTTCAAAAACACAGACTACCCTCATGGGTACTGTTGGTGAGGATATGGCTTTCAGGATCAAGATAAGCATACACTGGTATCAGAGCAAGGATACTTGGTTTCAGGATCAAGCTGAACATTGCCTATACACTCCGTGTAACCAGCACTTCACTGATTTGAACATATCGATATGATGTCGATGTGTCCAAATCAAAATCAACTTCCACTAGCATGCCCGTTAACTCCACCCAAACACCTATAACTACGTCATGCCTGACCTACACTCTCCATGCACTGCCTCGCTACCTCTCACAGACCATCTACACCTACGTCAGAGCTAACCTACACTCCCCCTGCACCACCCAGCTAACTCCCCCTGACCGTCTACAACTACATCACTCCTAACCTACACACCGCTGGAATGCCCAGATAAGTCCCTAATACCACCTACACTAATGTAATGTCTAACTTACACTACCCTGGAATGCACCAGCTAACTCCCACATACTGCCTACTGTCAGAAAAATTCCTCACTATAATAAACTATTGTTTATAATGTGTCACAGACATGCGCTCAAACACTGTAACCAACTGCCGGAGGGCCGGCAAAACATTGCCAGCCTAGTCGGGCTCCTTGAACTGAGCAACAGACCAAAATTAAGCCCTGGTCCGGAGCATCTTAAAAGTGGTGCTAGTCAAGCAAGATGCAGGGGATGAAGTTGCCTTTTTAGTTTGTCTGCAATTTGATGAGTTACCTAGGGATACCACTTGTGTGGCGGTGTTAATCCCCTGCACCCTACTCAATTGGCAGTTACTCCTTTTAAGAAGAACCTGCCCGGGTCTCAATTCAGGTCCGACACTCAGTTCTAGGAGCCCCTGCTAGGCCGGCGACGTTTAAAGTATTGTAGATATCTTAAAATGTATTTAATGGTTGCTTGCTATTATTTCAAACATAAATATATTTTCGAAAATAAATGTTTGTTAAAAATAATAAAAAGCTTTATAAAATACATTTTACTCTATAGATATACAATACTTTGTACATGACTATGCATATCGCTTAAACATTAGAAGTACAGATAGAAAAAAAAAATTATTTTTATTTTTTTTAAAAACTATGATTAGAACAAAAGCATTAATATATAGATTAAATATTAATATCAAATAGATAGCAAACCATATGTTCAAATAACAATAGGTGTGGGAGTTCCAGTGTGAGATCTTGTTAAACAGGACCAATCTGTCCCAAAAGGTATGGTAGTCCAGTTCACATGGTGATACACATAGACTAATGGCAGCTCTCCTCCTCACAGAATAATCCGGGGACGACTATGAAGAAAACAGGAAAAAAGAGGGGTGCCTCATGTGCATATCAGCATGTTCACGCAGATTCAATAAGATTAAGTAAGCCAAATGGGTACTCGGGCTACATGTGAGTACCCATTTGGCTTACTTAATCTTATCAAATCTGCGTGAACATACTGATATGCACATGAGGCACCCCTCTTTTTTCCTGTTTTCTTCATCTCTTAAACATTGACCCCTAAACTTTCATAACCTTAAATGAACTGTAGAAAATAAGGCTCTACACATAAATATTCAATATTTAAAATTATGCATTGTTATGTAGAATGCATATTGTTTATATATTTGCAAATAAATTAACATGTAATTAATGGTGCTTGTTGTGTTTATTATTAGTAAATTAAAGACAGTATAATTAAAATTATAGTTCTACATAACTGCATGCCTGTTATTTAAAAATATAATTTAATGCTACTGACTACTATAAAATAAATATATAATCATAGATAGGTTGTATGTCTTTAAGTAACAAAAGAATAAAAGTTTTTATAAAGCTATCAGCAACAAAAAATACGGCTGTGCAAGCATCCTATATCCCAGCATGAAATCAAAATCACAAACAGTGCGGGTTTTTAAAAGACTGCTTTACTCACTGTTTTTTCCTTAGTGTGTCCGTAGCATCTGGAGTTGTCATGTTCCTTGTTCAGAGGAGAATTGCCTGGTATTTCGGGGCTGGACTTACCTTACTTGGTGGGATCAGACTGATATACTTCTGGAAAGTTTTCCTCTGTGAAAAGCACACTGGTCTAAAAGAGGCTGCTTCCGGGTGGTAAATCACTATAGAACTAGCTGAGTGATTAGCTGTTGTTCATTCCTGGTAGAGCACTTCTCTCTCTGTATGCAAATTAATATGACCCTGGGGAAGTATCCCTATGTGTGATTTGGGAAACCAGGCGTGGACTCCTTGCCCAGTGTGCTTAGAGGAATGTGGCTGCACCTCACTGATGAGGCCCATAGGAGGCCGAAACGATCATCTGGGGTTGTCATGTTCCTTGTTCAGAGGAGAATTGCCTGGTATTTTGGGGCTGGACTGACCTTACTTGGTGGTATCAGACTGATATACTTCAAGAAAGTTTTTTTCTGTGAAAAGCACACTGGTCTAAAAGAGGCTGCTTCCGGGTGGTAAATCACCATAGAACTAGCTGATGAGCTGTTGTTCATTCCTGGTAGAGCGCTTTTCTCTTTGTATGCAAATGAATATGACCCTGGGGAAGTCTCCCTATGGGTGATGGGGGAAACCAGACATGGACTCCTTGCCCAGTGTGCTTAGAGGAATGTGGTTGCACCTCACTAACGAGGTCCATAGGAGGCCAAAACGATAGTCTGGGATTGTCATGTTCCTTGTTCAGAGGAGAATTGCCTGGTATTTCAGGGCTGGACTGACCTTACTTGGCGGGATCAGAGTGATATACTTCAGGAAAGTTTTCCTCTGTGAAAAGCACACTGGTCTAAAAGAGGCTACTTCTGGGTGGTAAATCACCATAGAACTAGCTGATGAGCTGTTGTTCGTTCCTGGTAGAGCGCTTCTCTCTTTGTATGCAAATTAATATGACCCTGGGGAAGTCTCCCTATGGTTATGGGGGAAACCAGACATGGACTCCTTGCCCATTGTGCTTAGAGGAATGTGGCTGCACATCACTGATGGGTCCATAGGAGGCTGAAACAATTGTCTGGGGTTGTCATGTTCCTTGTTAAGAGGAGAATTACCTGGTATTTTGGTGCTGGACTGACCTTACTTGGCGGGATCAGACTGATATACTTCAGGAAAATTTTCCTCTGTGAAAAGCACACTGGTCTAAAAGAGGCTGCTCCGGGTGGTAAATCGCCATAGAACTAGCTGATGAGCTGTTGTTCATTCCTGGTAGAGCACTTTTCTCTTTGTATGCAATGTTTGAAATAAAATGCATGGTCATGTATAATGCATATTAGTTTAAGTATAAGTATTGGATATAAATTAAAATATAGATATTCTTGCTTGATGTGTTTATTATTTTAAATATAAATATATTTTTAAAATAGATATTTATGTTATAAAAGACAGTTGCATTATAATTATAGTATTACATAACTGCATGTCAATTATGTAATAATACAATTATACTACTAATGCCTTTTATAACCTAAATATATATTTTAAAATTATATATATATATATATATATATATATATATTTATATTTACAATAAAAAACACAACAAGAAAAAAATCAATGCATATTTATTTATGTGCAATAGTTAAAAGAATATTCATCATACATAATAATGCATAATATTTTAAAAAGTGTAGCTAAATGCACTATTAACTCCTAAGCAGCCCTAACCTAATAAACCCCCATACAGTTATTGGGGGTGGTTAGGAGATTAAAGCCTACTGAATGCTTAACATCAATAATCACCTAATCAACCCCCATACAGGTCTGGGTAGTGGTTAGGAGATTAAGGCATACGGCATGCTTAACATCAATAATTCCCTAATCAACCCTTATACAGGTATAAGTGATGGTTAGGAGATTAAGACCTACTGCATGCTTAACATCAATAATCATCTAATCAACCCCCATACAGGTATGGGTAGTGGGTAGGAGAATAAGGCATACTGCATACTTAACATCAGTCCTTACCTAATCAACCCTTATACAGGTATGAGTGATGGTTAGGAGATTAAGGCATACTGCATGCTTAACATCAATAATCACCTAATCAACCCCCATACAGGTATGGGGGTGGTTGGAAGATTAAGACCTACTGCATGCTTAACATCAATAATCATCTAATCAACCCCCATACAGGTATGGGTAGTGGGTAGGAGAATAAGGCATACTGCATACTTAACATCAGTCCTTACCTAATCAACCCTTATACAGGTATGAGTGATGGTTAGGAGATTAAGGCATACTGCATGCTTAACATCAATAATAACCTTATCAACCCCCATACAGGTATGGGAGGAGGTTAGATGATTAAACCTACTAAATACTAAACATCAATAATCACCTAATCAACCCCCATACAGGTATGAGGGTAGATAGGTGATTAAAGCCTAAACTGCCACCTCCTACTGCAAACTATAATTACACTAACACCTAACCCCCCTCTAAACTAATCCCCCTAAGCTACATGAAAAACAAAATCTAAGTTACAATAAAATAAAAAAAGTTTAAATATAGAAAACAAAAAAATACAGTATCAAAAATAAAAAACACTATTATACCTGAAACTCATCTACATGCCCCAAAAAATAAAAAACCCACCAAAAAAAAAAAAAACTAAAACTAAAATAAATTACAATAGCTCTTAAAAGGACCTTTTGTAGGGCATTTCCCTAAATGTATTTCAGCTCTTTTACAAATAAAAAACGATTATAAATCCCCTCCTCTATAATACAAGTAACCCCCCAAAATAATAAAATATACCTAAAAAAAAACCTATCCTAAAATATAAAAGTTAAAATAAAAAAAGACTTTTCTTAAAAATAAAAAACACCCCCAAAAAAACTAACTAACCCCCAAAAGTTGTACTCAATATTCAAAAATCCGCTTCCACTTGATCTGCTTTGTGCTATCTTCATCACGGCTACCCTCTTCATCCTGGTGTTGAAGGCCCATCTTTGCGGAGGAGGACTTCGGCAGCCTCTTCCGCCACCTCTGCTCCACATTATTCATCTATGTTGGGGCCGTCTTCATCCCGGCTCCAGGCGCCGGTTGCCCATCTTTGCAGAAGCCTTTTCTGCCTCCTCCATTCTGCATCTTCTTTTCTTTGGTTCTCTTTCACGAGCCCTTCTCTTCATGCAGTCAAACTGAATTTTCAGAAGCTCAGAACCCCTTTATACATGGGTACTACATCATCCCGATTGGCTGATTTTAATCATCCAAGAGCAAAAAATTTATTTAATTTTAAACTCTAATCATCCAATTGAAAATAATAATTAGAATTTAAAAGTAAAAACTTCTTAATATAGGCTGATTAAAATCAGCCAATCGGGATAAAGTGGTAGCCCTATAATGAATATAAATTCAGTAAGTGATGGAGACAAATGATGAGTAGAGCTCATGGAAAAGAGCCGAAGAAAAGATGTGGAGCAGAGCCGTGGGAAGAGGCCACCAAAATCATCCTCCGCCACCGCGAAGATGGGCCCCTGGCGCTGGGTGCCAGGATGAAGAGGGTCCCGACATAGTTCAAGATTAGGGAGTGGAGGTGGTGGAAAAGGCTGCCAAAGTCCACCTCTGCAATGATGGGCTCCCAGGGCCAGGGGCCAGGGAAAAGATGGCCCAACGTCGGATCAAGAGGAGCCGGATTTTTGAACTTTTAGGGTGAGTTAGGACTTTTTGGGATGGGGTGTTTTTATTTTTAAAAATAGGCTTTTCTATTTTAACTTTTAATTTCTAGGATATATTTTTAGGTAGATTTTGTTATTTGGGGGTTGGGGGGGTTACTTGTAGAGGGGGGGTTGTAATTGTTTTTATTAGTAAAAGAGCTGAAATATCTTTAGGGCAATGTCCTACAAGAGGTCCTTTTAAGGGCTATTGTAATTTATTTTAGTGTTAGGGTTTTTTTTTGTTTTGGGTGGGTCTTTTATTTTATGGGGAATGTAGATACGTGCTAGGTAGAATGGTGTGTTTTTTATTTTGGATACTGTATTCTATTATTTTTTGTAACTTAGATTTTTTTTATTTTATTGTAACTTAGATTTTCATGTAAACTACGGGGTTTAGTTTAGAGGTGAAGGTTTAGGAGTTAGATAGAGTAGGGTTAGATTGTGTTTGGGGTTGTGGTGGTTTAGGTTTAATATTTTTTAATTTAAAGTGACCACTATACTAGTGGTGGTATAGGGGTTAATAGGATGGGTACTTGCGGTGGGTATCTGGCATTTTAAGAGTTAATAGGATAATACTTGCGTTGGGCTAGTAGCGATTTAACATCTTTATTAGTGTAGTGTTAGTTTGCGATCGTGGGGTACAGCACACGGGTTAAGTATACAGCTGATTAGTAACCATGGTTACTAACCTGCTCTCACCCATCAGCTGATTATTTCACCTGTGAACTGTTTCAGCTATAAATAAGACCTGGTCTTTTGGGAGTACTTTAGGACCGAGGTTGAGAAACAATGCTTTAAATCACTATTAAACCTATTAGCAAAAATAAAAAAATCTTTAATTTCCATTTAATATGTATAAATATAGGTGAAATACTTTAAGATATTTTAAGATATTTGACATGTTTTGTTATGCATATTTCCAAACATTAAAGGGACATTCTTGCCAAATCTGGAATCCACATGGATGCATTTCAGTTTAGAATAGAAACAATTTGTAATATACATTTATTAGCAAAGATGCTTATAGTAAAAGCTATATTGGTTTTAAAAGTATATTTAAGTATGCACTAGGCACCAGCATTTTAAACTCTGCATTTACTCAGAGAGCCTAATGTGCTTGTACCATCTGGTAATGACTTAAAGGGACACAAAACCCAAATTTTTTCATTCATGATTCAGATAGAGCAGGCAATTTTAAGCAACTTTCTAATTTACTCCTATTATGATTTTTTCTTTGTTCTCTTGCTATCTTTATTTAAAAAGCAGGAATGTGATGCATAGGAGCCGGCCCATTTTTGGTTGGGAACCTGGGTTATACTTGCTTATTGGTGGATAAATATAATCCTCCAATAAGCAAGCGCTATCCATGGTACTGAACCTAAAATGGGTTGGCTGCTAAGATTTACATTTCTGCTGTTAAAATAAAGATATCAAGAGAACGAAGAAAAAATGATAATAGGAGTAAATTAGAAAGTTGCCTAAAATGACATGCTCTATCTGAATCATGAAAGAAAAAAAATGTGGGTTCAGTGTGCCTTTAATGTGGTGTTAGTCGCTGACATAATACAAGCCCCACTGGTGCTCTGAGCAGCTCTAGTATTTAAAATGCTGGTGCACTGAGAATATTCTTTACATGCACATGCAAAGAAAAATGTTAAAACTAAAACAGTGATAAGTTTTACTAGAAGCATTTTTGTCTATACATGTACGGTATATTGCAAATATGTTTCTATTAAAAAAAGCAATGCATCTATGTGCATTTAAATTTTGACCGGAATTTCTCTTTTAAAACTTCAGGTCTCTAAGATTGCTACATTTTCCAATACTATTATGTGTTGCTTTTGAGGGCAACACAAAATAACAATGGGAAACAATGGGAAAGCACACAAACTATCCATTGAAAGTATTGGGTGCTCTGAAAAAATGTTGACCAAGTTAAGATTCTTTTTTACATCTTTTTTAACATTCAATTGTGATACCAAATTGTACCCTATTCTTAGTACAAGGTCACCATATAGATAATCCTGGACTATCGCTTGTGCTGCATTTATAAGGTAGGCTATTATAGACCAGATTATCACCAGATCAAACATGAAAAACTATGCTGAGGCACACTCACAGAAGTTGTGAGATGCCTGCTATACAAATGTTATGTAGATTGTCATAAATTGAAACTTCACTGGAGAGCAGAAAATAGACAATTTAAGAATTAAGTATTGCTGCTTATTAGACTTGTGCATTTGTTTCAGAACAAATGCATTTTCGTTAAAACAAAACGAATATCTGAAAGAATGCACAGGGAAAATTGAGAAAAATTAATGAATACTGCTGCATTTGGCAATATTCCTCCGTTTTCTCAAAAAATACTAAAATACTTATCTACGCATGCTGGAGAGCGTGCTAGCCTGGTCCTCTTCAGTCCAGAGCCCGGCCCTCGCTTGGCTCCTGGGGCCTGAACTAACTTGAGTGCAGGCCCTGGTAATAGAACGTGCTAAGCTTCCAGTTAGGGCAGGCTGGGCTGTGGAGTGAAGAGGAATGGGTATCCCTCTATTTGGCACATGTAGGTAAGTATTTTAGGTACAGGTAAATTTTTTCACCTGTACTTTTTAAACATTTACAATTTTATAGTGAAAACTAATCTAAATGTTTAACTAAAATTTTTATATTTTTTTCATTTTAAATTAAACAAATACCAAATAGTGCAGCCAATGAAAATTCGTTATGAAAATGTCGGATGAAATGAAACATTTTTGGCTGCTCATCTCTACTGCTTATATTAATCAGATCACCCTGTTTCAGCAGCACACTGTGGGGCCTAGTTATCAAGCCGTCAACCTCAAATACGCTGGAATTCCGCAGCGTATTTGTGGCGAGGCTGATACGTCTTAGTTATCATAGGCTCGAGACCGGCAAAAGTAGAATTTTGTGACGTAAGCATCGATCCGCCGGACTCCGTCCGACACAGATCGATTCTTACGTCACTGTAATAAAATTATTAACCCCTAAACCTAAGTCTAACCCTAACCCTAACGCCCCCCTAACTTAAATATTAATTAAATAAATCTAAATAAATTAACTCTTATTAACTAAATGAATCCTATTTAAAACTAAATACTTACCTTTAAAATAAACCCTAATATAGCTACAATATAAATAATAATTATATTCTAGCTATCTTAGGATTTATATTTATTTTACAGGTAACTTTCAATTTATTTTAACCAGGTTCAATAGCTATTAAATAGTTATTAACTATTTAATAGCTTACCTAGCTAAAATAAAGAGAAATGTACCTGTGAAATAAATCCTAACCTAAGTTACAATTACACCTAACACTACACTATACTTTAATAAATTATTCCTATTTAAAAATAAATACTTACCTGTAAAATAAACCCTAAGATAGCTACAATATAATTAATAATTATATTATAGCTATCTTAGGATTTATATTTATTTTACAGGTAACTTTGTATTTATTTTAGCTAGTTAGAATAGTTATTAAATAGTTATTAACTATTTAATAACTACCTAGCTAAAAGAAATAAAAAATTACCTGTAAAATAAATCCTAACCTAAGTTACAATTAAACCTAATACTACACTATCATTAAATTAACTAAATAAACTACCTACAAATAACTACAATTAAATACAATTACATAAACTAACTAAAGTACAAAAAATAAAAAAAGCTAAGTTACAAAAAATAAAAAAATAAGTTACAAACATGTTAAAAATATTACAACAATTTTAAGCTACTTACACCTAATCTAAGCCCCCTAATAAAATAACAAACCCCCCCAAAATAAAAAAATCCCTACCCTATTCTAAATTAAATAAATTTCAAAGCTCTTTTACCTTACCAGCCCTTAAAAGGGCCATTTGTGGGGGCATGCCCCAAAAAGTTCAGCTCTTTTGCCTGTAAAAGAAAAATACAACCCACCCAACATTAAAACCCACCACCCACATACCCCTAATCTAACCCAAACCCCCCTTACAAAAACCTAACACTAATCCCCTGAAGATCATCCTACCTTGAGTCGTCTTCACTCAGCCGAGCCACCGATGGAACTGAAGAGGACATCCGGAGCGGAAGAAGTTAATCCTCCAAGCGGCGCTGAAGAAATCTTCCATCCGATGAAGTCATCATCCAGGCGGCACTGAAGAAGTCTTCGATCCGGCCGATGTCATCTTCAAAGAGGGGCTGAAGAGGTCTTCTATCTGGGCGAAGTCATCTTCCAAGCCGGGTCTTGAATCTTCCTTCCGCCGACGCGGAACCACCTTCTTCACCGACGGACTATGACGAATGACGGCTCCTTTAAGGGACGTCATCCAAGATGGCGTCCCCTCAATTCCGATTGGCTGATAGGATTCTATCAGCCAATCGGAATTAAGGTAGGAAAAATCTGATTGGCTGATGGAATCAGCCAATCAGATTGAGCTCGCATTCTATTGGCTGTTCCGATCAGCCAATAGAATGCGAGCTCAATCTGATTGGCTGATTGGATCAGCCAATCGGATTGAACTTGAATCTGATTGGCTGATTCCATCAGCCAATCAGATTTTCCTACCTTAATTCCGATTGGCTGATAGAATCCTATCAGCCAATCGGAATTGAGGGGACGCCATCTTGGATGACGTCCCTTAAAGGAGCCGTCATTCGTCGTAGTCCGTCGGTGAAGAAGGTGGTTCCGCATCGGCGGAAGGAAGATTCAAGACCCGGCTTGGAAGATGACTTCGCCCGGATAGAAGACCTCTTCAGCGCCTCTTTGAAGATGACATCGGCAGGATCGAAAACTTTTCTTCAGCGCCGCCTGGATGATGACTTCATCGGATGGAAGATTTCTTCAGCGCCGCTTGGAGGATTAACTTCTTCCGCTCCGGATGTCCTCTTCAGTTCCATCGCTGCTCGGCTGAGTGAAGACGACTCAAGGTAGGATGATCTTCAGGGGATTAGTGTTAGGTTTTTGTAAGGGGGGTTTGGGTTAGATTAGGGGTATGTGGGTGGTGGGTTTTAATGTTGGGGGGGGGTTGTATTTTTCTTTTACAGGCAAAAGAGCTGTTTTCTTTGGGGCATGCCCCCACAAATGGCCCTTTTAAGGGCTGGTAAGGTAAAAGAGCTTTGAAATTTATTTAATTTAGAATAGGGTAGGGCATTTTTTTATTTTGGGGGGGTTTGTTATTTTATTAGGGGGCTTAGATTAGGTGTAAGTAGCTTAAAATTGTTGTAATATTTTTAACATGTTTGTAACTTATTTTTTTTATTTTTTGTAACTTAGCTTTTTTTATTTTTTGTACTTTAGTTAGTTTATGTAATTGTATTTAATTGTAGTTATTTGTAGGTAGTTTATTTAATTAATTTAATGATAGTGTAGTATTAGGTTTAATTGTAACTTAAGTTAGGATTTATTTTACAGGTAATTTTGTATTTCTTTTAGCTAGGTAGTTATTAAATAGTTAATAACTATTTAATAACTATTCTAACTAGCTAAAATAAATACAAAGTTACCTGTAAAATAAATATAAATCCTAAGATAGCTATAATATAATTATTAATTATATTGTAGCTATCTTAGGGTTTATTTTACAGGTAAGTATTTATTTTTAAATAGGAATAATTTATTAAAGTATAGTGTAGTGTTAGGTGTAATTGTAACTTAGGTTAGGATTTATTTCACAGGTACATTTCTCTTTATTTTAGCTAGGTAAGCTATTAAATAGTTAATAACTATTTAATAGTTATTGTACATGGTTAAAATAAATTGAAAGTTACCTGTAAAATAAATATTATATTATATTTATATTGTAGCTATATTAGGGTTTATTTTAAAGGTAAGTATTTAGTTTTAAATAGGATTCATTTAGTTAATAAGAGTTAATTTATTTAGATTTATTTAATTAATATTTAAGTTAGGGGGGCGTTAGGGTTAGGGTTAGACTTAGGTTTAGGGGTTAATAATTTTATTACAGTGGCGGCGGCGTAGTGGGGGGCAGGATAGGGGTTAATAAATTTATTATAGGTGGCGACAGTGTAGGGGGGGCAGATAAGGGGTTAATAAATTTATTATAGGTGGCGACGGTGTAGGGGGGGCAGGATAGGGGTTAATAGGTTTAATATAGGTTGCGGCGGGTTCATGGAGCGGCAGTTTAGGGGTTAAACTATTTATTTAGTTGCGGAGAGGTGCGGAATCAGCAGGATGGGGTTAATAATTTTATAATAGAGGGCGACGGTGTAGGGGGGGCAGGATAGGGGTTACTAGGTATACTGTAGGTGGCAGCGGTGTCCGGGAGCGGCGGTTTAGGGGTTAATACATTTATAAGAGTTGCGGCAGGGTCTAGGAGCGGCGGTTTAGGGGTTAATACATTTATAAGAGTTGCGGCGGGGTCTAGGAGCGGCGGTTTAGGGGTTAGTAACTTTATTTAGTTGCGGGGGGCTCCGTGGGCGCCGGTATAGGGGGTAGAACAGTGCAGTTTAGTGTGAGTGCTTAGTGACAGGCTAGCAATAAAGCTGGGAAAAAGCCGAAGGGCAGCGAGATCGGATGAGTGATAACTGTCACAGTCCGCTGCTCATCGCCCCGCGGCTTTTTGACAGCTTTATTTGATAACTTAGGCGTATTTTTTCAGGTCCGCGGCGGCGAAGGTAGGCGAGCTTAGGCGGGCGTATTGGGCCGGCGAAGCCAGAAAAGTAGACGGCTTGATAACTACCCCCCTGTATCTCACAATCACCTTTCTTTTCATATACTTCTGTTAGATAAGTGAACGTTTTGCTTATTTGTACACCATCTTGTCTAAATTCAATACAAATTTTAATGTTTCCAAAAAATACTATTTTTGCAGAACAATTAGATTATGATTTTTAACAATTCAATTTTTGCTTACTTGTACACAATCTTGGTTAAATTCAATACAATTTTAATGTTTCCATAAAATATTATTTTTGTAGAACAACTTTATTATGATTTTAACAATACAGTTTGTTTATTTAACCCTTTAAGGACACAGCTTTCAGTTTGCTCAATTGTTTTATGACGGAAAAATTCCGTCATATGTCCTTAAGAGGTTAAATATCTAATCTATTAATGTAATTTACATTTTTTAAATTACAAATTTCTGTGACTGCTATTGTAATGTATGCATCACCTTCACATAGTAAAAGCTGTTAAAATCTCTTTGCGAGACACAAACTGTGCTCAAGGTAAAAATTGCCTTGAGGAAATTCCAACAGGGGCTCAATAGTACTTGCTAGATTTCTTAGATAATTTTGCAATCCCAGAGATCTTTAGTGTATTTGGCCCTGTGCATTAAGTAGGTTTAGGGCCTGACTCTCTAAAGCTGTCTGGTCTGGTGAGATTATCAAAGAAGATTAGGAAAGCAAATTTTATCTTGAGCTCTGTTGATCAAACTTAGGGCCTGAGGATCTAACGCTTTCCACTTAGGTGAAATGATCTAAAATGATCCTCCAGCACTGCAAGATCCCTAGTTAAATTCTAAAAAAGGCAGATTTTGCTTTACTTCTCCAAGGGGCATCCCCTGCATTTGTGTATGTGAAGGAGAGACAAGTCCAGTGCAATATAGCACTGCATGACATGGGAGTTCTGCAGCATTTACACTTTACACCATGGGGCCTAGTTATCAACATGTCTACTTTACTTGCCTTCGCCGGCCCAATACGCCCGCCTAAGCTCGTCTACCATCGCCGCTGCGGACCTGAAAAATTTCGCCTAAGTTATCAATAAATCTGTCAAAAAGCCGCGCACCAAGTACGGGGCGATGAGCAGCGGACTGTGAGAGTTATCACTCATCCGATCTCGCTGCTCTTCGGCTTTTTTACAGCTTTATTGCTAGCCTGTCACTAAGCACCCACACTAACTACACTCTTCTACCCCCTATACCAGCGCCCCCGGAGCCCCCCACAACTAAATAAAGTTATTAACCCCTAAACCGCCACTCCTAGGCCCCCGCTGCAACTCTTATAAATGTATTAACCCCTAAACCGCCGCTCCCGGACACCGCTGCCACCTACATTACACCTAGTAACCTCTATCCTGCCCCCCCTATACCGCCGCCCTCTATAATAAAATTATTAACCCCTATCCTGCCGATCCCGGACCCGCCCCAACTAAATAAATAGTTTAACCCCTAAACCGCCGCTCCCGGACCCCGCCGCAACCTATATTAAACTTATTAACCCCTAATCTGCCCCCCCTACACTGTCGCCACCTATAATACATTTATTAACCCCTATCCTGCCCCCCCTACACCGCCGCCACTGTAATAAAATTATTAACCCCTAAACCTAAGTCTAACATTAACCCTAACACCCCCTTAACTTAAATATTAATTAAATAAATCTAAATAATATTTCTCTTATTAACTAAATTAATCCTATTTAAAACTAAATACTTACCTTTAAAATAAACCCTAATATAGCTACAATACAAATAATAATTATATTGTAGCTATCTTAGGATTTATATTTATTTTACAGGTAACTTTGTATTTATTTTAGCTAGTTAGAATAGTTATTAAATATTTATTAACTATTTAATAACTACCTAGCTAAAGAAATACAAAATTACCTGTATAATAAATCCTAACCTAAGTTACAATTAAACCTAACACTACACTATCATTAAATTAATTAAATAAATTAGCTACAAATAACTACAATTAAATTAAATTAAATAAACTAAAGTACAAAAAATAAAAAAATAAGTTACAAACATTTAAAAAATATTACAACAATTTTAAGCTACTTACACCTAATCTAAGCACCCTAATAAAATAACAAAGCCCCCCAAAATAAAAACATTCCCTACCCTATTCTACATTAAAAAGTTTACAGCTCTATTACCTTACCAGCCCTTAAAAGGGCCTTTTGTGGGGCATACCCCAAAGAAAACAGCTCTTTTGCTCTTTTGCCTGTAAAATAAAAATACACCCCCCCCAACATTAAAACCCACCACCCACATACCCCTAATCTAACCCAAACCCCCCTTAAATAAACCTAACACTACCCCCCTGAAGATAATCTTCAGCCAGCCGACCACCGATGGAACCGAAGAGGAGATCCGGAGTGGCAGAAGTCATCATCCAAGGGGCACTGAAGAAGTCTTCCATCCGATTGATGTCAACATCCACACGGCGCTGAAGAGGTCTTCCATCCGATAGAAGTCTTCATCCATGTGGCGTCTTCAATCTTCACCCATCAGATTGAGCTTGCATTCTATTGGCTGTTCTTATCAGCCAATAGAATGAAAGCTCAATCTGATTTACTGATTGGATCAGCCAATCGGATTGAACTTCAATCTGATTGGCTGATTCAATCAGCCAATCAGATTTTTCCTACCTTAATCCCGATTGGCTGATAGAATCCGATCAGCCAATCGGAATTGAAGGGACGCCATCTTGGATGACGTCCCTTAAAGGAACCTTCATTCGTCGTTAGTCGTCGGGAAGAAGAGGATGGCTCCGCGTCGGCTCGTCTGAAGATGGCTCCGCTCCACTCCGGATGGATGAAGATTGAAGACGCCGCATGGATGAAGACTTCTATCGGATGGAAGACTTCTTCAGCGCCCCTTGGATGATGACTTCTGCTGCTCCGGATCTCCTCTTCGGTTCCATCGGTGGTCGGCTGGCTGAAGACGGCTCAAGGTAGGATGATCTTCAGGGGGGTAGTGTTAGGTTTATTTAAGGGGGGTTTGGGTTAGATTAGGGGTATGTGGGTGGTGGGTTTTAATGTTGGGGGGGTTGTATTTTTATTTTACAGGCAAAAGAGCTGTTTTCTTTGGGACATGCCCCGTAAAGGCCCTTTTAAGGGCTGGTAAGGTAATAGAGCTGGTAACTTTTTAATGTAGAATAGGGTAGGGATTTTTTTTTTATTTTGGGGGCTTTGTTATTTTATTAGGGGGCTTAGATTAGGTCTTAGTAGCTTAAAATTGTTGTAATATTTTTTTAAATGTTTGTAACTTATTTTTTTTTATTTTTTGTAACTTAGCTTTTTTTATTTTTTTTACTTTAGTTAGTTTATTTAATTTAATTTAATTGTAGTTATTTGTAGCTAATTTATTTAATTAATTTAATGATAGTGTAGTATTAGGTTTAATTGTAACTTAGGCTAGGATTTATTTTACAGGTAATTTTGTATTTCTTTTAGCTAGGTAGTTATTAAATAGTTAATATCTATTTAATAACTATTCTAACTAGCTAAAATAAATACAAAGTTACCTGTAAAATAAATATAAATCCTAAAATAGCTACAATGCAGTTATTAATTACATTGTAGCTATCTTAGGGTTTATTTTACAGGTAAATATTTAGTTTTAAATAGGAATAATTTATTAAAGTATAGTGTAGTGTTAGGTGTAATTGTAACTTAGGTTAGTTTTTATTTTCCAGGTTAATTTCTCTTTATTTTAACTAGGTAACTATTAAATAGTTAATAACTATTTAATAGCTATTGTACCTAGTTAAAATAAATTGAAAGTTGCCTGTAAAATAAAAATAAATCCTAAAATAGCTACAATTTAATTATTATTTATATTGTAGCTATATTAGGGTTTATTTTAAAGGTAAGTATTTAGTTTTAAATAGGATTAATTTAGTTAATAAGAGAAATATTATTTAGATTTATTTAATTAATATTTAAGTTAGGGGGGTGTTAGGGTTAGTGTTAGACTTAGGTTTAGGGGTTAATAATTTTATTACAGTGGCGGTGGTGTAGGGAGGCAAGATAGGGGTTAATAAATTTATTACAGTGGCGGCGGTGTAGGGGGGCAGGATAGGGGTTAATAAATTTATTACAGTGGCGGCGGTGTAGGGGGGGCAGGATAGGGGTTAATAAATTTATTATAGTGGCGGCGGTGTAGGGGGGGCAGGATAGGGATTAATAGGTATAATGTCGGTGGCGGCGGGTTCTGGGAGCAGCGGTTTAGGGGTTAATACATATATTATAGTTGCGGCGGGGACCGGGAGCGGCGGTTTAGGGGTTAACATATTTATTATAGCTTGCGGTGGGCTCCGGGAACGGCGGTTTAGGGGGTAAACACTTTATTTAGTTGCAGCGGTGTCGGAGGGACAGATTAGGGGTGTTTAGACTCGGGGTACATGTTACGGTGTTAGGTGTAGACATCTCCCATAGGAATCAATGGGATGTCTGGCAGCAGCGAACATGAACTTTCGCTATGGTCAGACTCCCATTGATTCCTATGGGATCAGCCGCCTCCAGGGCAGCAGGTTGAAAACCAGGTACGCTGGGCCGGAAAAGTGCCGAGCGTACCTGCTAGTTTTTGATAACTAGCAAAAGTAGTCAGATTGTTCCGAACTTGTGTGCGGAACATCTGTAGTGACGTAAGCATCGATCTGTGTCGGACTGA
Organism: Bombina bombina; assembly: GCF_027579735.1. Classification (NCBI taxonomy): domain Eukaryota; kingdom Metazoa; phylum Chordata; class Amphibia; order Anura; family Bombinatoridae; genus Bombina; species Bombina bombina. The sequence goes on from NC_069502.1 coordinate 922,443,085, forward strand.
GTCCGGCGGATCGAAGCTTACATCACAAAATTCTACTTTTGCTGGTGTCTAGGGCTTGATAACTAAGGCGAATCAGCCTCGCCACAAATACGCTGCGGAATTCCAGCGTATTTGAGGTTGACGGCTTGATAACTAGGCCCCCATGTATTTTATATTACTTTAAACTTCAGATTAAGGGGCCAATTTATGAAAGTGCGAGCGGATATGATCTGCTGTAGCAGATCTTGTCCGCCGCACATTCGATAAATGCCGACAGCATACAGGTGCCAATCAACATGATCTTATACGATATAGCGGATTGCTGTCTGCCACCTCAAAGGTGGCAGATGAGTTAAGGAGCAGTGGCCTTAAGACCGCTGCTTCTTAACTCCTGTTTCCAGCGAGCCTGAAGGCTCATGAGGAAACAGCTGCATTAGGCAGAATACAGGCCTTTATAAATCAGCCACTGAGTGTTATTACATTTAAACTTTGCACTAATTTTTTTATTTTATTTTGTATACAACAGTATATTTAAGATTGTAATTTTACAAATTCTGATTATACTTTCACAGTTTCTGGATACATTTTTACAAATTAGGATCATACTTTGTATATTTATGTGTATATTTTATAAATTACATTGTACTTTGTATTTTTTATTGTAAAATATAACTGAAAAACTGACAGCTCCAGTTCTCCAGACAGCTTCTTTACTTTCTATATGCTCAATAAATAAAGATTCTATAGTTTGGAGAGAAATTATAATACAGTTTTCCCAGGTGCTGAGCTTACTGAATTCTTTAAGAAAAAAGGGGGATCCTGAAAGTCCCATAGAGATGAGGATGCCTTCCATACAAAGTGATGAAGCTCTCTGGGATACAGAAATTTGCAAAGGAGTAGAAGATAACTGAAAAACACCCTGGGAGTGATATAAAGGCTCAGTTACTTTAATTACAAATTAAATTAAAATGTTTCACTACCAATTAACTTGATTTTGCCTATAATTTAGTATATATTACTTTTCTGTAAGTTTAAAAAAGTGTATTATGAATTTTGGCAACCTTCACCTGCATACAGCTGGTGAGAAAAATCAGTGACACTAGCTTATTTATAATGCATACAGCATTTCACAAGACTTGTGAGAGAGCTTCAGACATACCCTGGGAGTTAATCTGTTTAGCTCAGGGAACTCCTCTGTACCTCTCAATTTATGAAGCTGTGTTTTATTTTACTATAGAGAAAATATCAAGTGCAATGTAAGTTGTAAAAGATACACAGAAATACACAAAGTATGATCCTTATTTTTTAAAGTAATACAGACACTTTCAAAACATAATCAGAATTTGTAAAATCACTGCTATATTTAAATTTAGATGTAATAAAATAGAAACTAGAAAGTATAAAGCTTGAATGTAATAATACATTCTGAAGTGTAGAGTAATATAAAATACAATGCACAAGGTGTAACAGAACTTTGATATCACACAATGCTATATTGCCCTGGGCTTGTCTTTCCTTCAGATACTGGTATTCAAAACCCTACAAAATCCCGCAAATTTTTTTAGATTTCTTTAAGACCTTGTAATGTAATGTTGTTTCTGTTTCACATAAAGAACACTACATTATAACACAAACATGTCTCACTCTCAAGTTAAAATTTGTGTTTCCAATTTTTTTTTTTAAGGGCCTCGCCATACCAACGAGACATCTAAAAATATCTCACCTGAGCTGTGAGGTTTTGAATATCAGCCCACAGAAATGAGAGAGATCTCACAGTGCTGGAGAGTTTTGCCCTTTTTCTTTGATCATTCAGTGAGTTCAGTCCCTGTGAAGTCTTCACTACAATTTCTATCCAAGCAGGATAATGTTTTTTTTTTTTTTTTTAAATATTTTTTATTGAGATTATGTGATAAAAAACAACATACAATGATAGCCTTACAACAGTAAAGACACGAAAATCATTTGTCAATAAACATTGTCAAATATAAAGAAATAAGAGAAGTCAAAGACGAAAAGGAAATACAACAAACATGACAGCAAACAGGCTTCTCAAACCTCTATTTTCTGGATATAGTAGCATAACTGGCTGACTAGTTAGGAGGACACTCATGGGCCCTTTAGCCACAGGAAAATGAAAGAACATATGGTAGCCAGATCTGTGGCCTCTTTTGGGCCTAAGAATAGCATATAACAATCAGTGGGTGAGCACCGCTTGGTGTATCAGTTATATGCATGCTAATATAGGGAAGGGGGGTTAGCAATTGACTATAGAATAGCTAATGGAGGCTGTGGTCCCTAGGGGACCCTTCAACACTAATGAGGCTAAGGGTAAAGTATAGTTGGAGAGAGGGACTTCGGGTGGATAGACTTATAGTTACATGGACTGTATACATGTCTGAGTCTGAATATCCAGGACAACCAAGGCTACTAATTAAGGCAAAGCTAGGCAAAAACTATAGTTTAAGGTAGAACTACAGGGTTTATATCCGTGTGACATAGGTATAGCAAACACAGCTTTATAATCTGACAATGTAGCTCTTTTACTATATGTGTAAACAAATTGGTGTAAAGCTGCTGGAGACCTTCTGTTACTTTAATATGACTAATAGTCTTCTCTTCTAAATACACCTCCAAATGTCTCAACTGACAGCAGGCAAAATAGTATTGTGTGCAAGGAAGAAGGAAGTATCCTGTGATATACCTTGACTAAGCCACAAGTACCCACTTGTGCAAGTAGAGTAACATAAAGCTATGGACAAATATGCAGAGTTTCACAACATGAGGTGTAAATAACTTCACAATTATAATAGATAGAGGGCGGTAGATACGTGGGTCTCTGAAACTGATGCAGGATAAATTCGCCCTAAATATAGGCAATAAAATTGCAAAAAATGTTTCAGTTAAGGAGCATAATTACTTAGGTAACATAAATATTGAGCTAATATGGTACTGACAGCACCTGGTCTATGCCTGTATGCAGAAGCTAATGCAGATTCAGCTCATATAAAGGGTATTATAGGATATTATTTTAGGGATAGCAAGAGTCCTATATATATATAAAAAAAACTTGGACAATGTATATCCTGGCAGCTAATTAGTTGTGGCTCCCATAAGGTGTCATAATGTATCATGGGTCCTACAGCTGGTGGAGGCTTAAAGGGAGATTAAATACTCTGCCTCGATAGATAGAAGATGCAAACATGAAGTATAGAGTAGTATAACAACAAGAGCAACTTGATATAAGTTAATATGTCAATACTATAGTTATGCTCTAACTAAATGTTGTGTAATGTAGCGATAGCAGGAGTATCTTAATACCCAGGAATATATATATATATCAGGCCAAGAAAATGTGTAATATCTATACTAACTACTCCATGTTATCTTAAGTTTACAGGTTGTATATTCATATCGTAGATGTGGTATTTTATCAACGTTTGGCATGAAACAGTGCTCTGCAGTTAAAAATATATACATCTTAATATTCACCTCCAATTAGTAAAATGTGGATATGGTATGGGGATATAAGCAGCATAACTCTATACTATTGGTTAACTAAAGCAGACCATACAGTCGTCCTTTATATGCCAATGCAGTCTTCATGACTAGTTAGATGGGTCTCTGCGCTGCATGCACTGAAAAGTGAAGTAAGGTTGGACATTCTCCTCAATTCCCAGCATGATCATATTCCCATAACATAACAGCTGAGAAATGAGAAATGCTGGCATTGGTAAAGGAACTGAAGAGGGTCTGGAGACAAATTCTGGTGAAGGTATTCATTAATATCATATTGGCATACTGTGTTGCTATAGGGTCAAGTGGACCAGAGTTCTATAGACAAAATTGTAGTAATTCAGATTGATGGTTAGCTCTAGCATCCGTTAATGTGAAGAAATCGGTAACAAACACTTCCTAATAAATAAAGTGCCTGGAACCACTGCAAAAACAGGGGACTAAGTACAGTTAATGTTTAATTTTATGCTAGATGTGAAGCATAGAATAACCTCAGGGATGACATCATTAACTAAATATTCAACTCAAGAAAACTGACATACAGTAATACTCGTGTTACAATGGGACACTTATGCAATAGATTGTTGAAACACACATTTTGAACACATTAGCAGTTATGTTGACATCCTCTTCCAAAAGTGTCAGGTGTAATGGCAGCTATGGGATTGTGTTCATGTCCACCAGTAATAAGAATAAACAGTGTGCAATAATCAGCTGGCAGATAATTTAGATGGTAAGTAGGTGATATTTGGCAAAGCATTGTTCCCATCTAATCATAAGATGTGATATGACACTATATAACTCAAAAGTCCATAGTATTACTGGTGTGCAGTTTTATTGGTATATATTGGGAATTTGTCAGCTCCAGGTTGAACCTGCCGAGAAGTTTTATGTTGAACGTTTCATATGGGGGTAGATGAGGCTCAACATAGTCCCTGGTACAGTTAATAAGGGGCTTACCCTACTCCAATCTTCAGGAAGGTGGTCAAGGACTTACGCTGCTTACTAAAAAGCTGAATGTCTAGTGTGACATGAAAACTACAATCAATACTGAAAGCGGACATTTCATTTAACAGGACTCCTATATACAATCTTTCTGTGTCTTCTTCTTATGTAGTAACCCAGGACTTTTACCTGCTGAGCTAATCTTGGGACCCTGAATTGCACCTATGGCTGTACTAGTGAGTGGCAGAAAGGAATAGGCAGTAAGCGGTCTTCAGCACTCCGGATATGCTAAATCTTCTGATCAGCCACATGCGCTGTTTTTGTTAGCAGTGGGAGAGGCCTAGCAAGCTCCGGAAAGTCGGCCATACATTCCCAGGGCCCATAGTGTTCGGCAAACCCTTCTCTTTCATGCACAGTAGGTGGGGCTAGGCCCGTATTAGGAAACCGTAAGGCTTCAGGCATGTCGTTGCTTGATGAAGTGCGATGTTTGATTTGCTCCATAGGCATTCGACGTAGGAGGGCTGAGAGATTACTAACATTTTCATCCATTTGTCTCTTGAATTCCCCAAGTAGCATCTATACCAACTGACAAAATTCCTCAGGGGCTTCCATCTACAGATGGTATAGGTAGCCGACTTAGGCTTAGATTGTCAGCTAAGGTTGCTTTTAGGAAGGAAGGATACCCTAGTAGGCTGTAGTGTGAGCCTCTCTTACTCGGTAAACCAGGAAGGTTGTTCTAAGCACTGAAAAAGACCACCACCTGATTGCGCCATAGACTAGATCAGAACCCGGGTATCCATAAGAGAAATTAAATAATCTTGATATCTCTAGAACCATCAGGGTGCAGAGTAGTTAAATCTTGCGAGTGTAAATTGCTCTGAGATACTGTATATTTTGTCGGATATCAAGTATATTATTGGAGATACACCGGGAGCTTCATGAACTGCGACCAGTCATGGCCGCTACCTAGGCACGCCCCAAGCAGGATAATGTTTGATCATCCCGCCCTTAGCGAGATTCCGGATGTGAAGGAAAGACATATACAGTTAATTACAATATAATGCTCAAAAAATCAGTTTGTGCAATAGACAGTGAAATCACAAATCAATCAATAAACAAAATAAAAAGTTAGAAAAAAGTATCAGAAAAAAACAGAAGGCTCAATTATGGCAAGCAACCATCCCATTTACTTTTGATTGGTTAATCATTTAATGAATCAAAACTAAACAAAGACATATAAATAGGAATAAACATGTACAAGGCTATGACTATAGAGATAAGCATTTTTATGGTATCTGATAAATGTCACAATGGTATAGCTATGACATTTGCACTTTTATAACATAATAATACTGCTTATTATAAGCAAAATGTGTTCAATTTGTGTGAATACTGTCAAACTCTCTGTATAAATGATTAATATGTCTACTCAAAAGGAGCATTTATATTACAACCCCTTGCAAAAATAAAACTCCCTAAATTTTTAGGTCATTAACTCGATAATATTTATAAGTAGCCAAAACAATACTGTATATTTCTGCTCTGTGATCTTTTGACTCATTACTGAATATAATGTAACTGTATAAAAATATTATGTAAAATTGCATAGTTAATAAGGGAATATATTATAATAATATAGCCGGCAAATATAGAGAATTCAAATTATGATCTTTTTATGCTTTGGTCTAATACCTATAAAACATTATTAGGTAGGATGAGATTTCTTGTGGATATGAAATATGTACATAATATTAAAGAAAATCTACCATAGATTAAGAAACAGAAAATGGAAAAGCAGAGTCCAGATAATGAGAAATAATAAATCATGTTTTCTGCATAGCCCAATAGCTAATCAGAAATCAACTCTTTTAGTGCAGGCAAAAAAAAAAAAAGAAGAAGAAAAAGAAAACAAACACATTAATATATTATTAATTAAAAATATTGTGTTTGAAATAGACATATAGCAATGATTTATGATGAGAAATGACATGATGAAAAACTTTCTTAAAGGGACATTAAACTGCTGTGCCCAACTACAAAAGAATAGTAACTACTCACTATCGGTTAGATTACGAAGTTTTTGTCGGTAATGGTGTGCGTGACTAACGCTCAGTTTTCCCTCACCGCTCACCTACAGACAACGCTGGTGTTACATTTTTTTAAACCTGCCGTTAGCCGCAAAAAGGTGAGGGTAGAGCAGAATTTAGCTCCACATCTCACCTCAATACCAGCGCTGCTTACGGTAGCGGTAAGCTATCAAAATGTGCACGATTTCCCCATAGGAAACAATGGGGCTGAGCTGGCTGAAAGAAACCTAACACCTGCAAAAAAGCAGCGTTCAGCTCCTAACGCAGCCCCATTGATTCCTATAGGAAAATACTTTTATGTCTACACCTAACACCCTAACATGAACCCTGAGTCTAAACACCCCTAATTACACTCATTAACTCCTAATCTGCCACCCCTGACATCGCTGACACCTACATTATATTATTAACCCCTAATCTGCCGCTCCGTAAACCGCTGCCACCTACATTATACTTATGAACCCCTAATCTGCTGCCCCCAACATCGCAGACACCTACTATTTATTTATTAACCCCTAATCTGCCGCCAACGTCGCCGCCACTATAATAAAGTGATTAACCACTAAATCTAAGTCTAACCCTAACCCTAACACCCCCTAACTTAAATATAATTTAAATACATCTAAATAAAATTACTATTATTAACTAAATTATTCCTATTTAAAACTAAATACTTACCTATAAAATAAACCCTAAGATAGCTACAATATAACTAATAGTTACATTGTAGCTAGCTTAGGATTTATTTTTATTTTACAGGCAAGTTTGTATTTATTTTAACTAGGTACAATAGTTATTAAATAGTTATTAACTATTTAATAACTTCCTAGTTAAAATAAGTACAAATTTACCTGTAAAATAACCCCTAACCTAAGTTAAAATTACACCTAACACTACACTATAATTAAATTAATTACCTAAACTAACTACAATTAATTACAATTAAATAAACTAAAGTACGAAAAAAAAACACTAAATTAGAGAAAATAATAAAATAATTACAATTTTTTAAAACTAATTACACCTAATCTAATCCCCCTAATAAAATAAAAAAGCCCCCCAAAATAAAAAAAATCCCTACCCTTTACTAAATTACAAATAGTCCATAAAAGGGCCTTTTGCGGGGCATTGCCCCAAAGTAATCAGCTCTTTTACCTGTAAAAAAAAAGACAATACCCCCCAACATTACAACCCACCACCCACACACCCAACCCTACTCTAAAACCCATCCAATCCCCCCTTAATAAAACCTAACACTAACCCCTTGAAGATCACCCTACCTTGAGACGTCTTCACCCAACCGGGCAGAAGTGGTCCTCCAGACGGCCAGAAGTCTTCATCTGATCCAGGCAGAAGAGGACCTCCAGACAGGCAGAAGTCTTCATCCAGGCGGCATCTTCTATCTCCGGAGCGGAGCAGGTCCATCTTCAAGCCATCTGACGCGGAGCATCCTCTTCCATTCGACGACTAACACTAAATGACAGTACCTTTAAGTGACGTCATCCAAGATGGAGTCCCTTCAATTCCGATTGGCTGATAGAATTCTATCAGCCAATCGGAATTAAGGTAGAAAATATCCTATTGGCTGATTCAATCAGTCAATAGGATTGAGCTTGCATTCCATTGGCTGTTCCAATCTCGGTTTAGGGGTTAATAGGTAGTTTATGGGTGTTAGTGTACTTTTTAGCACTTTAGATAAGAGTTTTATGTTACGGCGTTAGCCCATAAAACTCTTAACTACTGACTTTTAAATGCGGTAGGAGTCTTGACAGGAGAGGGTCTACCGCTCACTTTTTCCAAGACTCGTAATACCGTCGTTAGGCAAATCCCTTAAAAAGATAGGATACACAATTGACGTAAGTGGATTTGCGGTATGCTCGAGTCGCGGAAAAAAGTGAGTGGTACACCTGTACCTGCCAGACTCGTAATACCAGCGGGCGTTAAAAAGCAGCATTGGGACCTCTCAATGCTGCTTTTTAAGGCTAACTCAACACTCTAGCTGTATGTTATTGCATTCCATCATGTTCCTGCAGCTCTTTTCAAATCAGTTCTCCTGTTTTAAGGTGCCAGATACTAAAGCTCCGCCTCTTCATACTGGGCGATGCCATCTTGGAGGTCAAGTATTCTCACGGCCTGTGACAAAAGCAGGGAGCACTCACAGATCAGTAATATTTCCCACTTTTTTACAGCTGTATCATTTGCTTGGAGTTAGTGTGCATGATACATCATGTGAAATTTAAATTTTTGCATTTTTTTGCAGTTTTACCTTAACAAAAAATATATTTAAAAAAGCCAGAATACAAGTGGAGGGCTATCGTTTGAGTGTGAGCAATAAGGGGTTTATCCTGCGTCACGTATTACAATTTGAAATTTAACGCAATCACTTAAGCACAATTCAAGTTGACACTTGTAGGGTTACAGTGTCCTCAGAGCTCTGGTTAACTGTTTTGCAAAATAAAAAAGTGTCACAAAACACATCAAAAATACTGAAAAAAAGAAAAAACAAGTGCATCCGCGATTCACTGTATTTATCTTTTATTATGTCAGATATTAGACCTTAAAAATTCACACTTACAAGATGTGCAAGTAAAACATGCCCGTAATATATAACGCCATCACACTGGAACTTACGGCTAGATTTAGAGTTTGGCGTTAGCCGTCAAAACCAGCGTTTTTGGGCTACCGCTGGTATTTAGAGTCAGTCAGGAAAGGGTCTAACGCTCACTTTGCAGCCGCAACTTTTTCATACCGCAGATCCCCCTACGCCATTTGCGTATCCTATCTTTTCAATGGGATCTTTATAACGCCGGTATTTAGAGTCTTGGCTGAAGTGAGCGTTAGAAATCTAACGACAAAACTCCAGCCGCAACAAAAAGTCAGGAGTTAAGAGCTTTCTGGGCTAACGCCGGTTCATAAAGCTCTTAACTACTGTGCTCTAAAGTACACTAACACCCATAAACTACCAATGTACCCCTAAACCGAGGTCCCCCCACATCGCCGCCACTCTATTAATTTTTTTAACCCCTAATCTGCCGACCGCACACCGCCGCAACCTACGTTATCCCTATGTACCCCTAATCTGCTGCCCCTAACACCGCCGACCCCTATATTATATTTATTTACCCCTAATCTGCCACCACCAACGTCGCTGCTACCTACCTACACTTATTAACCCCTAATCTGCTGACCGGACCTCGCCGCTACTCTAATAAATGTATTAACCCCTAAACCGCCTCATTCCCGCCTCAATAACCCTATAATAAATATTATTAACCCCTAATCTGCCCTCCCTAACATCGCCGACACCTAACTTCAAGTATTAACCCCTAATCTGCCGACCGGACCTCGTCGCTACTATAATACATTTATTAACCCCTAAAGCTAAGTCTAACCCTAACCCTAACACCCCCCTAAGTTAAATATAATTTAAATCTAACGAAATAAATTAACTCTTATTAAATAAATTATTCCTATTTAAAGCTAAATACTTACCTGTAAAATAAACCCTAATATAGCTACAATATAAATTATAATTATATTGTAGCTATTTTAGGATTAATATTTATTTTACAGGCAACTTTTTATTTATTTTAACCAGGTACAATAGCTATTAAATAGTTATTTACTATTTAATAGCTACCTAGTTAAAATAATTACAAAATTACCTGTAAAATAAATCCTAACCTGATTTAAAATTAAACCTAACACTACACTATCATTAAATTAATTAAATAAAATACCTACAATTATCTACACTTAAATCTAACACTACACTATCAATAAATTAATTAAATAAAATACCTACAAATAAATACAAATAAATAAACTAACTAAAGTACAAAAAATAAAAAAAGCTAAGTTACAAAAAATAAAAAAATTAATTACAAACATTATAAAAAATATTACAACAATTTTAAGCTTATTACACCTACTCTAAGCCCCCTAATAAAATAACAAAGCCCCCCAAAATAAAAAAAATGCCCTACCCTATTCTAAAATTAAAATAGAAAAGCTCTTTTACCTTACCAGCCCTTAAAAGGGCTTTTTGCAGGGCATGCCCCAAAGAATTCAGCTCTTTTGCCTGTAAAAAAAAAACATACAATACCCCCACCAACATTACAACCCACCACCCACATACCCCTAATCTAACCCAAACCCCCCTTAAATAAACCTAACACTAAGCCCCTGAAGATCTTCCTACCTTGTCTTCACCATGCCAGGTATCACCGATTGTTCCAGGCTCCGAAGTCTTCATCCAAGCCCAAGCAGGGGCTGGCGATCCATCATCCGGCTGAAGTCTTCTATCAAGCGGCGGCTGAAGAGGTCCAGAAGAGGCTCCAAAGTCTTCATCCTATCCGGGCAGAAGAGGAGATCCGGACCGGCAACCATCTTGATCCAAGCGGCATCTTCTATCTTCATCCGATGACGAGCGGCTCCATCTTGAAGACCTCCAGCACGGATCCATCCTCTTCTTCCGACATCCTAAGTCCGAATGAAGGTTCCTTTAAATGACGTCATCCAAGATGGCATCCCTCGAATTCCGATTGACTGATAGGATTCTATCAGCCAATCGGAATTAAGGTAGGGAAAATCTGATTGGCTGATTGAATCAGCCAATCAGATTGAGCTTGCATTCTATTGGCTGTTCCGATCAGCCAATAGAATGCGAGCTCAATCTGATTGGCTGATTGGATCAGCCAATCGGATTGAACTTGAATCTGATTGGCTGATTCCATCAGCCAATCAGATTTTTCCTACCTTAATTCCGATTGGCTGATAGATTCCTATCAGCCAATCGGAATTTGAGGGACGCCATCTTGGATGACGTCATTTAAAGGATCCTTCATTTGGACTTTGGACGTCGGAAGAAAAGGATGGATCCGCGCTGGAGGTCTTCAAGATGGAGCCGCTTGTTATCGGATGAAGATAGAAGATGCCGCTTGGATCAAGATGGTTGCCGGTCCGGATCTCCTCTTCTTCCCGGATAGGATGAAGACTTTGGAGCCTCTTCTGGACCTCTTCAGCCGCCGCTTGATAGAAGACTTCAGCCGGATGATGGATCGCCAGCCCCCGCTTGGGCTTGGATGAAGACTTCGGAGCCTGGAACGATCAGTGATACCTGGCATGGTGAAGACAAGGTAGGAAGATCTTCAGGGGCTTAGTGTTAGGTTTTTTTAAGGGGGGTTTGGGTTAGATTAGGGTATGTGGGTGGTGGGTTGTAATGTTGGGGGGGTATTGTATGTTTTTTTTTCCAGGCAAAAGAGCTGAATTCTTTGGGGCATGCCCCGCAAAAAGCCCTTTTAAGGGCTGGTAAGGTAAAAGAGCTTTTCTATTTTAATTTTAGAATAGGGTAGGGCATTTTTTTATTTTGGGGGGCTTTGTTATTTTATTAGGGGGATTAGAGTAGGTGTAATTAGCTTAAAATTGTTGTAATATTTTTATTATGTTTGTAATTAATTTTTTTATTTTTTGTAACAGCTTTTTTTATTTTTTGTACTTTAGTTAGTTTATTTAATTGTATTTATTTGTAGGTATTTCATGTAATTAATTTATTGATAGTGTAGTGTTAGATTTAATTGTAGGTATTGTATTTAATTAATTTATTGATAGTGTAGTGTTAGGTTTAATTGTAACTTAGGTTAGGATTTATTTTACAGGTAATTTTGTAATTATTTTAACTATTTTAGCTATTAAATAGTTCTTAGCTATTTAATAGCTATTGTACCTGGTTAAAATAAATACAAAGTTGCCTGTAAAATAAATATTAATCCTAAAATAGCTACAATATAATTATTATTTATATTGTAGCTATATTAGGGTTTATTTTACAGGTAAGTATTTAGCTTTAAATAGGAATAAGCTATTTAATAAGAGTTAATTTATTTTGTTAGATTTAAATTATATTTAATTTAGGGGGGTGTTAGTGTCAGGGTTAGACTTAGCTTTAGGGGTTAATAAATTTATTAGAGTAGCGGCGAGGTCCGGTCGGCAGATTATGGGTTAATACTTGAAGTTAGGTGTCAGCAATGTTAGGGAGGGCAGATTAGGGGTTCATACTATTTATTATAGGGTTAGTGCGGCGGATTAGGGGTTAATACATTTATTATAGTAGCGGTGAGGTCCGGTCGGCAGATTAGGGGTTAATTATTGTAGGTAGCTGGCGGCGACGTTGTGGGGGGCAGATTAGGGGTTAATACATATAATATATGGGTCGGCGGTGTTAGGGGCAGCAGATTAGGGGTACATAGGTATAATGTAGGTTGTGGCGGTGTACGGAGTGGCAGATTAGGGGTTAAAAATAATATGTTAATAAGTGTTAGGGGTATTTAGACTTGGGGTACATGTTAGGGTGTTAGGTGCAGACATAGGAAGTGTTTCCCCATAGGAAACAATGGGGCTGCGTTAGGAGCTGAACGCTGCTTTTTTGCAGGTGTTAGGTTTTTTTCAGCTCAAACAGCCCCATTGTTTTCTATGGGGGAATCGTGCACAAGCACGTTTTTGAAGCTGGCCGCGTCCGTAAGCACCGCTGGTATTGAGAGTTGCAGTGGCGGTAAATTATGCTCTTCGCTCCCTTTTTGGAGCCTAACACAGCCATTCTGTGAACTCTAAATACCAGCGGTATTTAAAAGGTGCGGGGGGAAAAAAGCCAGCGTTAGCTACGCGGGTCGTTACCGACAAAACTCTAAATCTAGCTGTTTGTTTGTAAGAGTTCAACTTGCATTGCGGGACTGGATTCCTATTGCCAATATTTTCACACAGACCCAATGATCTCACCACCATCACCACATAACTACCAGAAGTGTCCCTGGCATCCTGCACACAACACTGCGCAGGTCCACTGGTTGTCGTAGCAATCGAAAATTGTTTACCTGTAAAAACAGAACGGAACAATATGAGGACAGATGAAAAATATACAGCTGCCTACATCCAGCAACAAAAATGTTAATATCAATATCAATACACATGTAATTACAGTCTCAAGATACTTATCACAGGTCCATTAGCTCTTAAAGCTTTAACCCTGTATGTTTAGAATTTCTGACCTATACCATTGAGCCTGATCTGCCAAGTGAATGTACCTTACAAAATGCCCCCACTTTATATCTGGCATAACAATAATTTAGTCTAGCTTCAGCTTCTATGATTAAGCGCTAGTCAGCGCGAAACATGTAAGTCTGCTGTTTCCCTCCCTGGTTTGTTGTGTCATATTTACCTTTTTTGCCTCATGTTTACTTTTTATCTGGAATAAAAGTACCTTTTTTCAGTATCTCAGTAGCCGCCTGCTTTGTCTTGTACCTTTTTGCGGCTGTCCACCGCTTTTCTGGGCTGGTTCCATACTTTCCCCTACTTAGAGTGGGTCTGTTTCCCTCGTACCCAACGGACGTTTTCTGCAACAGCACCAGCTCTACTATAAATAATTTAGTCTAACTATTTTAGAGGAAACAGTGCCAATCTAAATGTGTGTTTAACCCTTTAGGTGCTAGTGTCTCCAAAGTGAAGATCCACTTAGATTCTCTCTGTAGCAAAAGTTTGGCCCTGTGCCCCCCTCTATTGAGCTTGGGCACATGATGTATAATAATGTATCTTAAATCCGTAGCCGTATGGCCACTCATCGCAAAATGCCTTGCAACTGGCTGTTCGGACTCATTTTTATGAATCGCTAGCCTAATAGCATCGCAATGGTTGGCCATACGGGTAAGTAGTGTATCAACAGTCTAACCCACATAAAAAAGCCCACACGGGCAATGTAATAAATACACAATAAACTCAGTGGTGCATGTGACCCTGTGTTTAATTGTACATTTTTTGTTTGAATGTGGCTGCACGTAGTACAGCCAAGACATTTAAATCATCCCAATTTTGGAGGTTGTAGCCAAGTTTTCCTTTTTTTTTTTTAAGTTTTCAAAAGCTTTATTGAAAAACAAGATATATTCATACATCATAAAATAAAACAATAAAGTGTACAATATGGTCTATGCATAGTGGCTGCATTATACATTTCACGTATTCACTTATGACTTATTATACTCAAGTGTTTGTAGAGTAAGACCAAAATGCGAGGATAAAGGTAGCCCTTGTGAAGCTGTCTCAGTCAGTCTGTGATACTGGCTACTTCTCTAAATGTCCAAAGAGAAAACAAAATAATCCAGCATTTCAGTGTAGTGGGTCAAAGATTGATAAGTGGTGAACACTGGTCTATAATCTGATAGGACACAAAACAAAATTCTATCTAACTCTGCGTCTACACAGTTATGGGAACAGAAAAATATGACCCCAAATTTAAGAGAAACCGCTTAAGAGAGAAAGCGTAAGGATGCTTAGGAAAGAGAAGTAAGAGGAGGGGGGGAGTGAAGGCAGAGAGGGGGTATAGAGGAGAGAGGTGGGGGGAAGAGAGGGCTTTAAGTCAGGACCTCAGCTGGACTATGAAAAGAGAGAGGTGTGAGGCGCCTCAGGAGCCTTGTCGCAATAAGGTGTGTGTCATGGATTCCCAGTAGAAAATTACCTCCTGAAAGAAAGCCATGTTTCCTGTTTTGTAATATGAATATTCTTCATGGGAAATGAGTTCTGAAGTGTTATGTATCCACTCTTGTAGTGTAGGTATGCGCAAGGTTTTCCACTTTCTAGCTATTAGGAATTTAGCACTGTTGAGGCCCATCTGTAATACTTTCCATCTAATTTTACAATGTTTACCCACCTTGTGGTTGAGGAGTGCAGTGGTGGAACGTAGTGTAAACGATTCCCCAAAAATGTTCTTGCAGTGTGTTTCTATACTTCCCCAAAAAAAGGGGCAATGTGACCACAACTCCAACAAATGTGGGTCATTGTGCCAATTTCCCCACACCCCCTCCAGCAAGAGGCATTAGCATTGTGGTAGAATTGTTTGATCCTGCTCGGAGTGAGGTACCAATGGAACAGAATTTTATGATTCAGTTCTAGTACTCTGGGGGAGTGCGATGATTTATATGTGTTATGGAATATATTATTCCATTGCTCCGCTGTTAGAGTAATTCCCAGTTCCCTGTGCCAATGAGGTGCAAAAGATGGAAGGGTGGGGGTGGCGGAGGCGCCCAACAGTTTTTTAGCCAGTGACAGGGGTCTACTTGGTGGGATGTCTAGCAAACACAACCGTTCAAAGTTAGTAAGTTTGTAAGTAATTCTTGTTTGTATGGGGATGTGCCAATAAGGTGTGTTAATTGAGCATGTTTAAGCCACGGTGTAAAATGGCCATCCGCTATGTCCTTCAAACGAGCACGGTCTTTTAATTTGCCATGTTCAGTTAGCCGCTTTAGTGGAATTGTGTGCCCTAGTCCGCTGTCTGGTAAGTCGTTAGGTATAATCCCGCCGGTAAATTCCGCGTTTATAGGTATCGGTGTCATTGGGGAAGGGAGGGACATAATCCCCTTCCCCTTATTATGAATTAGATCCCATGTTCTAAATATATGGGAATATAAATTGGAACTCCTCGTTATTGTGGGTCTGTTTGTATGTTTAATCCAACAAAGTGGACCAATTTCTTGTGTATTTAGAAGGGGAGGTATCTATTGTCGCCCATGTTTTTGAGTAAGGAAAATCATGCCATTCTAAGATTCTCTGGAGGACAACCGCATGGTAATACTGTAAGATAGACGGAAGTCCCATGCCCCCCGAGCCCAGTGGTAGATAGAGTAGTTTTCTGTTAATCCTGGGTTTTATGCCACCCCATATGAAATAATTAATTGATGCTTGGATCTGGTTTAAGTAGGAATTGGGGAGGTGGATGGGGGCAGCCTGAAGTACATAGAGGATCTGAGGGAGTGTGGTCATCTTAACAGCCTGTGTACGCCCCCACCAAGACAAGGGTTTGTCTTTCCAGGTGTCAAAGTCTTTTTGCAGTTTATGTAGCAAAGGGAGATAGTTATATTTGAATATTTTATTACTATATGGAGAAAGGTAGATTCCCAAGTATTTAATCTTATCAGATTTTAGGTTATAGGGGCAGGATGAGTTAAGTCGTGAGAAATCCCTGTGAGGCATATTGATGTTGAGGATCTCAGACTTTAGTACATTAATGGAAAAGTTTGTGTGATTACCAAAAGTCTGAAATTCCACTAACAATAGACTAATAGATGTTTCTGGGGACGTGAGAAGGACCAGGACTTCATCCGCGTACATAGTAACCTTGTAAGAGCAAGAGCCCACTTGTTTACCCTTAACATCTGAATTTCTTCTAATATGTGCAGCCAATACCTCCATTGAAAATGCAAATAGCAGAAAAGGTTGGCCTTGACCCTAGCTGTGGGCTGTGAATAAAGGCTAAAGACTCTATTTATCATTTTAGGTCCCAGTCCAAAAGCGCTCAAGCATAATCTTAAAAAGTTCCAATCCAGTCAGTAAAACGCTTTCTCAGCATCCGTTGAAATTAATATTGACTCTTGTTTCGACCGACTGGAGTGTTCTATAAGGTGAAGGACCCTAATCGTATTATCTCGTGCCTCTCTTTTAGGTATGAAGCCTGATCGGTCAGTGTGGATTAATTGGGGAAGAATTTTTTTTAATTCTGGAGGCTAAAATTTTTGCATATAACTTGATATCTGTATTTAGCAACGAGATAGGACAATAGCTTTCAGGTCAAGTTGGGTCCTTATCTGTTTTCGGGATCACAACAAAGTGTGCTTCTAAGGCTTGTTTTGACCAGAGTTGAGAGTTATCAATGAATTGGAAGAGTGTCGTGAGATGGGGGGCTAAAAGTTGAGCAAATTGTTTGTAATAAAGAACTTAAAAGCCATCAGGCCCAGGGCTTTTATGCAGTGGGAGGGATTTGATGGCGGCTAAGGTCTCCTGTATAGTTATAGGTTCTTCTAATGTGTCAGCTAGTTTAGTGTCTAGTACTGGTAGGGCGGCATCAGCTATGTATTGTTCACTAGCCATTTCTATCTTCGAAAAGGGAGGGGAGGGAAGGTTATATAATTTACTGTAGAATGCCCTCATTTGGGCCACAATTTGGTCACTACTCACTAAGTTGTGTCCGCCCTCATGTCTTAAAGAGTGTATATATGTGTCATTCTTACGCTGTCTGAGGGTCCTGGCCAAAGGCCAGGATTAATAAGGTCCTGGCCAAAGGCATCCCAATTCTATTTGATTCAGAGAAGAATAATTTTTTAAGATGGTATGCTGCGTTTTGTGCTTCTCGAAATAGTAAGTGGTTTAGTTCGTTCCTAGCCCTTCTCAATTGTCCCATAATCAAATTATCAGAGGGGTTCCCTTTATGTTGGATCTCCAATTCACGTATCGCTTGGAGTGAAGATGCATACGCTGTTCTGTATGTTTTAGTAAGGAACGCCTTATATTTTATTAGTTCACCGCGGATAACTGGTTTGTGAGCTTCCCACAGAGTTAGAGGGGAGGTGCCGTGTGTCGCGTTAAGTTTAAAATATTCCTCTATGTGTTCAGATAGTTTTTTGGTTAGTAGAGGGTTTTTGAGCATAGTGTCATCTATTCTCCAAATAAATGGAGACAAAGGGGAATCCGACCAGTTCATGGACACACTGACCATAGAATGGTCTGACCAACTGACCGGCTCTATGTCAGAGCTATTTAGTAAGCTATAAGTGAGCTGGTCAATAAAGATGTAATCGATCCGTGAGTAATTGCTATGTGGGTTAGAGTAAAAAGTATAGTTTTTTTGCCCCGAGTATTTTGTGCGCCAGGTGTCTATGAGATTGAGTGATTGTAAATTTGCGTGAACACTCGAGATTGCCTTTGAGGGAGTTCCACTACAACCAGCAGAGCAGTCAAGAAAAGGTTCCAGTGGTAAATTCAGGTCTCCAGCTAAGATGAGAGACCAATTTTGTAGTAGTGAGAGTATATGGGTGATAGTTTTAATAAACCTGTCTTGTTTAGTGTTTGGCGTATATATATTGACTAATGTTACTGGTCTGTTTTGAATTAAGCCCACTAAAATGATCCATCTACCCCCGGGTCAGAATCAATTGATATTAATTGAAATGGCGTGGATCTGTGTATTAGAATACTCACTCCTCCCCTTTTCTTTGAGTTAGAAGCAAAGTGTCCCACTGGAAAGTCCTTACTGGCAAAACTAGGGGGTTGTAATTTGGAAAAATGTGTCTCCTGACAGAAGACAATATGTGCTTTTGATTTTCTGAACCAGGAGAGAGCCACTGAACGTTTAGTCTGTGAGTTCAACCCCTTGACATTCAAAGTGATCAAATTAAGTGGTTGTGGTCCCATGAGTGAGCGTTGTAAAGGTGAGATGCATTGTTCTGTATGTAAAGTGCCAAGTGCGTCTATTAATTATCATAGGTAGATACAACAGAGTCACATGTGTTGAATGCTTGAAGCCCATAACAGTAGGCATTCTACTCACCATTGCGCTGTTCAACGGATAAAGAATTTGAGTCCAGCTGTGTCGAGAGGGAGACAGTAGGAGAGAAAGAAGCAGAGGGGGTAGAGGAAGAGCGGCTCTCAGGAAATGAGTCCTTACAATGTGATAACATAAACATAATGTTAACGTATTAGCAAATATAACAATTATAACAAACATAGCAATAGAAAATCTCTGTGGTAACAAGAAAAAACTGGGGGAGAAACAAGTGGAAGCTACAGATTTTGGTAGCAAGTCGGCTCATGGTAATGAAACAGGATAAGGTAATAGTTTGTTAAAAAAGAAAAAAAAAGGGGGGGAGGGGGATGAGGGGAGAAAAGGGAGGGGGAGGGGAAGGGAGGGGGGGAGGGGAAGGGAGGGGGGGAGGGGGCGGTGGAAGGGGGGAGTAGCAGGGTGGGGGTCAAGGATGATAAAACAAATGTTACAGATTACACTTATTTACGCCTAGATTTAGAGTTCTGCTTTAGCCGTCAAAAGCAGCATTAAGGGGTCCTAACACTGCTTTTGGCCGCCCGCTGGTATTTAGAGTCAGGCAGGAAAGGGTCTAACGCTCACTTTCAAGCCGCGACTTTTCCATACCGCAGATCCCCTTACGCCAATTGCATATCCTATCTTTTCAATGGGATCTTCCTAACGCCGGTATTTAGAGTCTTGGCTGAAGTGAGCGGTAGAGCCTCTACCGATAAGACTCCAGCTGCAAAAAAAAGTCAGTAGTTAAGAGCTTTATGGGCTAACGCCAGTTTATAAAGCTCTTAACTACAATGCTCTAAAGTACACTAACACCCATAAACTACCTATGTACCCCTAAACCGAGGTCCCCCCACATCGCCACCACTATAATAAATATTTTTAACCCCTAATCTGCCAACCGCACACCGCCTCCACCTACATTATCCCTATGAACCCCTAATATGCTGCCCCTAACATCGCCGACACCTACATAATATTTATTAACTCCTAATCTGCCCCCCCCCAACGTTGCCGCTACCTAACTACACTTATTAACCCCTAATCTGCCGACCGGACCTCGCCACCACTATAATAAATGTATTAACCCCTAAACCGCTGCACTCCCGTCTCACAAACACTATAATAAATAGTATTAACCCCTAATCTGCCCTCCCTAACATCGCCGCCACCTAACTTCAAGTATTAACCCCTAATCTGCCGACTGGACCTCGCCGCTACTCTAATAAAGTTATTAACCTCTAAAGCTAAGTCTAACCCTAACCCTAACACCCCCCTAAATTAAATATAATTTTAATCTAACAAAATAAATTAAATCTTATTAACTAAAGTATTCCTATTTAAAACTAAATACTTACCTGTAAAATAAACCCTAATATAGCTATAATATAACGAATAATTATATTGTAGCTATTTTAGGATTTATATTTATTTTACAGGCAACTTTGTATTTATTTTAACTAGGTACAGTAGCTATTAAATAGTTATTAACTATTTAATAGCTACCTAGTTAAAACAATTACAAAATTACCTGTAAAATAAATTCTAACCTAAGTTACAATTAAACCTAACACTACACTATCAATAAATTAATTAAATAAATTACCTACAATTACATACAATTAAATAAACTAAACTAAATTGCAAAAAAAGAACAAACCCTATTCTAAATTAAAAAGTAACCAGCTCTTTTACCAGCCCTTAAAAGGGCTTTTTGCGGGGCATGCCCATAAGTAATCAGCTCTTTTGCCTGTAAAAAAAAATACAACCCCCCCAACATTAAAACCCACCACCCACATACCCCTACTCTAACCCAAACCCCCCTTAAATAAACCTAACACTACCCCCCTGAAGATCTCCCTACCTTGAGTCGTGTTCACCCAGCTGGGCACCGATGGACCAAAAGAGGACATCCGGAGCGGCAGAAGTCTTCATCCTATCCGGGCAGAAGAGGACATCTGGACCGGCAGACATCTTCATCCAAGCGGCATCTTCTATCTTCATCCATCCGGAGCGGAGAGGAGCCATCTTCTTCCAGCCGACGCGCAGCGACGTTGGGGGGGGCAGATTAGGGGTTAATAAATATTATATAGGGGTCGGCGATGTTAGGGGCAGCAGATTAGGGGTACATAGGTATAATGTAGGTTGCGGCCTTGTCCGGAGCGGCTTACTAGGGGTTAATAGTATAATGCAGATGTCAGCGATAGCGGGGGCAGCAGATTAGGGGTTAATGAGTGTAAGGTTAGGGGTGTTTCGACTCGGGGTTCATGTTAGGGTGTTAGGTGCAGACTTAGAAAGTGTTTCCCCATAGGAAACAATGGGGCTGCGTTGGGAGCTTAACCCTGCTTTTTTGCAGGTGTTAGGTTTTTTTTTTCATCCCAAACTGCCCCATTGTTTCCTATGGGGGAATCGTGCACGAGCACGTTTTGCCAGCTTACCGCTACCGTAAGCAATGCTGGTATTGAGGGTTGAAGTGGTGGTTAATTCAGCTCAACGGTCCCTTTTTGGAGCCTAACGCAGCCCTTCAGACAACTCTAAATACCAGCGTTGTCTTAAGGGTGCGTTGGGAAAAAAAGCTGCGTTAGCTACGCGGGTCTTTACCGACAAAACTCTAAATCTAGGCGTTAAGTTGCCAAAAAAGAAAAAAAAAATTTGGAATTATACTTGCATGTATGTTGATAGATCTAACAGGAATCTACAATCACTAGACTATAGAACAAAGTTAACTGGTTTGTCTCATGAGAGCTAAGATTGAGAATTATATCTTCCATCAGAACCTGCGTTGTCTGGGGGGTCTTCCTCTTGATCCTCCCCCTCCTGATGTGTAGCCTATGCCCCTCACGTTTTTTTAACGTGTTACTACACCCTCCATTTTAATTGGTGATTCAGTATAGGGTACTATAGCCCCATCTGACTCTGAATTATTACCTGAAGAGACCACTGTTGTCAAATTTCTTGGCTAATAGTATCGCGGCCTCCGAAGTCGTGTATCTGTAAAGCCCCTTCTCTCCTCAGGGCTTAATAGCCAATGATAAACCCTTCTTTTTTTGTAATCCATAGTGAATACATCCCATTTTTTATTTTTAAATGTTGTCAGCTCCAATTGATATTGCTGTACTTGGTGTTCTAATTTAGCCAACCAGTTCTTATCCTGATCCACTTCTAACTCCGCTTTATGTGCATCTTCAAATTTAACCACTTCCAATTCTGCTACCTTCATAAGTGTTCTAACCTCCTCAATCACCAACAAAATTAAATCTAAAGAAAACTTATTAAGGATACTGCATCATTTGGTGCAAAAGGCAGTGTTGTTTCTGCCAATTGTTGGTACATTTTTTACCCTAAAGCCTCTGGGTATGTACATTTTGCGGTGGTATTCTGAGAGAAAACTTCCATGGAGTGATAAATCGGTGCACCTCTTTTTCAATTTTAACCACTTAGAATAAAGATGTTCTGGCAGAACTTTCATATCCCTTGCTGGCAATGCTGCAAATCTAATGCGATCAGCATTATCCTGTGTGTAGTTAAACACTGTAGCACCAGGAATGTCATCTTCCACATCTTCAGCCAACTCTGTCATATGTTGTTCCATTTTAAACAAAAAACTTAATGTTGTGAACACAAAAAGTGTATTATAATAAACACCCAAAGTGTAGTGAAATGATAGTCAGAAGGCAGGTAGAACTTACAAGTCCTTAGGGTGCAAAAAGTGCCAAATCAATAGATATGAACTGCATGTGGGGGCACTGCACTCACTTTTCCTGGTTAGAAATGCCCGGGGTGCAATCAAAATAATTAACATACATGAAAAATAGGAGCGCACTCGCCGAGTCTTATATAAAGTATTTAATAATACATAATTGACGTTTCAGGGTTGTTAGCCCCGTCCTCAGACCATTAAAATCAAACACAAGTATAGTACAATTTATACATTACCCACCACCCTCACCACGAAACTACCGGAAGTGTCCCTGGCATCCTGCACACAACACTGCGCAGGTCCGCCGGTTGCCGTAGCAACCGAAAATTGTTTACCTGTAAAAACAGAATAGAACAATATGAGGACAGATGAAAAATATACAGCTGCCTACATCCAGCAACAAAAATGTTAATATCAATATCAATACACATGTAATTACAGTCTCAAGATACTTATCACAGGTCCATTAGCTCTTAAAACATTAACCCTGTATGTTTAGAATTTCTGACCTATACCATTGAGCCTGATCTGCCAAGTGAATGTACCTTACGAAATGCCCCCACTTTATATCTGGCATAACAATAATTTAGTCAAACTATATTAGAGGAAACAGTGCCAATCTAAATGTGTGTTTAACCGTTTAGGTGCTAGTGTCTCCAAAGTGAAGATCCACTTAGATTCTCTCTGTAGCAAAACTTTGGCCCTGCCTCCCCCCCTCTATTGAGCTTGGGCACATGATGTATAATAATGTATCTTAAATCCGTAGCCGGGTGGCCACTCATCACAAAATGCAACTGACTGTTCGGACTCATTTTTACGAATCGCTAGCCTAATAGCGGCACGATGGTTGGCCATACGGGTACATAGCGTATCAACAGTCTTACCCACACGGGCAATGTAATAAATACACAATAAACTCCGTGGTGCATGAGACCCTGTGTTTAATTGTGTATTTTTTGTTTGAATGTGGATGCATAAATGTTTTAGTATTACTCATCCCACTGCACATAGTACAGCCAAGACATTTAAAGCATCCCAATTTGGGTGGTTGTAGCCAAGTTTTCCTTTTATAGCTATCCACTGGATCAACCTTAACCAAGGTATCTCTTAAGGATCTTGATCTCCTGTAGCTCACTCTAGGTTGTCCCATAGTCATAAATGGAAGGGTAGTGTCCGTGTTCACAATGTCCCAGTTTCTTCTTAAGGTTATAGGCAAATCCTTTTTATCCGCAGTATATGTGATTAAATAAGACAGTCTATTTCCCAATTGTTGAGGTTCATTAGTCCGCAGTGCATCCTCCTGTTTCAGGTCCCAAAATGTATTCAGATGATTATCAATATGTTCTTCCCGATAACCACGCTGTAGCAACCTCTTCTTCATTTCAATCAACTGTTGTTTGGATTGTAAGGGGTCACTGTTATTACGTACTGTCTGCTTAAATTGTGAAATCGGTAATGCCTTTTTGAGGACCAGAGGATGGCAACTGGTAGCCTGTAATAATGAATTTCTGTCTGTTGGTTTACGATATAAGGTGGTGCCCAACCCACCTTCCTGTTTGAAAATTCTCAAATCCAAGAAATCGACTGTAACATCACTATATTGCATTTAAAACTGTAGATTGGGTAGGACCTGGTTCAACTGTTGTAATCAAATTTGTAACTCCTTTATTGATCCATCCCATACCAAAAACAAATAGTCTATGTACCTATGAAAAAATAAAATATTAGGATGTCGGAATAGCTGTGTATGGTATTGTTCAAATTCAGCCATATAGATGTTGGCATACGATGGGGCCATACTGGACCCCATCACCGTACCAAGCAGTTGCAAGTAAAAATGATTCTCAAAATGAAAATAGTTCATCTTTAAGCAAAATTGGAGAAGTTCCAAAACCCATTCTATGTCAGGACCAACATAGGGATACCTACATAAATGATTCCGTACAGCTCCAAGCCCTAGTGATGTGGTATCACTGTGTAAAGGCTAACCACATCCAAAGTGACCAGACATTCTGTTCCCTTGAATCCCTTGATTTTCTTTAATTCCTTAATTAAGGATATGTAATCTAAAAGGAACGCACACATTTAGATTGGCAGTGTTTCCTCTAATATAGTTAAGGGCATTTGTAAGGTACATTCATTTGGCAGATCAGGCTCAATGGTATAGGTCAGAAATTCTAAACATACAGGGTTAATGTTTTAAGAGCTAATGGACCTTTTATAAGTATCTTGAGACTGTAATTACATGTGTATTGATATTGATATTATTATCATTTCACTACACTTTGGGTGTTTATTATAATACACTTTTTGTGTTCACAACTTTAAGTTTTTTGTTTAATATGGAACAACATATGAACAACCAAATAGTGCAGTATCCTTAATAAGTGTTCTTTAGATTTAATTTTGTTGGTGATTGAGGAGGTTAGAACACTTATGAAGGTAGCAGAATTGGAAGTGGTTAAATTTGAAGATGCACATAAAGCGGAGTTAGAAGTGGATCAGGATAAGAACTGGTTGGCTAAATTAGAACACCAAGTACAGCAATATCAATTAGAGCTGACAACATTTAAAAATAAAAAATGGGATGTAGTCACTATGGATTACAAAGAAAGAAGGGTTTATCATTGGCAATTAAGCCCTGAGGAGAGAAGGGGCATTACAGATACACAACTTCAGAGGCCATGATACTATAAGCCAAGAAATTTGACAACAGTGGACTCTTCAGGTAATAGTTCAGAGTCAGATGTGGCTATATTACCCTATACTGAATCACCAATTAACATGGAGGTTGTAGTAACATGTTCAAAATCGTGAGGGGCATAGGCCACATATCAGGAGGGGGGGATCAAGAGGAAGACCCTACAGACAATGCAGGTTCTGATGAAAGATATAATTCTCAATCTTAGCTCTCATGCCCTGATGCCAATTAAGTCGAGAGTGTTAAACAAAGGCTTGTCGTTCATTCCAACAGACTTTAATGATCCCTTCACCACATACCTGGACTTACAGAAATTTGAGTGGACGCTCAGATTACGAGAACATTTTGGTAACACCAGTCCTGAAGTATCTAAATTTCAAGTGAAGAGAAGATATGATCCATTCAGTTCCAACCCCAGTATTAAAACCTACAGTCGCCTTCTAGCAGACCAATTGGGAAGGGGATGTACCTCTTCAAAAGAACATTGTAGGAACAATCTATCATATATGGAGAAGAATGCCCTTAAAGAATTGAGTAATAACAAAGATATCATCTTTCGTGAAGCTGACAAAGGGGGGGCCGTTGTACTCCTGGATTATGAAAACTATCAACAGAAAATATTGTCCCAACTACAGGATGTAAATACCTACATACAACTTCCAGGAGAGCCTATATGGACATTTAAAAGACAGGTGGATGAATACCTACAGAATGCACTGGCAAATGGACAGATTGATACACAATTGCAGAGCCTATTTATCAATACAGTTTCCTAGGATGCCGGTGTTTTATACACGGCTTAAGGTACATAAACATGCCACACGACCACCTGGGAGACCAATAGTATTGGCAATTGGGTCCCTTTTACAACCTATTGCAGTGTACTAGGATTAAATCCTACAACCCATTGTCCGTAACATGCCATCATTCCTTTTGGATTCAATATCCTTGAATAAGGAATTAAAGAACATCAAGGGACTCAAGGGAACAGAATGTCTGGTCACTTTGGATGTGGTTAGCCTTTACACAGTGATACCACTCACCAGGGCTTGGAGGCTGTACGGAATCATTTATGTAGGTATTCCTATGTTGGTCCTGACATAGAATGGGTTTTGGAACTTCTCCAATTTTGCTTAAAGATGAACTATTTTCATTTTGAGAATAATTTTTACTTGCAACTGCTTGATACGGCGATGGGGTCCAGTATGGCCATCGTATGCCAACATCTATATGGCTGAATTTGAACAAACCCATACACAGCTATTCCGACATCCTAATATTTTATTTTTTCATCGGTACATAGACAATTTGTTTTTGGTATGGTATTTATCAAAAAAGGAGTTGCAAATTTGGTTACAACAGTTGAACCAGGTCCTACCCAATCAACAGTTTAAAATGGAATATAGTGATGTTACAGTCTATTTCTTGGATTTGAGAATTTTCAAACAGGAAGGTGGGTTGGGCACCACCTTATATCGTAAACCAACGGACAGAAATTAATTATTACAGGCTACCAGTTGCCATCCTCTGGTCCTCAAAAAGGCATTACCGGTTTCACAATTTAAGCGGGTAGTATGTAATAACAGTGACCCCTTACAAGCCAACAACAGTTGATTGAAATGAAGAAGAGGTTGCTACAGCGTGGTTATTGGGAAGAATATATTGATAAGCATCTGAAACCATTTTGGGACCTGAAACAGGAGGATGCACTGCGGACTAATGAACCTCAACAATTGGGAAATAGACTGTCTTATTTAATCTCATATACTGTGGATAAAAAGGATCTGCCTATAACCTTAAGAAGAAACTGGGACATTGTGAACACGGACACTACCCTTCCATTTATGACTATGGGACCACCTAGAGTGAGATACAGGAGATCAAGATCCTTAAGAGATACCTTGGTTAAGGTTGATCCAGTGGATAGCTATAAAAGGAAAACTTGGATACAACCTCCCAAATTGGGATGATTTAAATGTCTGGGCTGTACTACGTGCAGTGGGATGAGTAATATTAAAACATTTATTCATCCACATTCAAACAAAAAATTCACAATTAAACACAGGGTCACATGCACCACTGAATTTATTGTGTATTTATTACATTGCCCGTCACTTATGTATTATTAAATACTTTATATTAAATCCGGTGAGTGTGCTCCTATTTTTTCCTGTATGTTAATTTTTTTGCAGTTCTAACAAGGAAAAGTGAGTGCATTGCCCCCACACGCAGTTTATATAAATATATATATATAGGTTAATAGGACAAGTGCACTCTCTCAAACAGTCTCAAGATTTGCCAGGGTGCATGAATGTGGGTAATAATAGCAAAAGATAGAAGACAGCACTCTCTGGTCTTAAATACAAAGGTTGTTTTATTTGTAGTGACGTTTCGGGGAAAGCTTCCCCTTCCTCAGAGGTCTGAGGAAGGGGAAGCTTTCCCCGAAACGTCACTACAAATAAAAAAACCTTTGTATTTAAGACCAGAGAGTGCTGTCTTCTATCTTTTGCTATATATATATACATATACACAGTTGTGCTCATAAGTTTACATACCCTGGCAGAATTTATGATTTCTTAGCCATTTTTCAGAGAATATGAATGATAACACAAAAACCTTTCTTTCACTCATGGTTAGTGTTTGGCTGAAGCCATTTATTATCAATCCACTGTGTTTACTCTTTTTAAATTATAATGACAACAGAAACTACCCAAATGACCCTGATCAAAAGTTTACATACCCTTGTGATTTTGGCCTGATAACATGCACACAAGTTGACACAAAGGGGTTTGAATGACTATTAAAGCTAACCATCCTCACCTGTGATCTGTTTGCTTGTAATTAGTGTGTGTGTGTAAAAGGTCAATGAGTTTCTGTACTCCTGACAGACCCTTGCATCTTTCATCCAGTGCTGCACTGACGATTCTGGATTCTGAGTCATGGGGAAAGCAAAGGAATTGTCAAAGGATCTGCGGGAAAAGGTAGTTGAACTGTATAAAACAGGAAAGGGATATAAAAAGATATCCAAGGAATTAAAAATGCAAATCAGCAGTGTTCAAACTCTAATAAAGAAGTGGGAAATGAGGGGTTTTTTTTAAACCAAACCACGCTCAGGTAGACCAACTAAAATTTCAGCCACAACTGCCAGGAAAATTGTTTGGGATGCAAAGACAAACCCACAAATAACTTCAGGTGAAATACAGGACATGTGGTGTGGCTGTTTCAAGATGCACAATAAGGAGGCACGTGAAGAAAGTTGGGCTGCATGGTCGAGTCTCCAGAAGAAAGCCTATGCAAATTTTCCTATGCAAATGCAACAAAGTATCCCGCTTACAATACGCCAAACAGCATAGAGACAAGCCTCAAACCTTCTGGCACAAAGTCATTTGGAGTGATGAGACCAAAATTGAGCTTTTTGGCCACAACCATAAACGCCACATTTGGAGAGTCAACAAGGCCTATGATGAAAGGTACACCATTACTACTGTAAAACACGGAGGTGGATAGCTGATGTTTTAGGGATGTGTGAGCTACAAAGGCACAGGAAATTTGGTCAGAATTGATGGCAAGATGAATGCAGTATGGTATCAAACAGAGCGCCTCATTTCCCACTTCTTGATTAGAGTTTGAACACTGCTGATTTGCATTCTCAAATTCCTTGGATATCTTTTTATATCCCTTTCCTGTTTTATACAGTTCAACTAACTTTTTCCCACGGATCCTTTGACAATTCTTTTTCTTTCCCCATGACTCAGAATCCAGAAATGTCAGTGTAGCACTGGATGAAAGATGCAAGGGTCTGCCAGGAGTCCAGAAACTCATTGACCTTTTATACACACACACTAATTACAAGCAAACAGATCACAGGTGAGGATGGTTACCTTTAATAGTTATTCAAACCCCTTTGTGTCACCTTGTGTGCATGCTACCAGGCAAAAATCACCAGGGTATGTAAACTTTTGATCAGGGTCATTTGGGTAGTTTCTGTTGTCATTATGATTTAAAAAGAGTAAACACAGTTGATTGATAATAAATGGCTTCAGCCAAACACTAACCACGAGTGAAAGACATTTTTTTGTGTTATCATTCATATTCTCTGAAAAATGGCCAAGAAATCATAAATTCTGCCAGGGTATGTAAACTTATGAGCACAACTGTGGTCTATGGGAAATGTGTGAGCAAAATTTAGCTCCACATCTCACCTCAATACCAGCGCTGCTTGAGTTAGCGGTGAGCTGGTAAAACGTGCTCGTGCGCAATTTCCCCATAAGAATCAATGGGGGAGAGCCGGCTGAAAAAAAAACTAAAACCTGCAAAAAAGCAGCGTAAAGCTCCTAACGCAGCCCCTTTGATTCCTATGGGGAAATACTTTTTATGTCTACACCTAACACCCTAACATGAACCCCGAGTCTAAACACCCCTAATAAGTCTAACCTTAACCCTTACCCCCCCTAACTTAAATATAATTTAAATAAATATAAATAAAATTACTACAATTCACTAAATTATTCCGATTTAAAACTAAATACTTACCTGTAAAATAAACCCTAAGGTAGCTACAATATAACTAATAGTTACATTGTAGCTAGCTTAGGGTTTATTTTTATTTTACAGGTAACTTTTAATTTATTTTAACCAGGTAGAATAGTTATTAAATAGTTATTAACTATTTAATAACTACCTAGTAAAAATAAAGACAAATTTATCTGTAAAATAAAACCTAACCTAAGTTACAATTACACCTAACACTACACTACAATTAAATGAATTAATTAAACTAAATACAATTAATTACAATTTTAAAAAATTATCTAAAGTACAAAAAAACCCCACTAAATTACAGAAAATAATAAACAAATTACAAGATGTTTCAACTAATTACACCTAATCTAATCCCCCTAACAAAATAAAAAAGCCCCCCCAAAATAAAAAAGCCCTACCCTACACTAAATTACAAATAGCGCTTAAAAGGGCCTTTTGTGGGGCATTGCCCCAAAGTAATCAACTCTTTTACCTGTAAAAAAAATTACAATCCTCCCCCAACATTAAAACCCACCACCCACACAACCAACCCTACTCTAAAATCCACCCAATCCCACCTTAAAAAAACCTAACACTAACCCCTAAAGATCACCCTACCGGGAGACATCTTCACCCAACCAGGCAGAAGTGGTCCTCCAGACAGACAGAAGTCTTCATCCAACCGGGCAGAAGTGGTCCTCCAGATGGGCGGAAGTATTCCTCCAGACGGCATCTTCGATCTTCATCCATCCGGCGCGGAGCCGCTCCATTTTCATGACATCTGACGCGGAGCATCCTCTTCATCCGGAGTCTTCTTCAACAATGACGGTTCCTTTAAGTGACATCATTCAAGATGGCCACCCTTCAATTCCGATTGGCTGATAGAATTCTATCAGCCAATCGGAATTAAGGTAGGAAAAATCCAATCAGCCAATAGGATTGAGCTCACATTCTATTGGCTGTTCCAATCAGCTAATTAGCTATCAATTTAAATTGATAATAGAAGTAAATTAGAATTTTATTTAATAATACATGTTCTATTTGAATCATGAAAAAAAGTTTACCTTTTGTGTCCCTTTAACAAGCAGTGGATTTTAGATCCCTGTTTCTTAGCCTCTCCGTCACTTCTAAGCTTTTGTTTACAAACTCTAATAGATTAATCTGACTGCCCCTGCTCTTTGGTAATTGATTTGTGAAATCAGGGAGTGGTGATGCGCGAGTGGCTGCTCGAGCAATAATAAATTATTTATAACTTTGTGAGATTAAGGAAACACTGATTAATGTTGTTTTGATTGTATAAAACCAGTGTGATTTATGATTTTGACTGTGCATGTTTTAACAATATTGTAGAAGTACATATATAATAGGGTTTGTTTTATTTGATAAAGCAAGCTCTCGGATAGTTTAAAATAAATGTGGTGCTCATGTAGGGAGTTTTAAAACTAAGTAGAAAAAAGGATGTCCGATAGCGCAGCAGAGTTAAGAAAAAATGTGGTTTATTCCAACAAAACACAGGTGAAGGTACAAGACATGGACAAAAATGCCTGATGCGTTTCGATACCTCTAGTGGTGCTTACTCATAGACAACAAATAATACCAATAGTGTCTCCTTATAAAGGGGTGATTGGTCATTAACCCATTAACTCCTTATGTTACACAAATAATTAATAACAAAAAAGAGGGATAAAAACCTATGGCCTAGATTACGAGTTGTGCGTTAGGGTTAAAAAGCAGTGTTAAGAGGTCCTAATGCTGCTCTTTAATGCCCGCTGGTATTACGAGTCTTGCAGGTACAGGTGTACCACTCACTTTTTTGGCCAGACTCGGAAATACCGTAAATCCACTTACGTCAATTGCGTATCCTATATTTTCAATGGGACTTGCATAGCGCCGGTATTATGAGTCTGACCAAAAGTGAGCGGTAGACCCTCTCCTGTCAAGCCTGGTACCTTATTTAAAAGTCAGTAGTTAAGAGTTTTACACTACAAAGCCGTAGCATAAAACACTTTACTAAAGTGCTAAAAGTACACTAACACCCATAAACTACCTATTAACCCCTAAACCCCCCACATTGCAAACATTAAAATAAATATTTTAACCCCTAATCTGCTGAACCGGACATTGCCTCCACTATAATAAACATATTAACCCCTAAACTGCCACGCTCCCGCATCGCAAACACTAGTTAAATGTTATTAACCCCTAATCTGCCGTCCCTAACATCGCCCCCACCAACCTACATTTAGTAACCCCTAATCTGCTGTCCCCAACTTTTCTGCCACTATATTAAATGTATTAACCCCTAAACCTAAGTCTAACCCTAACCCCCCTAACTTAAATATAATTAAAATAAATCTAAATAAAATTACTATCATTAACTAAATCATTCCTATTTAAAACGAAATACCTGTAAAATAAACCCTAAACTAGCTACAATATAACTTATAGTTACATTGTATCTAGCTTAGGGTTTATTTTTATTTTACAGGCAACTTTGTATTTATTTTAACTAGGTAAAATAGTAATTAAATAGTTATTAACTATTTAATAACTACCTAGTTAAAATAAAGACAAATTTACCTGTAAAATAAAACCTAACCTAAGTTACAATTACACCTAACACTACACTACAATTAAATTAATTAATTAAACTAAATACAATTAATTAAAATTTAAAAAAATACAAAAAAAGCAAACACTAAATTACAGAAAATAATAAACAAATTACAAGATGTTTCAACTAATTACACCTAATCTAATCCACCTAACAAAATAAAAAAGCCCCCCAAAATAAAAAAGCCCTACCCTACGCTAAATTACAAATAGCCCTTAAAAGGGCCTTTGTGGGGCATTGCCCCAAAGTAATCAGCTCTTTTACCTGTAAAAAATAAGTATAAATACCCCCCTAACATTAAAAACCAGCACCCACACAACCAACCCTACTCTAAAACCCACTCAATCCCACCCTTTAAAAACCTAACACTAACCTCTTGAAGATTACGTTACTGGGAGACGTCTTCACCCAACCGGGCAGAAGTGGTCCTTCAGACGGGCAGAAATCTTCATCCAGACGGCATCTACTATCTTCATCCATCCGGAACGGAGCGGGTCCATCTTCAAGACATCCGACGCGGAGCATCCTCTTCTGTCCACGGCCATCCAATATGGCGTCCCTTCAATTAGGATTGGCTGATGCATTCCATTTTTACAGTTGGATGAAGACTTCTGCCTGTCTGGAGGACCACTTCTGCCCGGTTGGGTAAAGACGTCTCCCGGTAAGGTGATCTTCAAGGGGTTAGTGTTAGTTTTTTTAAGGGGGTATTGGGTAGGTTTTAAAGTAGGATTGGTTCTGTGGGTGGTGGGTTTTAATGTTGGGGGGGTATTTGTACTTTTTTTTTTACAGGTAAAAGAGCTGATTACTTGTAATTTCTTTATTATTTTCTGTAATTTAGTGTTTTTTTCGTACTTTAGATAATTGTATTTAATTATAATTAATTGTATTTAATTTAGGTAATTCATTTAATTATAGTGTAGTGTTGTCATATTACCACCCCATATGGCTGCTCATTCTGACACCCTATAAATACTGACCTGTGTCTTCCTGTCATTGCTTGTTATTTTGAATTCCTCGGTATTCTATTGCTCTGATGTGCTGTGAAATCTGACAGGCCTTCTACTGAGACACTTCTGACATCATCAGCTGCAGCCGAGTGTGGCTTCTCTCCCTCAGCTCTGTGAACACACTTCCTGCTCACTTCTGCTCTGCAAACTTTGAGAGTAATCCCTGCTCTCTCATTTTTTCTTAAATTCTACTTGCTGTGATAACGGACCTGTAATCTCAGTGAGATTCTTCTCAAAGGTATTTTTTGTGCATAACTTTGTTTATTCTATTAAGGATTATTTTGCATCACATTAGAGCTCTTACTTTTTCTATTATGCATATTTATTTTTACTATATCAGAGTACTCAGTTTTGTTATGTTATATAAAGGGTTTAAACAATTGCATTGAGAATTAAGACTTTTACTCATTTGTTTAGCAAATCCTTTATTAAAATAAACACAGTGCTTAAATACTATGACCTAAGTTGTGGTTAATGGTTAAAAGCTGCTGTTACACACCTTTTTTACTTCAGCCTGAGTTTGTTCAGCAGCTGAGTTGTCTGCATCTCCTTTTTTCAGAAAATAATCTACTTGGATTATTACATAATAACAAGCCTAAAAAATGCAAGTGGACCCAGCTGAACTCGCTCAAGCAGTTTATACATTATCCCAAAGAGTTGATAATATAAGCCAAGGTCTCAGAGAGACTCAATTAGATATACAAAATCTAAGAGCCTTTTTTTCTCAGGAAATTGCAGTTAAAATGTCAGCTACTACACCTGAACCACAGGTGTTACACCCTGAAATTTTCACTGGTGATAGATCAAAGTATAGGGAGTTTAAAAACGCCTGTCTACTCCTTTTTTCCCTAAAGCCAAAAACATATAGTACTGACAAACAGAAGGTTTTAACTATCATAACTTATTTAAGGGGAGACCCCCGTGCGTGGGCTGATAGTTATTTTGAATCACAAGATCCAATACTAAATAATTTTCAGGTCTTTTTTGATGCATTGTCAGCATTGTATGAGGATCCTTATAGACAGGCAACAGCTGAAAAAGCCCTAAGAAATTTAAAACAAGCTAAAAGACCTGTGGAGGACTTTATTACTGAGTTCAAACGGTATGCCAGGGATTCCGAATGGAACAAAGTTTCTTTAAGAAATCAAATTTGTTTGGGCTTAAATGAATCCCTAAAAGATGAACTTGCTAGATTAGACTTACCTGTATCCTTAGATGCCCTATATGATTTAGCAATAAATTTAGATAGGAGATATAGGGAAAGAAGGGTTGAGAAACTTTCTTATGAGTCATCTAGCAAAAGATACAACAGTATTCCTAACCCTGCTCCAGCCACATCTACTGAAACACCTATGGATTTAGGAGTATTACGTGGACCCCTAACTCAAGAGGAGAAGAATAGAAGGAGATTGAATCATCTCTGCATGTATTGTGGTTCTAAAGAACATATTCTGAGAGACTGCCCTATTCTTCTAAAACAGAAGTCAGGTAAAACCATCACTACTAACTCTACTGTCTGTACTTCTCTTTCAGATCAGATGTTTATAAAACTACCTCTATCTTTGCAGTGGGATCAAAGACGAATATTGAGGCCATCGTGGATACTGGGGCAACTGGTTGTTAGTAAAACATAACCCTATCTTTGATTGGCAAACATTATCTATAAAACTTGATTCTGGTTATTGTAAAAATACCTGTTTACAAAATCATCACATACTACATACATCCTCACTCTCATTACCATCTCACTATTCGGATTTTAGTGATGTTTTTGATGTAAAATAAATTCAGGTATTACCTCCGCATAGACAGTATGACTGTCCAATTGAGTTATTACCTGGTAGCACAGTACCTATAGGGAGAATTTATCATTTATCTAAATCTGAATTAAACCATCTTAAAGA
Source organism: Bombina bombina (assembly GCF_027579735.1). Classification (NCBI taxonomy): domain Eukaryota; kingdom Metazoa; phylum Chordata; class Amphibia; order Anura; family Bombinatoridae; genus Bombina; species Bombina bombina. Next base: position 922,478,405 of record NC_069502.1, read on the forward strand.
GTATATCGATTATAACTTAAAAAAAGGTTTTATTAGGCCATCTACCTCACCAGCAGGTGCTGGAATGTTTTTTGTACGTAATAAGGATAATTCATTACATCCAATAATTGATTATCGTCAACTGAATAAATGTACCAAAAAGAATCGTTACCCATTACCTCTCATTCCAGAGATTATAGAACGATTGCAAGGCGCCACCATATATACAAAGCTTGATTTACATGGTGCATATAACCTGATCAGAATGAAAGAGGGAGATGAATGGCTGACAGCTTTTAGGACCCGTTACGGTCTCTTTGAATATCAAGTAATGCCATTCGGGCTATGTAACGCCCCAGCCACATTTCAAAATTTCATAAATGATATTTTTAGAGATATATTAGACACTTACATCATCATATATTTGGATGATATTCTGATCTTTTCTAAGAACTTGGATGAACACATAAAACATGTTCGTTCAGTTTTATCCCGTTTAAGAGCTCATCATTTGTTTGCCAAATTAGAAAAATGTATTTTTAACTCATCAGAGATTACCTTCCTAGGCTATCAAATTTCACCATATGGTATTAAGATGGATCAGAATAAGGTGAAAATTATTCAAGATTGGCCACAACCTCGGACTAGGAAACAATTACAACGTTTCCTAGGTTTTGCTAATTACTACCGCAAGTTTATTAATAAATTTGCTGACATTGCAAAACCTTTGACTAATCTCACTAAAGTACAAAACACTTTCAAATGGCATTCAGAAGCTCAAAGCGCTTTTGAATTCCTAAAATCTAGCTTCACTTCTGCTCCTATTTTGCAATACCCAGACCCATTGTTGCAATTTACTTTGGAGGTAGATGCATCAGAATATGCATTAGGAGCTGTATTGTCACAAAAAAATTCCACTACCCAAGTACTTCATCCTGTGGCATTTTTTTCTAGAGTTCTTTCAGCTGCGGAGATGAATTATTCAGTAGGCGAAAAAGAACTCCTATCTATAAAAGCCTCCTTTGAACAATGGAGGCATTTACTAGAGGGTAATACTGAACCAGTTTTAATCTATTCTTATCATAGAAATTTGCAATATTTGCAAACTTGTAAAACACTGTCTGCCCGTCAGGTGAGGTAGAGTATTTTCTTCTCATGGTTTAACTTTGTTATTTGCTATAGACCGGGAAGAAATAATGGTAAAGCAGATGCCCTATCCAGGTTGCCTGATAAACCCAGCTACGCACAACCACATCAACATATCATTCCAGAAGATTGTTTCTTAGGTATTCTACAACTTACACCTACTTCTTTAAAACAGTTACAACGTAGTGACACAGAGAAACCAATGCATCTGTTGCATCAAGATTCTAATGGTATTCTTCTATATAACAACCAGATATATATTCCAAAATCTTGTAGACCCACTGTTCTCCAGATGGTACATGATTCCACTTTAGCAGGTCACTTAGGAGTGACTAAGACATTATCTCTACTAAAGAGATCTTTTTGGTGGCCTACTTGTAATAAGGATGTTAAAACGTACGTCTCTACTTGTACCACCTGTGCAACATCAAAATACTCAAGAGGCAAAACTTATGGATTGCTGTTATCTCTCCCTGTGCCCAGTAAACCATGGTCAAACATTTCAATGGACTATATTGTGGATTTACCCAAATCTTCCAATTACACTACCATTTTAGTAGTAGTGGATCAATTTTCCAAGATGGCTCATTTCATTCCTTGCATCTCTTTACCCACAGCAAAACAAACTAGTGATCTTTTGATAAAAGAAGTGATCAAGTTGCATGGTTTACCAACATCTATTGTTTCAGACAGGGGATCACAATTTACTTCCAGATTTTGGAGGGAATTATGTTCTACTCTTCATATTCAACAGAGGCTCAGTACTTCTTACCACCCACAAACAAATGGACAGACGGAGCGCACTAACCAGTGGCTCGAACAGTACCTCCGATGTTTTTGTTCTTCCCAACAGCAAGATTGGTCAACTTATTTACCTCTTGCGGAATTTTCATACAATAACACTATGAATACCTCCATCCAACAAACACCATTCTTTATTAACTATGGCATTCATCCTTCATTTCATGTATTCTCTGATATGACTAGCACCTGTCCAGCGGTGAATGATACTCTCAATTCTATTTCGGAGAAGTTTGCTATTATCAAGGATAATATTGAAGTAGCTCAAAATTCTCATAAACGTTTTTATGATTTAAGAAAAAGGCCTTCACCTGTGTATAAGGTTGGACAAAAGGTCTGGTTGTCCACCAAATACTTACGCTTATCCGCTCCTTCGAGAAAACTAAGTCCACTGTTTATAGGTCCATACGCTATTACAGCATTAAAGAACCCGAATACAGTTACTTTGGACTTGCCTGCACATTTTAAAATTCATCCCACCTTTCACGTGTCATTGGTGAAACCTGCCACATTACGTTTGGACACATCTTCTCCTGCATCGACTTCGACCATTGTACAACCTGAGGTTGAGTATGAGATTCAAACTGTTTTGGACTCTAGAAGAGTTGGTGGGGTTCTGCAGTATCTCATAAGATGGAAGGGGTTTACCCCTGCTGATGACTCTTGGGAGCCTGCCACGAACTTGCATGCTCCTCGGTTGGTGTCACTTTTTCACCGCCGTCACCCGGATCGAACTTCTTCTTCTCAACCGGAGGTTGTTCCTTGAGGGGGGGGTATGTCATATTACCACCCCTTATGGCTGCTCATTCTGACACCCTATAAATACTGACCTGTGTCTTCCTGTCATTGCTTGTTATTTTGAATTCCTCAGTCTTCTATTGCTCTGATGTGCTGTGAAATCTGACAGGCCTTCTACTGAGACACTTCTGAAATCATCAGCTGCAGCCGAGTGTGGCTTCTCTCCCTCAGCTCTGTGAACACGCTTCCTGCTCACTTCTGCTCTGCAAACTTTGAGAGTAATCCCTGCTCTCTCATTTTTTCTTAAGTTCTACTTGCTGTGATAACGGACCTGTAAACTCAGTGAGATTCTACTCAAAGGTATTTTTTGTGCATAACTTTGTTTATTCTATTAAGGATTATTTTGCATCAGATTAGAGCTCTTACTTTTTCTATTATGCATATTTATTTTTACTATATCAGAGTACTCAGTTTTGTTATGTTATATAAAGGGTTTAAACAATTGCATTGAGAATTAAGAATTTTACTCATATGTTTAGCAAATCCTTTATTAAAATAAACACAGTGCTTAAATACTATGACCTAAGTTGTGGTTAATGGTTAAAAGCTGCTGTTACACACCTTTTTTACTTCAGTCTGAGTTTGTTCAGCAGCTGAGTTGTCTGCATCTCCTTTTTTCAGAAAATAATCTACTTGGATTATTACAAGTGTTTTGTGTAATTGTAACTTAGGTTAGGTTTTATTTTACAAGTAAATTTGAATTATTTTAACTAGGTAGTTATTAAATAGTTAATAACTATTTAATAACTATTCTACCTAGTTAAAATAAATACAACGTTGCCTGAAACATACAAATAAACCCTAAGCTAGCTACAATGTAACTATAAGTAGCTAGCAAACGCCTAGATTTAGAGTTTGGCGTTAGCCGTCAAAACCATCGTTAGAGGCTCCTAACGCTGGTTTTGGGCTACCGCTGGTATTTAGAGTCTTGTAGGTAAGGGTCTAACGCTCACTTTCCAGCCGCAACTTTTCCATACCGCAGATCCCCCTACGCCATTTGCGTATCCTATCTTTTCAATGGGATCTTTCTAACGCTGGTATTTAGAGTCTTGGCTGAAGTGAGCGTTAGAAATCTAATGACAAAACTCCAGCCGCAGAAAAAAGTCAGGAGTTAAGAGCTATCTGGGCTAACGCCGGTTCATAAAGCTATTAACTATTGTGCTCTAAAGTACACTAACACCCATAAACTACCTATGTACCCATAAACCGAGGTCCCCCCACATCGCCGCCACTCTATTAAACATTTTTAACCTCTAATCTGCCGACCGCACACCGCCGCCACCTACGTTAACCCTATGAACCCTTAATCTGCTGCCCCTAACACCGCCGACCCCTATATTATATTTATTAACCCCTAATCTGCCGCCCCCAACGCGCCTCCACCTACCTACAATTATTAACCCCTAATCTGCTGACCAGACCTCACCGCCACTATAATAAATGTATTAACCCCTAATCCGCGTCACTCCCGCCTCAATAACCCTATAATAAATAGTATTAACCCCTAATCTGCCCTCCCTAACATCGCCGACACCTAACTTCAAGTATTAACCCCTAATATGCCGACCGGACCTCACCGCTACTCTAATAAATTTATTAACCCCTAAAGCTAAGTCTAACCTTAACCCTAACACCCCCCTAAGTTAAATATAATTTAAATCTAACAAAATAAATTAACTCTTATTAAATAAATTATTCCTATATAAAGCTTAATACTTACCTGTAAAATAAACCCTAATATAGCTACAATATAAATAATAATTATATTGTAGCTATTTTAGGATTAATATTTATTTTACAGGCAACTTTGTATTTATTTTAACCAGGTACAATAGCTATTAAATAGTTAATAACTATTTAATAGCTACCTAGTTAAAATAATTTCAAAATTACCTGTAAAATAAATCCTAACCTAAGTTACAATTAAACCTAACACTACACTATCAATAAATTAATTAAATAAAATACCTACAATTATCTACAATTAAACCTAACACTACACTATCAATAAATTAATTAAATACAATACCTACAAATAAATACAATTAAATAAACTAACTAAAGTACAAAAAATAAAAAAGAACTAAGTTACAAAAAATAAAAAAATATTTACAAACATTAGAAAAATATAACAACAATTTTAAACTAATTACACATACTCTAAGCCCCCTAATAAAATAACAAAGCCCCCCAAAATAAAAAAATGCCCTACCCTATTCTAAAATTAAAATAGAAAAGCTCTTTTACCTTACCAGACCTTAAAAGGGCCCTTTGTGGGGCATGCCCCAAAGAATTCAGCTCTTTTGCCTGTAAAAAAAAACCATACAATACCCCCCCCCAACATTACAACCCACCACCCACATACCCCTAATCTAACCCAAACCCCCCTTAAATAAACCTAACACTAAGCCCTTGAAGATCTCCCTACCTTATCTTTACCACACCGGGTTCACCAATCGGTCCAGAAGAGCCTCTGAAGTCTTCATCCAAGCCCAAGCGGGGGCTGAAGAGTGAAGTCCATCCTCCGGCTGAAGTCTTGATCCAAGCTGCGGCTGAAGAATTCCATCTTCGGGCAGAAGTCTTCATTATACCTGGGCAGAAGAGTAGATCCGGACCGGCAAACATCTTCATCCAAGCCGCATCTTCTATGTTCTTCCATCCAATGACGAGCGGCTCCATCTTCAAGACCTCCAGCGCGGATCCATCCTCTTCTTCCGACGTCCTAAAACAGAATGAAGGTTCCTTTAAGGGACCTCATCCAAGATGGCGTCCTTCGAATTCCGATTGGCTGATAGGATTCTGATAGGATTGAACTGGAATCTGATTGAGTGATTCCATCAGCCAATCAGAATTTTCCTACCCTAATTCCGATTGGCTGATAGAATCCTATCAGCCAATTGGAATTTGAGGGACGCCATCTTGGATGAGGTTCCTTAAAGTAACCTTCATTCTGTTTTAGGACGTCGGAAGAAGAGGATGGATCCACGCTGGAGGTCTTGAAGATGGAGCCGCTCATCATCGGATGGAAGAACATAGAAGATGCGGCTTGGATGAAGATGTTTGCCGGTCGGGATCTACTCTTCTGCCCGGATAGGATGAAGACTTCTGCCCGAAGATGGAATTCTTCAGCCGCCGCTTGAATCAAGACTTCAGCCGGAGGATAGACGTCACTCTTCAGCCCCCGCTTGGGCTTGGATGAAGACTTCGGAGGCTCTTCTGGAGCGATCGGTGAACCCGGTGTGGTGAGGACAAGGTAGGGAGATCTTCAGGGGCTTAGTGTTAGGTTTATTTAAGGGGGGTTTGGGTTAGATTAGGGGTATGTGGGTGGTGGGTTGTAATGTTGGGGGGGTTATTGCATGTTTTTTTTACAGGCAAGAGAGCTGAATTCTTTGGGGCATGCCCCGCAAAGGGCCCTTTTAAGGACTGGTAAGGTAAAAGAGCTTTTCTATTTTAATTTTAGAATAGGGAAGGGCATTTTTTTATTTTGGGGGGCTTTGTTATTTTATTAGGGGGCTTAGAGTAGGTGTAATTAGTTTAAAATTGTTGTAATATTTTTCTTATGTTTGTAAATATTTTTTTATTTTTTGTAACTTAGTTCTTTTTTATTCTTTGTACTTTAATTAGTTTATTTAATTGTATTTATTTGTAGGTATTGTATCTAATTAATTTATTGATAGTGTAGTGTTAGGTTTAATTGTAGATAATTGTAGGTATTTTATTTAATTAATTTATTGATAGTGTAGTGTTAGGTTTAATTGTAACTTAGGTTAGGATTTATTTTACAGGTAATTTTGTAATTATTTTAACTAGGTAGCTATTAAATAGTTATGAACTATTTTAATAGCTATTGTACCTGGTTAAAATAATTACAAAGTTCCTGTAAAATAAATATTAATCCTAAAATAGCTACAATATAATTATAATTTATATTGTAGCTATATTAGGGTTTATTTTACAGGTAAGTATTTAGCTTTAAATAGGAATAATTTATTTAATAAGAGTTAATTTATTTAGTTAGATTTAAATTATATTTAATTTAGGGGGGTGTTAGGGTTAAGGTTAGACTTAGCTTTAGGGGTTAATAAATTTATTAGAGTAGCGGTGAGGTCCTGTTGGCATATTAGGGGTTAATACTTGAAGTTAGGTGTCGGCGATGTTAGAGAGGGCAGATTAGGGGTTAATACTATTTATTATAGGGTTATTGAGGCGGGAGTGAGGCGGATTAGAGGTTAATAACTTTATTATAGTAGCAGTGAGGTCCGGTCGGCAGATTAGGGGTTAATAAGTGTAGGTAGGTAGCGGCGACGTTGGGAGCGGCAGATTAGGGGTTAATAAATATAGGGGTCGGCGGTGTTAGGGGCAACAGATTAGGTGTACATAGGGATAACGTAGGTTGCGGCGGTGTACGGAGTGGCAGATTAGGGGTTAAAAAATATGCAAGGGTCAGCGATAGCGGGGGGTGGCAGATTAGGGGTTAATAAGTGTAAGGTTAGGGGTGTTTAGACTCGGGTACATGTTAGGGTGTTAGGTGCAGACTTAGGAAGTGTTTCCCCATAGAAAACATGGGGCTGCGTTAGGAGCTGAACGCTGCTTTTTTGCAGGTGTTAGGTTTTTTTCAGCTCAAACTGCCCCATTGTTTCCTATGGGGGAATCGTGCACGAGCACGTTTTTGAAGCTGGCCGCGTCCGTAAGCACCGCTGGTATTGAGAGTTGCAGTGGCGGTAAATATGCTATACGCTCCCTTTTTGGAGCCTAACGCAGCCCTTCTGTGAAGTCTAAATACCAGCGGTATTTAAAAGGTGCGGGGGGGAAAAGCCAGCGTTAGATACGCAGGTCGTTACCGACAAAACTCTAAATCTAGCCGTTAGGGTTTATTTTATAGGTAAGTATTTAGTTTTAAATATGAATTATTTAGTTAATTGTAGTAATTTTATTTAGATTTATTTAAATTATATTTAAGTTAGGTGGTGTTAGGGTTAGGGTTAGACTTAGGTTTAGGGATTAATAACTTTATTATAGTGGCGGTGATTAATGTAGGTAGGTTGCGGCGACATAGGGGGCGGCATATTAGGGGTTAATAAATAAAATGTTGGTGTCTGCGATGTCGGGGACGGCAGATTAGGGATTCATACGTATAATGTAGGTGGCAGTGGTGTCCGGAGCGGCAGATTAGGGCTTAATAAGTGTAATAATAGGGGTGTTTAGACTCGGGGTTCAAGTTAGGGTGTCAGGTGTAGACATAAATATATTTTCCCCATAGAAATCAATGGGGCTGCGTTAGGAGCTTTACGTTGCTTTTTTTGCAGGTGTTAGGTTTTTTTCAGCCGGTTATCCCCCATTGATTCCTATGGGGAAATTGTGCACGAGCACGTTTTACCAGCTCACCGCTAACGTAATCAGCGCTGGTATTGAGGTGAGATGTGGAGCTAAATTCTGCTCTACGCTCACTTTTTTGCGGCTAACGCCGGGTTTGTAAAAACCTGTAATACCAGCGTTGTCTGTAAGTGAGCGGTGAGACAAAACTGCTCGTTAGCACCGCACAGCCTCTAACGCAAAACTCGTAATCTAGGCGTATATATTTTACATAGTTCATATAGTACGATGCAGGCAAAAAAAAAACGACATCTCTAAATCTCCAGATTCCGACATTTTATATAAATATCCGAATATGGACTACATAGGTTTTACACAGAACAAGCAAAATAAATTAAAAGGACACTGAACCCAGTACAATTTTAATCAACTTTCTAATTTACTCCTATTATAAAATTGATTTCATTCACTTGGTATCTTTATTTGAAAAGCAAGAATGTAAGTTTAGATGGTGGCCCATTTTTGGTGAACAACCTGGGTTGTTCTTGCTGATTGGTGGATAAATTCACTAACCAATAAACAAGTGCTGTCCAGTGTCTGTACCAAAAATTGTCTGGCTCCTTAGCTTAGATGCCTTCTTTTTCAAATAAATATAGCAAGAGAACGAAGAAAAATTGATAATAGGAGTAAATTAGAAAGTTGCTTAAAAATTCCATGCTCTGAATCACAAAATAAAAAAAGTGGTTTTAGTGTCCCTTTAACAGAAAAATGAAAATAGAGCATAACTTAATTAGTTGCATATAATCATTCATTATTACCTCACTAACTCCCCTCATCACACATAGTACCTAGTTGACAACCTGTCACACATAAAGATTATTGTACAGTTAAAGGGACACTAAACCCAAAATTTTTCTTTCATGATTCAGGTAGAGAATACAATTTTAAAGAGCATTCCAATTTACTTCTATTAGCTAATTTGCTTCATTCTTTAGATATCCTTTGTTGAATAAATAGTGATGCACATGGGGCAGCCAATCACACATCTATGTGCAGCCACCAATCAGCAGCTACTGAGCCTATCTAGATATGCTTTTCAGCAAAAGATATCAAGAGAATGAAGCAAATTAGCGTATAGAAGTAAATTAGAAAGTTGTTTAAAATTGTATGCTCTTTCTAAATCATGAAAGAAAAAAATTGGGTTTCATGTCCCTTTAAATAACTAAGCATTGTTTCAGAATGATAGACACAACTATAACAGTTAAGCCCCATTCATACAAAATCACTAATATCCCACTCGAGATTAAGACCAGTGGGTACTCTTGTCCTCAGCTTTTGGATCCAATAGAGCTCCTTTTTGTCAAGAATTTTATACTTGTTGCCACCTCTAGGGGGAGATTTGGCCAGATCTATGATTTTCACTGAAAAATTCACTAATTGGGTAAAGTATACAAGATTAAAATGCCTAAAAACTGTGGAATCTTTATTGTAATTGTTCACATAATTTACTTCCCTTGTCATTTTTCTGACATACTGTATATGACAAATATTACACTCTAATCGGTAAACAGCAAAGGTTGTTTTACAATTGGCATAGAAAGATATGTCTTATAACATCCCATCAACTGTGGATTTAAACTGCTTAGTTACTTCCATCATGTCACAAGTTGGACAAGTTCAAAGTAGTAATATAGCCGCACCAACTGTATTTAAAACATTATTGCTTTATTGTGCCAATTAAAACAGACAATGTTTTGGACCCATGTCCTTATTCATGTCTAACATAAAACATTAAAATCAAACCTTAAATAGGCTGAAGCTCTGCCTACCACACCTGTTTTCACCTGTGTTAACCTTTAGTTATTAATAGAAGCCAGATATTTTCTGGATAAATTTACAGCATACAAGGATATCATAAAATATACATTTGTTTGTTGGAAAGTTTTATTTACAGTGCAGTGGAACAGGGATGGGGGCAAAGTATGCCTCCTCATTCGCTAACTTGTATGTTGGCTATTGGGAAATAAGGTACATTTACAATAATGTTTATCAAGATCACACAGATAAAATCCTTTTTTATTAGAGATTCATCAATGATTTCATTTTGATCATCGGTCAACCCCTCAATGAAGCAGGTTGTCAGCTTTTTCTTTAATTTTTAAATCACAATAATATGTGTTTGAAGTTTGTAGGAGGGTATGATCCCCAGAAAATTGACTTCCTGAATGTGACGCTTGTGAGGCAGTGAGGAAAAAGAATAGTATCTGAAACTTACAGGAAACCCAGTGTGGGTAATACTATTCTTCACGCAAGCTCTTGCCATCTTCCTCAGCTTGTGCGTGCCATACCCAGGGGTCAATTTATTAGATTAAGATGAAACACCAATGACATGGATATTTATTTGAAATAATCCGGTGAATTGGCTGAAAAGCTTATGTCCAGGGGATACGATGCTGCAAAATTAGAAAGAACTATATTGGAGGTTAGTGTGATGCAGGAAGGAGATATAGTGCCCAAGAGATCCAAAGAAACAAATAGGGAGAATATAGTGTTTACCACTGAATACACCACCCAGTTCCTTCAAATAGTAAACATTCTGAAAATGAATCTTCCTATATCCAATATTCTACAGGATTGTATTGATAACTGTAGGTTTGTTTCCAAATAACTTTGACCCTAGCATCCAGATTAGCCTTAAGTATGATTCCTAATATTGATAAAAACAGGAATGATCATTGGCTAAGTAGAAAGGAGTGCTTTAGGTGTGGAGCAAGGACTTGTCCAACTTGTGAATCAAAAGAATGCACAAGCACAAAGGTAATCTCCACCTGTGGGCATGCAACAAATCGTTTGCAGGTGTGCCAGCTATTAGACCTGCACCATGGTCCAAAATATACAGTTCAAAGTAGTAATATAGCCGCACCACCAACTGTATTTAAAACATTTATTGTGCCAATTAAAACAGACAACGTTTCGGACCCATGTCCTTATTCATGTCTAACATAAAAAATTTAAATCAAACCTTAAATAGGCTGAAGCTCCGCCTACCACCACTGTTTTCACCTGTGTTAAACGTTAGTTATCTTTTCCTGAACTCAATGCCATCTAGTGGCAAATTTCTGAATTTTTCAAAATACATTCAAGGTGACCTTCAACAAGTCATCTACAAGTATCTTTGCATTTTTAACATCCAATCCTTGAACAAAAGACATTTTGTTGTTAAATGTATAGTTAATAATATTCACTGGCATATACTCCAATTAATTTCCCTGTTCATTCCATTAGGGGTCATAGTCCCTAACTCATGAATCCAGTACAATTCCATGTACTTTAACATCTTTGTTCTATTCCCACCCCTCTTAGGTATTTTTATATGTTCAAGTACCTGGAATCTGAGCTGATTAATTTGATGTCCAGCCATAATAAAATGGTTGGACACAGGAGCATCTAATTTACCTGTCCTGATATTGCTTTTATGTTGGTTAATGCACTCCCGTACCTTCTGGGTGGTCTCGCCAACATACCCCAAACCACATGGACACTTAATTAGGTATATCACGAACTTAGAATTACAAGTATAATAATCCTTCAAACTACATTTTTTACCTGTAGAGGGGTAAGTAAAGGTTGGGCCTTTGATGACATTATTGCAATTCTGGCAGTTGAGACATGGAAAACATCCCAAGTTCTTATCCCCAATGTGCCCCTGATTTATATTTCTCTTTGGACCCACATCAGCTTTAACTAATGTGTCTTTAAGGTTTTTACCCCTTCTAAATGCAGTCATGGGGGGGACTAGAAAACTCTTTTACATGTGGATTTGAGATCTGTAAAATATGCCAATGTTTTCTAATACTCTGTATTTGATTGCTCCAAGGGGAGTATTCATTAACAAAGATCATGTTTGTATTATTTTTATTACTTCTTATCCTCTCTTTGAGTAAATAGATCCTAGGGGTCTGAAATGCATCCCTGATTCCCTGCTGAATTAAATATGTTGAGTATCCTCTCCTTTTGAAGTGTTTACCCATTTCTGATAGCCTTTCTTTTACTAGATTTTCATCAGAGACAATCCGTCTCACACGCATGAATTGGCTCCTGGGTAAACTCTTCAACAGTGCAGGATGGTGTGCACTATTAAAGTGCAACAAATTGTTATAGTCTGTTTGTTTTTTGTAAAGATCCATAGCTAGCAAACCCTCTTGTTTATAAATAGAAAATCAATTCTCTCCTCACTTACAGTCAATTTAAATTTTATATGCTGTGTAGCACAATTCAGATCATTAACAAATTGTTCCAGGGTTCCAATGTCGCCCAACCAAATGCCAAAGACATCATCTATATAGCGCCACCATGTGGCGCTATATAGATGAAACAGCTGATGACTGTAGACAAAATACTCTTCAAATGTGTTTATGTATATATTTGTATAGGTTGGGGTGACATTGGAACCCATGGCAGTACCCTGTAATTGCAGATAGAAATTATCCGGAAATAGGAAGAAATTGCATCTTAATATAATGTTCAAAAGATCCAAAACAAAAGTTTGCTGTTCCTTATTTATAATTATATCTTGTGTAAACACCTATTTACTGCACCCATGCCTGCCTCATGGGTGATTGAGGTGTAAAGGCTTGTTACATCAAGACTAAATAGTATACCCTTGTTGTTATCTAGAGTTACATTTTGTACTTTGTTAATAAAATCCCCTGTATCTTTAATATTTATACAAATATATACATGAACACATTTGAAGAGTATTTTGTCTACAGTCATCAGTTGTTTCATCTATATGGCGCCACATGGTGGCGCTATATAGATTATGTCTTTGGCATTTGGTTGGGCGACATTGGAACCCTGGAACAATTTGTTAATGATCTGAATTGTGCTACACAGCATATACAATTTAAATTGACTGTAAGTGAGGAGAGAATTGATTTTCTTGATACGTCTATTTATAAACAAGAGGGTTTGCTAGCTGTGGATCTTTAAAAAAAAACAAACAGACTATAACAATTTGTTGCACTTTAATAGTGCACACCCTCCTGCATTGTTGAAGAGTTTACCCAGGAGCCAATTCATGCGTGTGAGACGGATTGTCTCTGATGAAAATCTAGTAAAAGAAAGGCTATCAGAAATGGGTAAACACTTCATACAGAGAGGATACTCAACAGATTTAATTCAGCAGGGAATCAGGGATGCATTACAGACCCCTAGGATCTATTTACTCAAAGAGAGGATAAGAAGTAATAAAAATAATACAAAAATTATCTTTGTTAATGAATACTCCCCTTGGAGCAATCAAATACAGAAAGTATTAAGAAAACATTGGCATATTTTCCAGATCTCAAATCCACATGTAAAAGAGTTTTCTAGTCACCCCATGACTGCATTTAGAAGGGGTAAAAACCTTAAAGACACATAAGTTAGAGCTGATGTGGGTCCAAAGAGAAATATAAACCAGGGGCACATTGGGGATAAGAACTTGGGATGTTTTCCATGTCTCAACTGCCAGAATTGCAATAATGTCATCAAAGGCCCGACCTTTACTCACCCATCTACAGATAAAAAATATAGGTTGAAGGATTATTATACTTGTAATTCTAAGTTCGTGATACACCTAATTAAATGTCCATGTGGTTTGGGGTATGTTGGCGAGACAACCCAGATTGTACGGGAGCGCATTAACCAACATAAAAGCAATATCAGGACAGGTAAATTAGATGCTCCTGTGTCCAACCATTTTATTATGGCTGGACATCAAATTAATCAGCTCAGATTCCAGGTACTTGAACATATAAAAATACCTAGGAGAGGTGGGAATAGAACAAAGATGTTAAAGTACAGGGAATTGTACTGGATTCATGAGTTAGGGACTATGACCGCTAATGGAATGAACAGGGAAATGGATTGGAGTATATGCCAGTGAATATTAATAACTATACATTTAACAACAAAATGTCTTTTGTTCAAGGATTGGATGTTAAAAATACAAAGACACAAAGAAATGTATTTGACTAACTTCTCTATATATCCTTTGTTGAAGGTCACCTTGAATGTATTTTGAAAATTTGAGTATATGCCAGTTAATATTAATAACTATACACCTAACAACAAAATGTCTTTTGTTCAAGAACTTGATGTTAAAAATGCAAAGATATAGAGAAATTTATTTGACTAACTTCTTTATATATCCTTTGTTGAAGGTCACCTTGAATGTATTCTGAAAAATTCAGAAAGTGGCCACTAGATGGCATTGAGTTCAGGAAAGGATAACTAAAGGTTAACACAGGCGAAAACAGGGGTCTTTTATTCAAGGGTTGGATGTCAAAAATGCAAAGATACAAAGAAATGTATTTGACTAACTTCTCTATATATCCTTTGTTGAAGGTCACCTTGAATGTATTTTGAAAATTTGAGTATATGCCAGTTAATATTAATAACTATACACCTAACAACAAAATGTCTTTTGTTCAAGAACTTGATATTAAAAATGCAAAGATATAGAGAAATTTATTTGACTAACTTCTTTATATATCCTTTGTTGAAGGTCACCTTGAATGTATTATGAAAAATTTAGAAATTGGCCATTAGATGGCATTGAGTTCAGGAAAGGATAACTAAAGGTTAATACAGGTGAAAACAGGTGTGGTAGGCGGAGCTTCAGCCTATTTAAGGTTTGATTTTAATTTTTTATGTTAGACATGAATAAGGACATGGGTCCGAAACGTTGTCTGTTTTAATTGGCACAATAAAGCAATAATGTTTTAAATACAGTTGGTGGTGCGGCTATATTACTACTTTGAACTGTATATCTTGGACCATGGTGCAGGTCTAATAGTTGGCACACCTGCAAATGATTTGTTGAATACCCACAGGTGGAGATTACCTTGGTGCTTGTGCATTCTTTTGATTCACAAGTTGGAAAAGTCCTTGCTCCACACCTAAAGCACTCCTTTCTACTTAGCCAATGATCATTCCTGTTTTTATCAATATTAGGAATCATACTTAAGGCTAATCTGGATGCTAGGGTCAAAGTTTTTTGGAAACAAACCTACAGTTATCAATACAATCCTGTAGAAATATTGGATATATGAAGATTCATTTCAGAATCTTTACTATTTGAAGGAACTGGGTGGTGTATTCAGTGGTAAACACAATATTCTCCCTATTTGTTTCTTTGGATCTCTTGGGCACTATATCTCCTTACTGCATCACACTAACCTCCAATATAGTTCTTTCTAATTTTGTAGCATCGTATCCCCTGGACATAAGCCTTTCAGCCAATTCACCTGATTATTTAAAATAAATATCCATATCATTGGTGTTTCATCTTAATCTAATAAATTGACCCCTGGGTATGGCACGCACAAGCTGAGGAAGATGGCAAGAGCTTGCGTGAAGAATAGTATTACCCACACTGGGTTTCCTGTAAGTTTCAGATATTCTTTTTCCTCACTGCATCACCCTCAAGCGTCACATTCAGGAAGTCAATTTTCTGGGGATCATAACCTCATACAAACTTCAAACACATATTATTGTGATTTAAAAATTCAAGAAAAAGCTGACAACCTGCTTCATTGAGGGGTTGACCGGTGATCAAAATGAAATCATCGATGAATCTCTTATAAAAAAGGATTTTATCTGTGTGATCTCGATAAACATTATTGCAAATGTACCTTATTTCCCAATTTTTATTTTTATTTCCCAGCTTGAGAAAAGGCCAAGTGTGGGCCTGAAACGTCGCTTTTTATCCCTGTTTGCACAATAAAGTCTTTTGTTGCACCAGCTGGAACGATTTCTGTTTCTATGTATCTATACTGGGTTTGGTAAACCTGTTCCTGGCTGTGCAGTGAGTGCTGTGTTTCATGATACATTGTTGCAAGATTGCCTTATTTCCCAATAGCCAACATACAAGTTAGCGAATGAGGAGGCATACTTTGCCCCCATCTCTGTTCCACTGCACTGTAAATAACACTTTCCAAAAAACAAATGTATATTTTATGATATCCTCGTATGCTGTAAATTTATCCAGAAAATATCTGGCTTCTATTAAACCTAGATAAAGAGGGATTGACGTATAAAATGACGCAACATCTACAATTGCGCAAGAATAACACAATTGCCACTCAAAATCTTTCAAGTTTGTAAGTAGATGAGAGGAATCTCTCAGATAACTGTATAGGTTTTTCACTATTGGCTAAAGGATAGACTCCATCCACTCTGAAAGGGATTCTAACAAAGACCCACTGCCCAAAACAATGGGCCTCCTTGGGGGTTGTACTGGATTTTTGTAAACCTTCAGCAAAGAGTGACATAACAGTACAATAGGGTATTCAGGAATCAAATACTGTAGCTCTACTTGTTTAAATATTCCCAGATGGACACACTCATCAAGTAAAGTCAGAAGCTTCCTCCTAAACATGACAGTAGGTTTACCGCTAAGCAACCCATAAGTGGAAACATCATTTAATTGGTGTTGCGCCTCTCCAAAATAATCGCTCTTGTTAAGCACCATGATATTTCCTCCTTTATCTGAGTTTCTAATTACAATATCTTGGTTTCCCTGGGGACACTCCAAGGCCAATCTCTCTGACTTGGTAAAATTTCTATTTAACAGTTTTTTTCTTATTTGCCAGATCCAAAATTAGTTTTTCCAAATGTTTCTGAAACAGATTAATAGCTGTTACCCCTAAATTATATGGGATAAAGGTCTGATCCACATTTTTTAGGACCCAGTGGTTTCATATGTTCATTTGTTACATCATGGCTTTTCTTTAAATCAATAAGCATGCTCAGCATGCAGGCATCCTGAAAAGAGACTGCATCCTAAGGCACATTACATTCTATTTGATGGGTTTCTGCATTCTGTTATAAAGCAAAAAATATCTTCAATGTAAAGTTTTCTGACAAACCTGTTGATATCTATCAAGGTGATAAAGGGTGGAACATCCCTCCTAGTAAATGCAAAGCCTAAACCACTACTCAACAGGCTTGTCTGGTCCCTACTCAAGATAAAATTTGACAAATTAATGACATTCAACTTAATTAGTCCAGATTCTTTGTGACCCCTTTTCTTCTTCTTTTTGTTTTTTGATCTTCTGATCCAGCTAAAGGGACTTTAAATCCTTCTTTGCATCCTTCTTTGACTCCTTCTTAGGATCCTTTTTTACTCTTGGGGCGAACAGCCGGTCCTTCATTCTCTGTGTCATCTGTTGAAGCCAACTGTAGGGAATGAAAAGATAGAGAATAGATAGAAGAGATGGAGGAAGAAGGAGGAGGATGAACTAGCAAGTGTTGCTTATTATTGGTCAGATGTCTCAGCTTCAGTTGAGGTTAACAACACCTTTTAGAACTTTTGTTCTTTAGTATTGGTTTTGGAATTTTTTCTTCATTGGTGTTGTCTTTTTTTATCACCCCACTTTTTGCCCTTGCTCTGATTAGGCCTCCATGACTTCACCTGAAAAGTTGGCCAGTGATAAACTTTATAAGCCTCATAGTCCAACCTGTCTCTGTTGAACTTTATTCCTTTGCACTCAGCAAGGATAGTGTCCAATTTGTCCACATGGTGTTTCATCACTTTCTTTTGCTCAAGGAATTTCTCATGTTCCTTCAAAGTTTTTTGAGTTCCTTTTCTATGTCCTCCATTCTCTCCTTCAGGCTGACCCCTTTTCTGTTGTTTGCAACCAATTAGAATCTTCATTAACTTCACTGAGCACTCAGTGAGTGCCTCATTCCACTCCTGAACAATCTCAGGGTCTTCTAATTCAAAAGCAGGGAATTTATTAAGCCTGAGTCCTTTTGGGATCCTGTTTAAATCAACATAGTGTTTAAATGTCCTATGTGAGTCTTAAATCAGAGATCAACAATGTTTCCAATGCTTTAAACTGTGATGCCATACATGGACTAAATCCTTCTGCACGTTCAGATAAAAATACACGTCTGAACAATTCTTTTCTTGCATCTGCATCATACAATGAGCTAGATAAAATAGATTATCCATCTCCATGCTTGTACCTGAACACATAAATGTGTATAACCGCTTGTATATATCAAAGATATAAACCTGCCTGAAATCTCTGCTGCAGTAAAAAATATTCCTTAAGTTGAAATATAATTATAATGTGATGCGGGGAAATATTACAGCTCTCTTGACACACTCCGTGATTTGCAGATTTATTTGATATACAAATTATTTGATTTTCAATGTTGCATCCTAGAGAGACCATAACCAGCAATATGCTAATCATACTCCATAAGCACTCTTAGCAAATTCTCTTAAGCACAAAATGGTAACACTTTACTTACTTGATGCTGCTTTGATGGAGTGTCTCTGTTAAATACTTCTCAGTCGCTGTATCTCTGTGTACTGACAGGATGATCCCCTTACTGGCTGTGGTTGAGAAAGGCTATATTCGGTTCAGAAATACAAGTTTTATGGCCGCTCAAAACTCACCAGCAGCATATGGATCAGGGCTTCCACTGATGATGTACGACGCCACACATGAAACCTGACAACATAAATATCAGACAACAGGCAGGGTGCAATATTGGATAAGCATCAGTGACCAAATTGCTGAAAACAATGGAGAAAAAAGGATGTCCCGATAGCACAGCAGGGTTAAGAACCAATTGTGGTTTATTCCAACAAAACACAGGGAAGGTGCAAGACATGGACAAAAACGACTGACATGTTTCGCGCCCTCTAGCAGCGCTTACTGATAGACAACAAGTAATACCAATAGTGTTTCCTTATAAAGGAGTGATCGGTCATTAACCCATTAACTTCTTATGTTACACACATACACCTAGATTACGAGTTTTGCACTAAAACAGGGGTACAAAACAAACACAACAAAAGTTGTGTTATTTCACCCTCCATAGTGCTGCCATTACGAGTTTCTGAAAAGCCTCCTTGTGCGTGCTATATGGTGGTGTTAGGTTCCTTACTGCACAAAATCTAAGGGCTGCTTTGATGTGCTCATGCACGTTTTCAGCCATAGACATCAATGGGGAGAGAGTGTTTGAAAAAACTAACAACTGAAGTGAGGAATGGCGATCGCCATAACGCAACCCCATTGATGTCTATGGGGAAAAAAGGAAAGTTACATTTAAATCTAACAACCTAACATAAACCCCAAGTCTAAACCACCCCTAATCTGCCTGCCCCGACATCGCCTCCACTAAATATAAGTTAATAACCGCTAATCTGCTGCCCCCCTACATCGCCAACTCTAATAAAAGTTAGTAACCCCCTATTTTGCTGCTACCCGACATTGCCGCCACTAAATAAAGTTATTAACCATTAAACCCCCGGCCCTCCCATATCTCAGCCACTAAATAAACCTATTAACACCTTAACCGCCGGATCCCCACATTGCAAAACCACTAAATTAAATGATTAACCCCCTAAACCTAACACCCCCTAACCTTAAATAAAAATTACAATATAACTTTATTTAAATAAATAAAACCTAACCTGTGTAATAAAAAAAAAATAAATAAACTATAAATTAACCAAACCATAACTAATCTAATAAATAAAAAATACTACCAATTTAAAATATCTAAATTACAAATTTAAAAAACCTAACACTAAAAAAAAGTAAAAAAAAAAAAAAATTACAACTAAAAAACAACAATCCTACGAAAAATTAAGTTTACCAAAAATAATTAACCACTGAAATCACTAAAAATAAAAAAACACTAAAATTACAAAAAATAAATAAATGAAATGATCAAAAATAAAAACAATTACAACTAATCTAATAGCCCTATAAAAATAAAAAAGCCCCCCAAAATAAAAAACACCCCCTAGCCTACAATAAACTATGAATAGCCCTTAAAATGGCCTTTTGTAGAGCATTGCCCTAAAAGAAATCAGCTCTTTTACTGTAAAAAATATAAAGTTCCCCCTAACAGTAAAACCCACTACCAAACCAACACCCCAAAATAAAAAGCTTAACTCTAAAAAAACCCAAGCTACCCATTGCCCCTAAAGGGGCATTTGTATAGGCATTGCCCTTCAAAGGGCATTTAGCTATTTTTTTGAAGTCCGGACATCCACCTCCATCCAGGCAGTGAGTCTTCATCTAGGCGGCGAGGTCTTCATCATTCGGGGACGTCTGTCTTCATCCTGGTGGCGCAGAGCGGAGCCCATCCTGGAAGCCGATGCCATCCTGCACGGAGCGTCCTCTTCATATGTTTTTTTTTTTTTTGTAATCTTAGTGGTTTTTATTTTTTCAGGATTTTAGTGTTAATTATTTTAGGTAAATTTAGATTATTTAAATTTTTCATAGGATTTGTTTTTTTTTTAGTTGTAATTTCAATTTTTTAATTTTTTTCATAGTGTTAGGGTTTTTTAAATTTGTAATTTAGATATTTCAATTGGTAGTATTTGTTAATTTTTATTAGATCTAGTTATGTTAGGTTAATTTATACAGTAGTTTAATGTTAGGTTTATATTTATTTCATAGGTAAGTTGTTAATTATTTAAATAGAGTTATATTGTAATTTTAATTTAAAGTTAGGGGGTGTTAGGTTTAGGGGTTAATAGTTTAATTTAGTGTTTTGCAAAGTGGGGGCCGGCGGTTTAGGGGTTAATAGGTTTATTTAGTGGCAGAGATTGTGGGAGGCCAGATGTTTAGGCATTAATGACTTTATTTAGTGGGAGGCGATGTCGGGGAGCGGCAGAATAGGGGTTAATAACTTTATTAGTATTGGGTGCGATATCGGGGTGCGGGGGAATAGGGGGTTAATATATTTTAATTTAGTGTTTGCGATGCGGGGAGGGGCGGCGGAATAGGGGTTAATAGGTAGTTTATGGGTGTTTAGTATACTTTTGTAACAGTTTAGTTATGAGTTTTGTGAAACATTTTTTGTTACATAAAATCCATAACTAGTGGTCTTAGATGGCAGTATGAATCATGTCGGTACATATTTTTTTGAGTGCAGGATTGACTGTTGTGTTACAGGCTAAAATGCTTGCGGTATAGCTATAACCGACATGACTCCCAATAGTGTGTTCCTGCATTTACGCTGAAACTGCATTGTTTCAGCGTTTAAAAGTCACAATTGCAAATCTCGTAATCTAGGTGATAATTAATAACAAAAAAGAGAGAGATAAAAACCAATATATTTTACATAGTTTAT
Source organism: Bombina bombina (assembly GCF_027579735.1). Taxonomy (NCBI): domain Eukaryota; kingdom Metazoa; phylum Chordata; class Amphibia; order Anura; family Bombinatoridae; genus Bombina; species Bombina bombina. The sequence continues at coordinate 922,499,594 of NC_069502.1, forward strand.
ATACAGTAGTACGATGCAGGCAGAAAAAAGACATCTCTAAATCTCCAGATTCTGACATTTTATAAAAATGCCTGAATATGTGCTACATAGGTTATACACAGATCAAGCAAAATAAATAAACAGAAAAAATCAAAATAGAGCATAACTTAATTAATTGTATATCATTATTCATTATTATCCAATTAACTTCCCTAATCTAACAAAGTACCTAGTTGACTACCTGTCACACATAAGTATTATTGTAGAGTAAAATTACTAAGCATTGTTTCAGAATGATAGTCATGATCACAACTATAACAGTTAAGCCCCCATTCATACAAAATAACTAATATCCCAGTGGGTACTCTTGTCTTCAGCTTATAGATCCAATAGAACTCCTTTTTGGCAAGACTTTTATATTTTTTACCACCTCTAGGCAGATATTTGGCCAGATCTATGATTTTCACATGAAAAATTCCCTACATAGGTAAAGGTTTACAAGATTAATTGCCTAGCAACTGTGGAATCCTTATTGTAAATTTTTCACAATCATTGACAAGCTCCCTTACTCTTACATTTAATTCCCTTGTCCTTTTCCCAACATACTGTATATGACCAAATATTACATTCTGAATAGGTAAACAGCAAAGGTCGTCTTACAATTGGCATAGAAAGATAAGTCGTATAACATCCCATCAACTGTGGATTTAAACTGCTTAGGTACTTCCATCATGTCACAAGCTAGACAAGTGAATGAATTATGATATGCAAATAATTAAGTTTATGCTCTATTTTGATTTTTCTGTTGTTTATTTAACTTGCTTGTTTTGTGTATAACCTATATAGCCTATATTCAGACATTTATATAAAATGTTAGAAACGCTGAAGATTTAGAGATATCTTTTTTTTCTGCCTGCATTTTACGATATGAACTATGTCAAGTATTTAGGTTTTTATCTCTCTATTTTTGTTATTAATTATGTGTGTAACATAAGGACTTAAATGGGTTTAATGACCGATCACTTTCTTTATAAGGAGACACTATTGGTATTTATTTGTTGTCTATGAGTAAGCGGCCGCTAAGGGCACGAAACACATCAGAAGTTTTTGTCCATGTCTTAGTACCTTCACCTGTGTTTTTGTGTAGAATAAACCACATTTTTCTTAACCCTGCTGTGCTATCGGACATCCTTTTTTCTACATTGTTTTCCCTCAGTTTGGTCACTGCCGCTTATCTGATATGCCCCATGCCTGTTTGTCGATATTTATGTTGTCAGGTTTTTCATGTGTGTGCATCTGACGTCATCAGTGGGAGCCCTGGTCTGTATGCCGCTGGTGAGTTTTTTGAGCAGCCACAGTGAATTGCTTGGATTTCTGAACTGAAATATGGCCCTGTCTCAACCACAGACCGGTATAAGGGGGATCATCCTGTCAGTACACAGAGATTACAGTGACTGAGAAGTATTAAACAGAGCGGCGGCATCAAAGCAGCATCCAGTTAAGTAAAGCGTTACCATTTTGTGCTTAAAAGAATTTGCTAATAGCGCTTATGGGGTATGATTGGCATCTTGCTGGTTATGGTCTCTCGAAGATGGGACACTGAAAATCAAATAATTTGTATATCAAATAAATCTGCAAATCATGGAGTGTGTCGAGAGCTGTAAGATTTCCCGCATCACATTATAATTATATTTCAACTTAAGGAATATTTTTTACCGCAGCAAAGATTTCATGCAGGTTTATTTCTTTGATATATAGCAGTGATTATACACATTTATGTGTTCAGGTTACAAAGCATAGAGATGGATAATACTGTTTTATGTTGCTCAATGTACGATGCAGATGCAAGAAATGAATTGTTTCAGACGTGTATTTTAATCTAAACGTGCACAAAGGGATTTAGTCCATGTATGGAAATCACAGTTTAAAAGCATTGGAAAAATTGTTGATCTCTGAGTTTAAGAGGACCAGTCAACACAGTAGATTTGTATAATCAAACAAATGCAAGATAACAAGACAATGCAATAGCACTTAGAGGCCTATTTATCAAGCCGTCAACCGCAAATACGCTGGAATTCTGCAGCGTAATTGTGGAGAGCCTGATTCACCTTATTTATCAAAGCCTACAGACGGTCTCAGTCCGACACGGATCGATGCTTGCGTCATTACAAATGTTCCGAATGCAAATTCGGCACTATCTGACAACTTTTGCTAGTTAACAAATTTCTAACAGGTACGCTCGCCCCTACACCGCCTCCACCTACATTATACTTATTAAACCCTAATCTGCCACCCCGACACCGCCGACACCTACATTATACTTATTAACCCATAATCTACCGCACCAACATTGCCGCCACCTACATTATACTTAAAAAAACCCTAATCTGCCGCCCGACATCGCCGCCACCTACATTATACTTATTAAGCCCTAATCTGCCACCCGACACTGCCGCCACCTACATAAAAGTATTGACCCCTATCCCGCTGCTCCCGGACCCCGCCGCCACCTAAATAATGTATTAACCCCTATCCCGCCGCTCCTGGAGCCCACCACAACCAAATAAAGTTATTAACCCCTAAACCCCTGGCCTTCCACATCACTACCACTTACTAAACCTATTAACCCCTAAATCGCCAGCCCCCCACATCGCCATAAACTAAATTAACCTATTAACCCCTAAACCTAACAACCCGCTAACTTTATATTAAATATTAACTCATCCCTATCTTATAATAAATTAAAACTTAGAATGTTGAAATAAGTAACTAGCGCCTGGGAGAGTGTACCTGCTACACTATAATTAGACCCCCTAATTAGGTCCTAGAGAGAAATACAATACAAAGATTTATATAGGAGCGCCAAAGGCTAAAGGTATACTACAAACCTGTACAACACCACTAGAGTGTGGGTGTGTGATGATATCTAGATTTAATCAATTAGTTGACAAAGGTTCAGATTAATTATTATTATTATCATTTATTTGTATAGCGCCGCCAAATTCCGTAGCGCTGGGTACAATGATAGGGGTATACAATGACAAAGATTTGTGATACATTACAAAACATAAAAAGACTAAACAAATCTAGCACAGGAGGAAGAGGGCCCTGCTCCGGAGAGCTCACAGTCTATAGGTTTAGGGTGCAGAGACATAAGGTTGGGGCAGCTTGTTACATCGGTTGTATTTGCAGCAGTGAGTCAGGTAGTTCATGTACATGTATTAGCTTGGTTCGGATGCAGGATGGAGGAGAGATGGTAACCCTCTCTGAATAGGTGGGTTTTCAAGGATCGTCTGAAGCTATACAAGGTTGGAGACAGTCTGATGGAGCAGGGTAGAGAGTTCCAGAGGACAGGAGCAGCACGTGCGAAGTCTTGGAGGCAGGAGTGGGATGTAGAGATAACAGGAGTGTAGAGACGTAGGTCAGAGGTTGATCGAAGAGGACGGGATGGGGAGTATTTCACGATGAGAGAGGAAATATAGTTGGGAGTTAGACTGTTGAGTGCTTTGTAGGTTAGGGCTATTACTTTAAATTGTATTCTGGAGTGTATGGGGAGCCAGTGTAGAGACTGGCAGAGCAGAGCAGCTGATGTAGATCGTCGACTTAGGTGGATGAGTCTAGCAGAAGCATTCATAATAGAATGGAGGAAGGAGAGGTGGTGTTTTGGAAGGCCAATTAAGAGTACAGGATGAGGGAATGAATAAGTATTTTTGTAGTTTTTTGAGTAAGGAAGGGACGAATTCTGGAAATGTTGCGTAGGTGTGAACGGCAGGATTAATGGTTATTTAATTCACTTATACAAAGCATTAAAAACATTAAACAATTTTAAAAACATTTAAAACCAAAAAGGTTAGACCTATCAGGATGATATAGGGATCAAAATTGAATAAGATCTGATCTATATCTAAGAGGATCAATCAGAGGTACAGATAGTTATTCCATCATCTCAAAGATGTTCGCAATAACAATGTAAATAATACAGTCGTGGTCGAAAGCAAAATGTATGTAAAATTGTGTATAAATGATGCCCCAATGGTGGGTAAACTGTGAAACTGAAAATTACAAATAAAAATTACAAACAAAAATGGTGAATAAAAAATCTAAGGCCTAGATTTGGAGTTTGGCGGTAGATGGGTTGTTAACGCTACGCGGGCTTTTTTCTGGCCGCACCATAAAATTAACTCTGGTATCGAGAGTCCAAAAAAATGCTGCGTTAGGCTCCAAAAAAGGAGCGTAGAGCATTTTTACCCGCAAATGCAACTCTCGATACCAGAGTTGCTTACGGACGCGGCCAGCCTCAAAAACGTGCTCGTGCACGATTCCCCCATAGGAAACAATGGGGCTGTTTGAGCTGAAAAAAACCTAACACCTGCAAAAAAGCAGCGTTCAGCTCCTAACGCAGCCCCATTGTTTCCTATGGGGAAACACTTCCTACGTCTGCACCTAACACCCTAACATGTACCCCGAGTCTAAAAACCCCTACCTTACACTTATTAACCCCTATTCTGCCGCCCCCCGCTATCGCTGACACCTGCATTATATTATTAACCCCTAATCTGCCACTCCGTAAACCGCCGCAACTTACATTATCCCTATGTACCCCTAATCTGCTGCCCCTAACACCGCCGACCCCCTATATTATATTTATTAACCCCTAATCTGCCCCCCTCAACGTCGCTGACACCTGCCTACACTTATTAACCCCTAATCTGCCGAGCGGACCGCACCGCTACTATAATAAATGTATTAAGCCCTAAAGCTAAGTCTAACCCTAACACTAACACCCCCCTAAGTTAAATATAATTTAAATCTAACAAAATTAATTAACTCTTATTAAATAAATTATTCCTATTTAAAGCTAAATACTTACCTGTAAAATACATCCTAATATAGCTACAATATAAATTATAATTATATTATAGCTATTTTAGGATTAATATTTATTTTACAGGCAACTTTGTAATTATTTTAACCAGGTACAATAGCTATTAAATAGTTAAGAACTATTTAATAGTTACCTAGTTAAAATAATAACAAAATTACCTGTAAAATAAATCCTAACCTAAGTTATAATTAAACCTAACACTACCCTATCAATAAATTAATTAAATAAAATACCTACAATTACCTACATTAAAACCTAACACTACACTATCAATAAATAAATTAAATACAATTCCTACAAATAACTACAATTACATAAACTAACTAAAGTACAAAAAATAAAAAAGAACTAAGTTACAAAAAATAAAAAAATATTTACAAACATAAGAAAAATATTACAACAATTTTAAACTAATTACACCTACTCTAAGCCCCCTAATAAAATAACAAAGACCCCCAAAATAAAAAAATGCCCTACCCTATTCTAAATTAATAGAGTTAAAAGCTCTTTTACCTTACCAGCCCTGAACAGGGCCCTTTGCGGGGCATGCCCCAAGAAAATCAGCTCTTTTGCCTGTAAAAAAAAAACATACAATACCCCCCCCCCCCAACATTACAACCCACCACCCACATACCCCTAATCTAACCCAAACCCCCCTTAAATAAACCTAACACTAAGCCCCTGAAGATCTTCCTACCTTGTCTTCACCTCAACAGGTATCACCGATCCGTCCTGGCATCCGGTGCTGAAGAGGTCCAGAAGAGGCTCCAAAGTCTTCCTCCTATCCGGCAAGAAGAGGACATCCGGACCGGCAAACATCTTCATCCAAGCGGCATCTTCGATCTTCTTCCATCCGGTGCGGAGCGGGTCCATGTTGAAGCAGCCGACGCGGATCCATCCTCTTCTTTCGGAGTCTCCCGACGAATGACGGTTCCTTTAAGGGACGTCATCCAAGATGGCGTCCCTCGAATTCCGATTGGCTGATAGGATTCTATCAGCCAATCGGAATAAAGGTAGGAATATTCTGATTGGCTGATGGAATCAGCCAATCAGAATCAAGTTCAATCCGATTGGCTGATCCAATCAGCCAATCAGATTGAGCTCGCATTCTATTGGCTGATCGGAACAGCCAATAGAATGCGAGCTCAATCTGATTGGCTGATTGGATCAGCCAATCGGATTGAACTTGATTCTGATTGGCTGATTCCATCAGCCAATCAGAATATTCCTACCTTAATTCCGATTGGCTGATAGAATCCTATCAGCCAATCGGAATTCGAGGGACGCCATCTTGGATGACGTCCCTTAAAGGAACCGTCATTCGTCGGGAGACTCCGAAAGAATAGGATGGATCCGCGTCGGCTGCTTCAACATGGACCCGCTCCGCACCGGATGGAAGAAGATCGAAGATGCCGCTTGGATGAAGATGTTTGCCGGTCCGGATGTCCTCTTCTTGCCGGATAGGAGAAAGACTTTGGAGCCTCTTCTGGACCTCTTCAGCACCGGATGCCAGGACGGATCGGTGATACCTGTTGAGGTGAAGACAAGGTAGGAAGATCTTCAGGGGCTTAGTGTTAGGTTTATTTAAGGGGGGTTTGGGTTAGATTAGGGGTATGTGGGTGGTGGGTTGTAATGTTGGGGGGGGGGTATTGTATGTTTTTTTTTACAGGCAAAAGAGCTGATTTTCTTGGGGCATGCCCCGCAAAGGGCCCTGTTCAGGGCTGGTAAGGTAAAAGAGCTTTTAACTCTATTAATTTAGAATAGGGTAGGGCATTTTTTTATTTTGGGGGTCTTTGTTATTTTATTAGGGGGCTTAGAGTAGGTGTAATTAGTTTAAAATTGTTGTAATATTTTTCTTATGTTTGTAAATATTTTTTTATTTTTTGTAACTTAGTTCTTTTTTATTTTTTGTACTTTAGTTAGTTTATGTAATTGTAGTTATTTGTAGGAATTGTATTTAATTTATTTATTGATAGTGTAGTGTTAGGTTTTTTTGTAGGTAATTGTAGGTATTTTATTTAATTAATTTATTGATAGGGTAGTGTTAGGTTTAATTATAACTTAGGTTAGGATTTATTTTACAGGTAATTTTGTTATTATTTTAACTAGGTAACTATTAAATAGTTCTTAACTATTTAATAGCTATTGTACCTGGTTAAAATAATTACAAAGTTGCCTGTAAAATAAATATTAATCCTAAAATAGCTACAATGTAATTATAATTTATATTGTAGCTATATTAGGATGTATTTTACAGGTAAGTATTTAGCTTTAAATAGGAATAATTTATTTAATAAGAGTTAATTAATTTCGTTAGATGTAAATTATATTTAAGTTAGGGGGTTGTTAGTGTTAGGTTAGACTTAGCTTTAGGGGTTAATCCATTTATTATAGTAGCGGTGAGCTCCGGTCGTCAGATTAGGGTTAATAATTGAAGTTAGGTGTCGGCGATGTTAGGGAAGGCAGATTAGGGGTTAATACTATTTATTATAGGGTTAGTGAGGCGGATTAGGGGTTAATAACTTTATTATAGTAGCGCTCAGGTCCGCTCGGCAGATTAGGGGTTAATAAGTGTAGGCAGGTTTCGGCGACGTTGAGGGGGGCAGATTAGGGGTTAATAAATATAATATAGGGGTCGGCGGTGTTAGGGGCAGCAGATTAGGGGTACATAAGGATAACGTAGGTGGCGGCGCTTTGCGGTCGGCAGATTAGGGGTTAATTATTGTAAGTAGCTGGCGGCGACGTTGTGGGGGGCAGGTTAGGGGTTAATAAATATAATACAGGGGTCGGCGGGGTTAGGGGCAGCAGATTAGGGGTACATAAGTATAACGTAGGGTGGCGGTCGGCAGATTAGGGGTTAAAAAAATGTATTCGAGTTGCGGCGATGTGGGGGGGACCTCAGTTTAGGGGTACATAGGTAGTTTATGGGTGTTAGTGTACTTTAGGGTACAGTAGTTAAGAGCTTTATGAACCGGCGTTAGCCCAGAAAGCTCTTAACTCCTGCTTTTTTTCTGCGGCTGGAGTTTTGTCGTTAGAGCTCTAACGCTCACTTCAGAAACGACTCTAAATACCGGCGTTAGGAAGATCCCATTGAAAAAATAGGATACGTAATTTACGTAAGGGGATCTGCGGTATGGAAAAGTCGCGGCTGAAAAGTGAGCGTTAGACCCCTATTTTGAGTGACTCCAAATACCGGCGGTAGCCTAAAACCAGCGTTAGGAGCCTCTAACGCTGGTTTTCACGGCTACCGCCAAACTCTAAATCTAGGCCTAAGTGACTCCAAGATAGTGAAAAAAATAATAAAATAAATATGAAAAAATGTGGATAAAAAATGCAAATTTGGGCCAAGGTTGTACTTAACCCAATGATAGATCAAATACCAGTATGATCAAAAAGAGAATAAAAATTGTGTCTAATATGAGATTACAAAAAACTGTATGTCACAATTCTAGTGATACAGTGCAACAGTTAGTGACAAAAAAATTGTCTAAACGCAAGAAATAAGGTATAATATGATTCCTTATATACAGGAATAAATATGCTCATAGAAACCTAGCTCATAGAAACTAGACAAAAATATCTATAGAATCGATCTTAATAGACATTGATAAAATCGATCTTAACAAACAATAATAGAACAATAGAACAATAATAAAAATAGAGCAATATAACAATAATAAAATTCCCTTCTAATGGTGTATGGGTTGATGAATTCAAACAATCAATTGATAAACATAAAGTCCCCCCCAAAAAAAGGTGAAATATAAGTCCTATAGTAATCAATAAAGATCCGATTAATGATTTGGATCTTTAGAGATGAGTAGAATTAATCCTGGATTCCCATCCTTACAAACAAAATCCTGTGGAAAAACCACAAAAAGTGCTCTAAACACAAGGGCCTATGGGATATGGTCTATTGGTACATAGACTTAACCCAAAGTGCCGCGGTCCTAAGAGTATATGAGCCTCACAAATCTGTTCCGAATCATCTACGCGTTTCAAACCTGAATAGGGCCTTTTTCAAGACAACGACAATGTCTTGAAAAAGGCATTAATTTGTAGTTTAATGTAATTTTAGTATAACAGTTAGGGTAGATTAATTATTAGTTTAATATAGTTTAATTTAATTTTAGTATAATAGTTAGGGTAGGTTAATTATTAGTTTAATATAGTTTAATTTAAATCTAAAGGTAAGTTTTAATTTATTATAAGATAGGGATGAGTTAATATTTAATATAAAGTTAGCGGGTTGTTAGGTTTTGGGGTTAATAGATTAATTAGTTTATGGCGATTTAGGGTTTAATAGTTTTAGTAAGTGGTAGTGATGTGGGAGGCCAGGGGTTTAGGGGTTAATAACTTTATTAGTTGCGGTGCGCTCCAGGAGCGGAGGTTTAGGGGTTAATACATTTAGTTAGTTGCGGCAGTGTCGGGGAGTGGCAGAATAGGCGTTAATAACTTTATTTAGTTGCGGCATGGTCCGGGAGTGGCGGGATAGGGGTTAAACATTTTAGTATAGTGGCAGTGTTTAGTGACAGGGTATAAATAAAGCTGGGAAAAAAGCTGAAAAGCAGCGAGCTCGATGACTGTTTAGTTAACAACAGTCCGTTGCTCATCACCCCATACTTGGTGCACGGCTTTCTGACAGCTTTTTATATAAATATGGAGAGTATTCAGGTCTGCGGCCTCGATGTTAGGTGATGTCAGGCAAGCGTATTGGTGCCGTCGAATGCAGCACAGTTGACTGCTTGATAAGTAGGCCTCATGGTCTGAACTTCAAATGAATAGTAGATTTTTTTTCTAACAATTTTAAAAGTTATGTTTATTTTCACTCCCTCTGTACCATGTGACAGCCATCAGCCAATTACAAATGCATATATGCTTATTCTGTGAATTCTTGCCCATGCTCAGTAGGAGCTGGTGACTCAAAAGTTTAAATATAAAAAGATTGTGCACTTTTTTTAATGGAAGTAAATTGGAAAGTTGTTTAAAATTGCATGCTCTATCTGAATAATGAAAGTTTCATTTTTAATTGAGTGTCCCTTTAAGACTAATATGGGACATTGAGACATTTGAACACTATGTAGATCTAAAAAGGATCCCAAGAGGACTCAGGCTGAATAAATTCCCTACTTTTGAAGTAGAAGACCCTGAGATTGTTCAGGAGTGGAATGAGGCACTCACTGAGTGTTCAGTGAAGTTAATGAAGATTCTAATTATTTGCAAACAGCAGAAAAGGGGTCAGCCTGAGGGAGAGAATGGAGGACATAGAAAAGGAACTCAAAAAGTTTGGAGAACATGAGAAATTCCTTGAGCAAAAGAAAGTGATGAAACAACATGTGGACAAATTGGACACTATTCTAGCTGAGCGTAAAAGAATAAAAGTTAAACAGAGACAGGTTGGACTATGAGGCTAATAAGGTTTATCACTGGACAACTTTTCAGGTGAAGTTGTGGAGGCCTAATCACTAAAACATGGTGTTATAAAAAGAAGAAAGACAAAACCAATGAAGAAAAAAATTCCAATACTAAAGAACAGGAGTTCTAAAAAGGTGTTGTTCACCTCAACTGAAGCTGAGAAAATCTGACCAATAATCAGCAACATTGGCGGGTTCATCCTCCGCTTCTCCTTCTTCCTCCATCTCTTCACTATCTTCTTATTCCCTACAGGTGACTTCAACAGATGACAGAGAATGAGGGACCGGCTGTTCGTCCCAACAAATACAAAAAGGGATCCTAAGAAGGACTCAAAGAAGGATGCAAAGAAGGATTCAAAAGTCCTGTTAGGTGGATCAGTAGATCAAAAACCAAAAAGAAGAAGAAAAGGAGTCACAAAGAATCTGGACTAATTAAGTTGAATGTAATTAATTGAGTAGGGATCAGAAAAGCCTGTTGAGTAGAGGTTTAGGTTTTGCACCTACTAGGGATTTTTCACCCTTTAACACCTTGATAGATATCAACAGGTTTGTCAGAAAACTTACATCGAAGAGTTTTTTTGCTTTAACAACAGGGATTACAACAGAATGCAGAAACCCAACAAATAGAATGTAATGCGATTTAGGATGCAGTCTCTTTTAAGGATGACTGCATGCAGAATACACTTATTGATTTAAAGGAAAGCCACAATGTAACAAATGAACATATAAAACCACTGGGTCCTAAAAAATGTCGATCAGACTTTTATCCCATACAGTTTAGGGGTACCGCTATTAATCTGTTTCAGAAAAATGTGGAAAAACTAATTTTGGATCTGGCAGCTCAGAAAAAAACTGTTAAACAAAATCTCACCCAGTCAGAAAGATAGGCCTTGGAGTATCTCCAGGGAAATCAAGATATTGTAATTAGAAACTCCGATAAGGGAGGTGGTGCTTAACAAGAGCAATTATTTTGGAGGGGCGCAACGCCAATTAAATGATGTTTCCACTTATGGGTTGCTTAGCAGTAACCCTACTGTCATGTTTAGGAGGAAGCTTCTGACTTTTACTTTATGAGTGTGTGCATCTGGCAATATTTAAATAAGAAGAGCTACAGTATTTAAATCCTGAATACCATATTGTACCATTATTTCACTATTTGCCGAAGTTTCACAAGAATTCATTACAACCCCCAAGGAGGCCCATAGTTTTTTGCCATCGGGTCTTTGTTAGAACCCATTTTCGGAGTGGATGAATTCTATCCTTTAGCCAATAGTGAAAAAACATAATTTATGCTTACCTGATAAATTCCTTTCTCCTGTAGTGTAGTCAGTCCACGGGTCATCATTACTTATGGGATATTAACTCCTCCCCAACAGGAAGTGCAAGAGGATCACCCAAGCAGAGCTGCTATATAGCTCCTCCCCTCTACGTCATACCCAGTCATTCGACCAGAACCAAACGAGAAAGGAGAAACTATAGGGTGCAGTGGTGACTGGAGTATAATTAAAAAATTTAGACCTGCCTTAAAAAACAGGGCGGGCCGTGGACTGACTACACTACAGAAGAAAGGAATTTATCAGGTAAGCATAAATTATGTTTTCTTCTGTTAAGTGTAGTCAGTCCACGGGTCATCATTACTTATGGGATACCAATACCAAAGCTAAAGTACACGGATGACGGGAGGGATAGGCAGGCTCTTTATACGGAAGGAACCACTGCCTGAAGAACCTTTCTCCCAAAAATAGCCTCCGAAGAAGCAAAAGTGTCAAATTTGTAAAATTTGGAAAAAGTATGAAGAGAAGACCAAGTTGCAGCCTTGCAAATCTGTTCAACAGAGGCCTCATTCTTAAAGGCCCAAGTGGAAGCCACAGCTCTAGTAGAATGAGCTGTAATTCTTTCAGGAGGCTGCTGTCCAGCAGTCTCATAGGCTAAACGTATTATGCTACGAAGCCAAAAGGAGAGAGAGGTAGCCGAAGCTTTTGACCTCTCCTCTGTCCAGAGTAAACGACAAACAGGGAAGAAGTTTGTCGAAAATCCTTAGTTGCCTGCAAGTAAAATTTCAGGGCACGGACTACATCCAGATTGTGCAGAAGACGTTCCTTCTTTGAAGAAGGGATTAGGACACAAGGATGGAACAACAATCTCTTGATTGATATTCCTGTTAGTGACTACCTTAGGTAAGAACCCAGGTTTAGTACGCAGAACTACCTTATCTGAATGAAAAATCAGATAAGGAGAATCACAATGTAAGGCTGATAACTCAGAGACTCTTCGAGCCGAGGAAATAGCCATTAAAAACAGAACTTTCCAAGATAACAACTTGATATCAATGGAATGAAGGGGTTCAAACGGAACACCCTGTAAAACGTTAAGAACTAAGTTTAAACTCCATGGTGGAGCAACAGTTTTAAACACAGGCTTGATCCTAGCTAAAGCCTGACAAAAAGCCTGAACGTCTGGAACTTCTGACAGACGCTTGTGTAAAAGATGGACAGAGCTGAGATCTGTCCCTTTAATGAACTAGCAGATAAACCCTTTTCTAAACCTTCTTGTAGAAAAGACAATATCCTAGGAATCCTAACCTTACTCCATGAGTAACTCTTGGATTCGCACCAATATAAGTATTTACGCCATATCTTATGGTAAATTCTTCTGGTAACAGGCTTCCTAGCCTGTATTAAGGTATCAATAACTGACTCCGAAAACCACGCTTTGATAAAATCAAGCGTTCAATTTCCAAGCAGTCAGCTTCAGAGAAATTAGATTTTGATGTTTGAAAGGACCCTGAATCAGAAGGTCCTGTCTCAGAGGTAGAGACCAAGGTGGACAGGATGACATGTCCACTAGATCTGCATACCAAGGTCCTGCGTGGCCATGCAGGCGCTATTAGAATCACTGATGCTCTCTCCTGTTTGATTCTGGCAATCAATCGAGGAAGCATCGGGAAGGGTGGAAACACATAAGCCATCCTGAAGGTCCAAGGTGCTGTCAAAGCATCTATCAGAACCGCTCCCGGGATCCCTGGATCTGGACCCGTAACGAGGAAGCTTGGCGTTCTGGCGAGACGCCATGAGATCTATCTCTGGTTTGCCCCAACGTCGAAGTATTTGGGCAAAGACCTCCGGATGAAGTTCCCACTCCCCCGGATGAAAAGTCTGGCGACTCAAGAAATCCGCCTCCCAGTTCTCCACTCCCGGGATGTGGATTGCTGACAGGTGGCAAGAGTGAGACTCTGCCCAGCGAATTATCTTTGATACTTCCATCATTGCTAGGGAGCTTCTTGTCCCTCCCTGATGGTTGATGTAAGCTACAGTCGTGATGTTGTCCGACTGAAACCTGATGAACCACCGAGTTGTTAACTGGGGCCAAGCCAGAAGGGCATTGAGAACTGCTCTCAATTCCAGAATGTTTATTGGAAGGAGACTCTCCTCCTGATTCCATTGTCCCTGAGCCTTCAGAGAATTCCAGACAGCGCCCCAACCTAGTAGGCTGGCGTCTGTTGTTACAATTGTCCAGTCTGGCCTGCTGAATGGCATCCCCCTGGACAGATGTGGCCGAGAAAGCCACCATAGAAGAGAATTTCTGGTCTCTTGATCCAGATTCAGAGTAGGGGACAAGTCTGAGTAATCCCCATTCCACTGACTTAGCATGCACAATTGCAGCGGTCTGAGATGTAGGCGTGCAAAGGGTACTATGTCCATTGCTGCTACCATTAAGCCGATCACCTCCATGCATTGAGCTACTGACGGGTGTTGAATGGAATGAAGGACACGGCATGCATTTTGAAGCTTTGTTAACCTGTCTTCTGTCAGGTAAATCTTCATTTCTACAGAATCTATAAGAGTCCCCAAGAAGGGAACTCTTGTGAGTGGAAAGAGAGAACTCTTCTTTTCGTTCACCTTCCATCCATGCGACCTTAGAAATGCCAGTACTAACTCTGTATGAGACTTGGCAGTTTGAAAGCTTGAAGCTTGTATCAGAATGTCGTCTAGGTACGGAGCTACCGCAATTCCTCGCGGTCTTAGTACCGCCAGAAGAGAGCCCAGAACCTTTGTGAAGATTCTTGGAGCCGTAGCCAATCCGAATGGAAGAGCTACAAACTGGTAATGCCTGTCTAGGAAGGCAAACCTTAGATACCGGTAATGATCTTGTGAATCGGTATGTGAAGGTAAGCATCCTTTAAATCCACTGTGGTCATGTACTGACCCTTTTGGATCATGGGTAAGATTGTCCGAATAGTTTCCATTTTGAACGATGGAACTCTTAGGAATTTGTTTAGGATCTTTAAATCCAAGATTGGCCTGAAGGTTCCCTCTTTTTTGGGAACCACAAACAGATTTGAGTAAAACCCTTGTCCTTGTTCCGACCGCGGAACCTGGATGGATCACTCCCATTAGTAAAAGATCTTGTACACAGCGTAGAAACGCCTCTTTCTTTATTTGGTTTGTTGACAACCTTGACAGATGAAATCTCCCTCTTGGGGAGGAGAAGCTTTGAAGTCCTAGAAGGTATCCCTGAGATATGATCTCTAACGCCCAGGGATCCTGGACATCTCTTGCCCAAGCCTGGGCGAAGAGAGAAAGTCTGCCCCCCACTAGATCCGTTCCCGGATCGGGGGCCCTCGATTCATGCTGTCTTAGGGGCAGCAGCAGGTTTCCTGGCCTGCTTGCCCTTGTTCCAGGACTGGTTAGGTCTCCAGCCTTGTCTGTAGCGAGCAACAGCTCCTTCCTGTTTTGGTGCAGAGGAAGTTGATGCTGCTCCTGCTTTGAAATTACGAAAGGAACGAAAATTAGACTGTCTAGCCTTAGGTTTGGCTCTGTCTTGAGGCAGGGCATGGCCCTTTACCTCCTGTAATGTCAGCGATAATTTCTTTCAAACCGGGCCCGAATAAGGTCTGCCCTTTGAAAGGTATATTAAGCAATTTAGATTTAGAAGTAACGTCAGCTGACCAGGATTTTAGCCACAGTGCTCTGCGTGCCTGAATGGCGAATCCGGAATTCTTAGCCGTAAGTTTAGTTAAATGTACTACGGCATCTGAAATAAATGAGTTAGCTAACTTAAGGGCTTTAAGCTTGTGTGTAATCTCATCTAATGGAGCTGATTCAAGTGTCTCTTCCAGAGACTCAAACCAAAATGCTGCCTGCAGCCGTGACAGGCGCAATGCATGCAAGAGGTTGCAATATAAAACCTTGTTGAACAAACATTTTCTTAAGGTAACCCTCTAACTTTTTATCCATTGGATCTGAAAAAGGCACAGCTATCCTCCACCGGTATAGTGGTACGCTTAGCTAAAGTAGAAACTGCTCCCTCCACCTTAGGGACCGTTTGCCATAAGTCCCGTGTGGTGGCGTCTATTGGAAACATCTTTCTAAATATCGGAGGGGGTGAGAACGGCACACCGGGTCTATCCCACTCCTTAGTAACAATTTCAGTAAGTCTCTTAGGTATAGGAAAAACGTCAGTACTCGCCGGTACCGCAAAATATTTATCCAACCTACACATTTTCTCTGGTATTGCAACTGTGTTACAATCATTCAGAGCCGCTAACACCTCCCCTAGTAATACACGGAGGTTTTCCAGCTTAAATTTAAAATTTGAAATATCTGAATCCAGTTTGTTTGGATCAGAACCGTCACCCGCAGAATGAAGCTCTCCGTCCTCATGTTCTGCAAATTGTGACGCAGTGTCTGACATGGCCCTAATATTATCAGCGCACTCTGTTCTCACCCCAGAGTGATCACGCTTACCTCTTAGTTCTGGTAATTTAGCCAAAACTTCAGTCATAACAGTAGCCATATCCTGTAATGTGATTTGTAATGGCCGCCCAGATGTACTCGGCGCTACAATATCACGCACCTCCCGAGCGGGAGATGCAGGTACTGACACGTGAGGCGAGTTAGTCGGCATAACTCTCCCCTCGATGTTTGGTGAAATATGTTCAAATTGTACAGATTGACTTTTATTTAAAGTAGCATCAATACAGTTAGTACATAAATTTCTATTGGGCTCCACTTGGCTTTAGCACATATAGCACAGATAGATTCATCTGTGTCAGACATGTTTAAACAGACTAGCAATGAGACTAGCAAGCTTGGAAAATACTTTTCAAATAAATTTACAAGCAATATAAAAAACGCTACTGTGCCTTTAAGAAGCACAAAAAGCTGTCACAGTTGAAATAACAATGAACCAAAATAGTTATAGCAACCAAATTTTCACAGTAAATGTATTAAGTTAGCAAAGGATTGCACCCACCAGCAAATGGATGATTAACCCCTTAATACCCAAAAACAGATAACAATTTAATAATTAACGTTTTTATCACAGTCAAACACACTGTCACAGGTCTGCTGTGACTGATTACCTCCCTCAAAATGAATTTTGAAGACCCCTGAGCTCTCTAGAGACGTCCTGGATCATGGAGGATGAAGTAGGAAGATTGTGACTGAATTTTTACTGCGCAAAAAAGCGCTAAAATAGGCCCCTTCCACTCATATTACAACAGTGGGGAAGCTCAGTTAACTGTTTCTATGCAGAAACAAAAGTTAGCCATGTGGTAAAAATCATGCCCCAATAAGTTTTATCACCAAGTACCTCACAAAAAACGATTAACATGCCAGTAAACGTTTTGAACATACATTTTAAAAGTTATGAAGTGTTATTAATAAGCCTGCTACCAGTCGCTTTTACTGCAGTTAAGGCTCATACATTACTTCAGTATTAACAGTATTTTCTGAGTCAAATTCCATTCCCTAGAAAAATACTTCAGTGTACACACACTCATCAGCCTAATACCAGTCGCTACCACTGCATTTAAGGCTGAACTTACATTACATTGGTATCAGCAGTATTTTCTCAGTCAATTCCATTGCTTAGAAAAATAATTTACTGCACATACCTCGTTTGCAGGGGGGCCCTGCATGCTATTCCCCTTTTCTGAAGTTACCTCACTCCTCAGAATGTGCGAGAACAGCCAGTGGATCTTAGTTACGTCTGCTAAGATCATAGAAAACGCAGGCAGATTCTTCTTCTAATGATGCCTGAGAAGAAACAACACACTCCCGGTGCTGTTTTAAAATTAACAAACTTTTGATTGAAGAAATAAAAACTAAGTTTAAACAACCACAGTCCTCTCACACGTCCTATCTATTAGTGAGGTGCAAGAGAATGACTGGGTATGACAGTAGAGGGGAGGAGCTATATAGCAGCTCTGCATGGGTGATCCTCTTGCACTTCCTGTTAGGGAGGAGATATAATCCCATAAGTAATGGATGACCCGTGGACTGACTACACTTAACAGGAGAAACCTTACAGTTATCTGAGATTCCTCTCATTACTATACAAACTTGAGAGATTTTGAGTGGCAATTGGGTTATTTTTGGGCAGTTGTAGATGTTGCGTTCATTGTATAATGTCGATCCCACCATCATCTAGGTTTAATAGCAGCCAGATATTTTCTGGATAACAATTTACAGCATACGAAGATAACATAAAATATACATTTGTTTGGTGCTGGAAATTTTTGTTAAAACAATAACTTTCTAATGTTTGATGGAAGTTTGTTTACAGTGCTGTGGAACAGCGATGGGGGCAAAGTATGCCCCTCATCTTCGCTAACTTGTATGTTGGCTATTGGGAAGTGTGGTACATTTTACAATGATGTTCATAAAGATCACACATATAAAATCATTTTTTATAGGAGATTCATCAATGATCTAATTTTGATCATCAGTGACCCCCTCAATGAAGCAGGTTTTGATCTATTTCTTGAATTTTTAATCACAATAATACATGTTTGAAGTTTGTAGGAGGTTATGACCCCCCAGAAAATTGACTTCCTGGATGTGACACTTGAGGGTGATGCATGAGGAAAGGAATAGTATCTAATACTTACAGGAAAACCTAGTAACTACTATTCTTCATGCAAGCTCTTGCCATCCTCCTCACCTTGTGCATGCCATACCCATGGGTCAATTGATTACATAAAGAGGAAGCACCAATGACATGGATATTTATTTGAAACAATCAGGTGAATTGATTGAAAGCTTACATCCAGGGGATATGATGCTGCAAAATTAGAAAGAATTAGATTGAAGGTTAGTGTGATGCAGCAAGGAGATATGGTGCCCAAGAGATCCAAAGAAACAAATAGGGAGAATATAGTGTTTGCCACTGAATACACCACCCAGTTCCCTCAAATAGTAAAGATTCTGAAAAGGAATCTTCCTATACTTGCTAGTAACAATATTCTACAGGATTGTATTGATAACTGTAGGTTTGTTTCCAAAACAACTTTGACCATAGCATCCAGATTAGCTCCAAGTATGATTCCTAATATTGATAAAAACAGGAATGATCATTGGCTAAGTAGAAAGGAGTGCTTTAGGTGTTGAGCAAGGACTTGTCCAACTTGTGACATGATGGAAGTAACTAAGCAGTTTAAATCCACAGTTGATGTGATGTTATACGACATATCTTTCTATGCCAATTGTAAGACAACCTTTGCTGTTTACCTATTAGAGTGTAATATTTGTCATATACAGTATGTCAGGAAAACGACAAGGGAAGTAAATGTAAGAGTAATGGAGCATGTCAATGATGTGAAAAATTACAATAAGGATTTCACAGCTGCTAGGCATTTTAATCTTGTACACTTTACCCATATAGGGAATTTTTCAGTGAAAATCATAGATCTGGTCAAATCTCCCCCTAGAGGTGGCAACAAGTATAAAATTCTTGACAAAAGGGAGCTCTATTGGATCTATAATCTGAAGACAAGAGTACCCACTGGTCTTAATTTCGTGTGGGATATTAGTTATTTTGTATGAATGGGGGATTAGCTGTTATAGTTGTGATCATGACTATCATTCTGAAACAATGCTTAGTAATTTAACTGTACAATAATATTTATGTGTGACAGGTTGTCAACTAGGTACTATGTGTGATGAGGGGAGTTAGTGGGGTAATAATAAATGATGATATGCAAGTAATTAAGTTATGCTATATTTTCATTTTTCTGTTGTTAATTTATTTTGCTTTTTCTGTGTATAACCTATGTAGCCCATATTAGGACATTTATATAAAATGTCAGAATCTGGAGATTTAGAGATGTCTTTTTTCTGCCTGCATCGTACTATATGATCTATGTAAAAATATATACGTTTTTATCTCTCTCTTTTTTGTTATTAATTATCAGCTAGATTATGAGTTTTGCGTTATGAGTCAAATAGCAGTATTGTGGCCCATAATGCATTATTTTCCCTAATGCAGCCATTATGAGCCTTGTCAGTATAACTGTATCGCAAGCCTTTTAGTCTGTAACGCAACGTCAGTACCGCACTCCTAAAAATTATGTTTTTTAATGGGATTCCCATAGCGCCGGTATTACGAGTTTTGTGTTCTGGCTAAAAAGTGAGAGTTACAGCCTAAAACGACAAGATATATACCGCCATATAAAGTCAGTAGTTATGAGTGTTACACTGCAAAGCTATAACATAAAACTCATAACTAAAGTGTTAAAAAGTAAACTAACACCCATAAACTACCTATTAACTCCTAAACTGAGGCCCTGCCGCATTGCAAACACTAAATGAAATATATTAACCCCTAATCTGCTGCTCCCGATATCACCACCACTTAAAAAATATTAACCCCTATTCTGCTGCTCCCTGACAGCCTCGCCACTATACTAAAGTTATTAACCCCTAAACCGCCACCCTCCCGTATCACAAACACTATTTTAATATTGTGTACTTTAAAGAAAGAATTGCAATCGAACTACACAAATTATAGAGGGATGCCCTATTGTTATTGGGTTCTTATGGGCTAGAGTGATTGTGCAAAATATTGAAATTGTAAATATATGTAAAAAAAAAAAAGAAACTTAATTGACAGAGACAGCTTTGAACTTGTTAGCACTTCTGTCTCCCTAAAGTGAGAACATTACTTATTTTAAAAGGTGACAACTTAATCCAAATTAAAACATAACTTTCATTGAAAGCATTTCTGTTAAAAAAAAAACCCACTGTATAATTAAAAACACAAACAGGTGTGGAATAGTGTTTAATGGTATATATTTACAAGTGTTAAATAATTCATTCAGTGGTATGGACACTTGTGGAGTTCAGAGTGTTGACCTCTGGTTACTCAACCCCTAAATTAGAGGATACTGAAAGCGGAGAGAATATTGTTAATTATGTGCTGCCTGCTATTTGTAAGTGATGTGATGTATATAAAGATAGAATGATATCACTAGGTGTCAATACTCATGGATTCCATGAATCTATGACTAAGTAATATGTATACACCTATAAATAAGCACAAAGAATTCTCATGAGGAATTCAATCTTGGGACTTGGATTGAATTTAAATGGATATGGAATTTTGTTAGGGTGATATTGATAAGTATCTCCTTATATAGGGACTCAAAGATATCTAGATTCTAAGACAGATAGATTTAATGGCACCAGTGTGTATTCGTGTAAGATTCAGTCTTATGACTTTTATTAGACTTGCATTAATATGATGTCATTTACCCTACCAAAATCTTAATGTGAATCTATTTAATTAATACCTTGTAAACAGAGTATTGTGTGTTCACCTATATACGGTAAAATAAACTGATTGTATATTAGTAGTATATCACATGACATTCATCGCTGTCATGGATACTGGATAATTATGATACAGCCAATCGCCTATTCAACAAGGTAATGACCTTCAAATAACTCTGTATATATATGAAATTTGCACCTAAGTCTTAGTCATAGTATAGTCTCCTTAGGTGGTGACTGAAATATTAATGTCAAGAGTAAATGGCTGATACAAGTCCCACTCATTCTTAAGATAGTTATACAATATTGAATTCACCTATTTATACATAAGTTAACATTTCTAATCCTAACAACGAAATAATAGTTATGAGAATAGCGGCCCACTTATTTATTGATAAATGCTAGATTCATATATATCTTAAAAGGATCACCATGATTGTCAAGAGGAAATAGGAGTGGGTAATGCTCTAATTACTTATTTCAGCATCTTGCGACTAATATGTATAACATCAATTCTTTGTAGTGTTGCGATATTCACTGTGCAAATTGGTCACTATCTTACAATATAAGAGCAGACATTGTGATTAATTTAATGAACTGCTGATGCAGCAACTTGTGTCTACTATAAATATGTATGCGTAATGCTCTCCCCTCATTCAGCTGTACTATGGTTGCATCAATTAATGGATGTAATATCCGAGTAGGAGCATGCGCAATTATTGGTTTTACGACCCATATATATGACACTCTCTCCTATGAGTGTTATCTTATTAATTGTATCAATTGCTTATACTACAGCAGAAGCAAATATTGTAATTCATTAGATGAACGTCTTATGTAGCGGTTTATAATTGAAGTTAAAGTAACACTGGGTCCCTATCAATTTATGAAGTGACCAAGTAGATTATATAATTATCTTTTAAGCTTGTCTATTAAACGCTCTCCCTCCGATATACTGTGGTATTGTCACCACAAGAAGCTTAATATATATTAAAGGGAGTTAACTGCCGGACTGAGTAGTCGCAGCAGAGTGCAGCTCTGAGTAGAAAAAAGGATTAAACTTTGTTTTCTGTGGCTATCGACTAGATAATTGCTAACTGCTATCTCTCCTAAGTCATCTTGACCTGTGGGACTACTGAAAAGTTTGTCCACTTCATAAATTGTGCTGTCAGCAGGAATTGTCGCACGGATCCTGAGAGGCCTGCTTGCGGTGTGTACAGAAATTTGCGCAACCTAACATCGCGCCCAACTGCAGTCAGTCTCCAGCACCGGAGGGTCGGGGCTCCGCTCCAGAGCTGAAGAGGCATTATCCACAGTGTCTTCCTGAGACTGTACCTGGGAGTGAGAAGCTGGGCAATCTGCCCCTGTGAGCGTTCCCACTCGGACCCCCACAGAAGTTCCCAGAAGTACCGGAGGGCTCTTAGCCTACCGCAATGCCCTAGAGCAGTGTTCCGATCGAGAAGTGGTGAGGAGCCGAGGGGGTAAGTGCTGCAGTCCATTACTTACACTCTTGTTGCTGAATTCCTGTGGCGCGAAAAGCCGCCATCTTACCTCCTCTGAGCTCTATCTATGTTAATGCCGCATTAGTCCCGACCAGCTGCCACGATACCCTACATCGTCTAACCTCCTTAGCTTTGTATTCTGGGGTGCTACATTGGGAGTCCAGGAGTTTTTTTTTTATATTTTTAAGACAGGCCATATCCCGCACTCCCCTACTATAAGTCACCCACGGACCTATAATTTCAAGGAGCTAAACTACACTGCTGCACAGCGGATGGGCCTCAGACTTAGTACCCTCGCAAGACTTTATTTTCTCCTCCAGGCTCCAGTGCTGTAACAGTTAAGGGGGTTTCAAATCAAATAGTGATTTAGGTTTATTTAGCACAGTGAATTACATCAATTTATGACTTGTTTTCTGTCAAAGACATTTTGCACATTTATGAACACTCACTGTAATGCAGAGCTTTTTAAAGAGCAGTGTATGCAAGAAGCACATTTCTTCATAAAATTCGGTCAATCAGCACAACTTATTTTACTGTATATACTGGCTGTACCTTCTGAAGAGGTCAAGTGTTCAATATAGCCATATAGTGAGCCTGCCAGTGATTTTCTACTGGGTTCTTACCCTCATAGTGGTGTGCCTGATGCACGCAAGCCTACCTTACTGCTATTTAAACCCCCTATAAAGAAGATCAGATCTCCTGTGTGCTAGGATTGATCTAACCTCAGTAACAGCCTCTCTCCCATCATTTTTATATCCATTTTCCTTTTCCTTATTTCGCCCAAGAGGGGGCACTCCCCTAAGAGGAGATCATACATAGATCATACACAGACCCTGATTTTGCGGCGCAGGCATCAGCACCCTGAGTACTCCAAAGTTACTATAAACATAAGGCTAAAATAATACCTCACTAGAGGTCTGAGATTACATACTCCACTGACTGACAAGAGACTGTTTTAGAGTTCTGTATTCATTTTAACTCTAAGAAGTGAGAGGTAGAGGACTACCTTATAAAATCCATAGACACTCTCCTGTACTACAGATGTTCTACTAGGTGCACTAAATGTGAGGAGGGGGAGGTCTAAACTCTCTGGATCCTAATACATATACACACAATTCTAGTCTGCATCATAACCTTAACTTACCACTTTTACCCCCTCTAGTCTTGGTTGGGACCTTACTCATACGCTGTGCCATCCATATCTCTAGAAATGGCACAATCAAACAAGCGGAAACCAAAGCCTCCTGCTGGCCCCAAAAGGACTGTAGCGGATCATTTTAACCCTTTGCTACTCTCTGCAAATGAAGATTCACAAGATAGCTCAAATACTTCTACACCAGAATCAGACATGGTGGCTACCACTCTTCAAGCTCTTCAAGAGGCTGCCCCAACAACTGTAACACCTACATTTATCCTATCATCCCTGCAGTCTTTACTCGAAGCACACCACTCCTCTTTTCAATCCCAAATTACCGCCTCATTGGTGGAGATGCGGCGTGATCTGACCTCTACTGCTGAAAGAGTGGACACAATTGAGAGGAAGCAGGAGGACATGGTGGTTGAACAATCTAATGTTTTAGCTTATGCGCAGAGCCTGGCGGAGCAACTTAGTATGCTGGAAGATAAAGTGGCGGATGCCGAAGACCGATCCCGCCGCAACAACCTGCGCCTTAGGGGCATTCCTGAGAGTGTGGCCTCAAGTGACTTAGTCACTCACCTGTCTGAATTTTTCAACTTCCTAGCACCGCCAGCAAATCCAACTGAGGGACTTATTGATAGGGCGCATAGGGCCCTTCGCCCTAGAAATCTAGCAACTGATAAACCAAGGGATGTCATTGTACGACTTCATTTTTATACGTATAAAGAGCGGCTCGTCAGAGCTTCCCTGTCCAAACCTACTATGCCAGACCAATTCCAAGACATCACAATCTTCGCAGATCTTTCCTACCACACACTCCAACAGCGGAAATCTTTCGGAGAATTCACTAACGGCTAGATTTAGAGTTTGGCGTTAGCCGTGAAAACCAGCGTTAGAGGCTCCTAATGCTGGTTTTAGGCTACCGCCGGTATTTGGAGTCAGTGATTAAAGGGTCTAACGCTCACTTTTCAGCCGTGACTTTTCCATACCGCAGATCCCCCTACGCCATTTGCGTATCCTATCTTTTCAATGGGATCTTTCTAACGCCGGTATTTAGAGTCGTTTCTGAAGTGAGCGTTAGAGCTCTAACGACAAAACTCCAGCCGCCTGAAAAAAGCAGGAGTTAAGAGCTTTATGGGCTAACGCCGGTTCATAAAGCTCTTAACTACTGTACCCTAAAGTACACTAACACCCATAAACTACCTATGTACCCCTAAACCGAGGTCCCCCCACATCGCCGCCACTCGATTAAAAATTTTTAACCCCTAATCTGCCGACCGCCACCTACGTTATACTTATGTACCCCTAATCTGCTGCCCCTAACCCCGCCGAGCCCTGTATTACATTTATTAACCCCTAACCTGCCCCCCACAACGTCGCCGCCAGCTACTTACTGTTACGGTACCAACAGTGTACCAAGGGTTAATACCAGATGAACAATGTCCTGCATAGGGAATCAGCAATTCACAACCCAGCCAGTTTCCCTGCAAACATGAGACCAAGCTCCACATTTCAGGTTTAAAAAAGAATAACTACTTTATTTGAAGGCAGCACACAGATTTATACACCCTGGCTTCAGGTTACAGAGGGCATTGGTTTAACAGTAAAGCAAACATATGAACAATGCATCAAACCTCTAACAATTGTCTATTCACAGGTAAAACAGATTAACATATTAAGTTAATTAACTAGGGAAGAACGTTTACTCAGACAATCTGATCTTGGGCAGTCTAGTTAACATAATCACACAAGGACACAATCAGTTTACCCAGACAGACTCCTGAGACACAATCAGATCTGAAACATACATAGAATACATCTTATTACAGAATATAGGAACAGTTCTTATTAGCTATAAAGTCTTTTATGCCCACTTGGCTTATAGAGTCACAATTGCTCCCAAAAGGTGTACTCACACCCTGTACCCATCCTGTATTTATGGATACAGGGTGACATAGACATAAGACAGAGTTATGAAAGTACATGGGGTGTCCAGCATATAAAATTCCATATTTTCATGCAGTCTCTGGGTATCCTTAAGCCCATGTACCTCCAGCCCAAAGAATGTTCCATAACAGGCCCTCCAATGTACAGTGGCGAGATTGGTTTCGTCACATCTCTCCCCTTTTCCAAACAGACTAACAGGGTATCTGACCTCCTGCCGGTCAGTGCCCTGGTTAGTCCAGCAACCCACCCATAAAACACAATTAGTAGTACAGCCCACCCACAATAAATGGTTACTACACCTGAGTACGGGGAAAACTTGTCCATGTCCAGGTGCCTCACCACAGCTGTGTGGGGGACTGGTACGCTGAATTGGTGGGTTGCGAGGTGGGCAGAGACCAGCTGTACTCTGCCCGGGTGCCAGCACTACCATGGAAGTAGCCTGGTGGGAGCCTGGTTGCTGGAGGGGGAGACCGACTGTCTCCCCTTTGGATACATAGCTGTGCTGCTGGAGGGGGAGACCAATCGTCTCCCCTTTGGCTAAACAGCCGTGTTGCTGGGGGACAGGACCATCAAACTCCTCTCCCTCTGGTTTGTCATGCTCGGCTGTCCAGGGTATGTACTGTGCCATATACCACCAGAGCGCCTGGTAGGCATGTCAGTTTGCTGGGACAATCCATCTGTATTCCCGTTATGAGAGAGAATTCCTGTCCATACAAACAAGGGTTCAAATTCCTCAGTGCCCAGACCAGGGCCAAACAGTCCTTCAAAATCCCATCAGCTTCTTTACGAGTTTTCTGTACCTGCTCTTTATAGGTATCCACAATCCCTTCATACTGACATAGGGTGCCCTTGAGTTGCAGCACCTCACTATGAGCCAGCGTCAGCTTCTCCTCCAGTGTCACTAAGTTTTTCTTTAATGTTTCATGTTCCACTCTCAAGCTGGTGTTTTCTGCAGTCTGTCGGTGCAGCTTGTCTAGCAGAGATTCCTGTTCTAAACGTGCTTTTTCCTCTGCGCTCCTCTTCTCCTTCATCAGCGCATTGTAACGGGACCTCCACATATCAATAGCGGATAGAGATTTACTGAGCTCAGCGTCCTGGGGCTTAGCAGCAGGTGGGTCAGTCTCTGCTGCACGGATCTGGGCACGGGTAGTCACAGAGTTAACATCAGCGGGACCCATAGGAGCGTAGGCAGAAACAAGGGGGGCCAAGTCATTTCCAAGAAGAACATCAGCAGGTAAGTCCTTCTTGACCCCCACATTCACAGGTCTAGCGCCCACTCCCCAATCCAAATGTACCCTGGCAACAGGTAGGCTGAACACATCGCCCCCTGCTACCCTCACAGCCACAGTGTCTCCAGTGTACTGTTTCTCAGACACCAAGTTCTTTTGAAGCAAGGTCATGGTAGCACCAGTATCCCGTAGACCACTGACCTTCTTCCCATTCACTTTAACCAGTTGCCGGTTATTCCGGTGGGCAGCTTGCACAAGGTCTGCCTCATGTAGGATGCTCCAGCATTCTTGCGCCTCTAAGTAGGGGGCCGCAGGCTGAGGATTACGTGGGATTCCGCCGGCGGGTCTTCTCCAGGACTGCGCTTGGTTCGCTGCGTTTAGGGGACACTCTGGTCTTTTGTGCCCTAGTTGCTTACATCTAAAGCACCGAATAGGTTGTGAGTAGCACCGCAGGGCTCTCTGAGGGTAGTTCGTGGCCGGAGGCCGTGTGGTATAGTGGTGCGCCGGGGTTTGGTAACTGGCAGCTGCTGGGGTGACTGGGGGTCTGTACTCCACTCTAGCAGGGGGCTTAGTGGTAGCAGTGTCCAGTTTGCGGGCATCCGTATACTCATCTGCCAAGCGAGCCGCTTCCTGCAGGGTGAAGGGTTTACGGTCCCGAACCCACTCTCGAACTCCTGCGGGTAATTTGTCGAAGCAATGTTCCAACAGGAATAGCTGCAGCACCTCTTCCCCAGATATGGCTTGGCACCCCGCTATCCAGTGAGCTGCTGTGCGGTGCACCTTACATGCCCACTCAAGGTAGGAATCTCCAGCTAATTTAACAGTGTCTCTGAACCGTCTCCGGTATGCCTCCGGTGTAACCGCATACCTGGAGAGCAGAGCCTCTTTTACAGTATTATAATCCCTGACTTCCTCATCTGGAATGGCCCGAAAAGCCTCTCTGGCCCGGCCGGATAATTTTCCAGATAATATCGTGACCCAGTCCTCTGCGGGTACCTTGTGTAGTGCAGGAAGTTTTTAAAAGCTGCAAAATTTACTTTTCTCTTTTCCATCTTAGTCAGTATTGTAATAATCCCCCTCTTCCTGAGGTTACTGGCTTGTGTAGTTGCTCTTCTGGGCGATAAGGTTCATTCCGTCGCTGCCACCAATGTTACGGTACCAACAGTGTACCAAGGGTTAATACCAGATGAACAATGTCCTGCATAGGGAATCAGCAATTCACAACCCAGCCAGTTTCCCTGCAAACATGAGACCAAGCTCCACATTTCAGGTTTAAAAAAGAATAACTACCCCCCTTAAATAAACCTAACACTAAGCCCCTGAAGATCTTCCTACCTTGTCTTCACCATCCAGGTATCACCGATCCGTCCTGGCATCCGGTGCTGAAGAGGTCCAGAAGAGGGTCCAAAGTCTTCCTCCTATCCGGCAAGAAGAGGACATCCGGACAGGCAAACATCTTCTCCAAGCGGCATCTTCGATCTTCTTCCATCCGGTGCGGAGCGGGTCCATCTTGAAGCAGCCGACGCGGATCCATCCTCTTCTTCCGTTGTCTCCCGACGAAGACAACGGAAGAAGAGGATGGATCCGCGTCGCCTGCTTCAAGATGGACCCGCTCCGCACCGGATGGAAGAAGATCGAAGATGCCGCTTGGAGAAGATGTTTGCCGGTCCGGATGTCCTCTTCTTGCCGGATAGGAGGAAGACTTTGGACCCTCTTCTGGACCTCTTCAGCACCGGATGCCAGGACGGATCAGTGATACCTGGATGGTGAAGACAAGGTAGGAAGATCTTCAGGGGCTTAGTGTTAGGTTTATTTAAGGGGGGTTTGGGTTAGATTAGGGGTATGTGGGTGGTGGGTTGTAATGTTGGGGGGGGGGTTATTGTATGTTTTTTTTTACAGGCAAAAGAGCTGATTTTCTTGGGGCATGCCCCGCAAAGGGCCCTGTTCAGGGCTGGTAAGGTAAAAGAGCTTTTAAATTTATTAATTTAGAATAGGGTAGGGCATTTTTTTATTTTGGGGGTCTTTGTTATTTTATTAGGGGGCTTAGAGTAGGTGTAATTAGTTTAAAATTGTTGTAATATTTTTCTTATGTTTGTAAATATTTTTTTATTTTTTGTAACTTAGTTCTTTTTTATTTTTTTGTACTTTAGTTAGTTTATGTAATTGTAGTTATTTGTAGCAATTGTATTTAATTTATTTATTGATAGTGTAGTGTTAGGTTAATTGTAGGTAATTGTAGGTAGTTTATTTAATTAATTTATTGATAGGGTAGTGTTAGGTTTAATTATAACTTAGGTTAGGACTTATTTTACAGGTAATTTTGTTATTATTTTAACTAGGTAACTATTAAATAGTTCTTAACTATTTAATAGCTATTGTACCTGGTTAAAATAATTACCAAGTTGCCTGTAAAATAAATATTAATCCTAAAATAGCTACAATATAATTATAATTTATATTGTAGCTATATTAGGGTTTATTTTACAGGTAAGTATTTAGCTTTAAATAGGAATAAGTTATTTAATAAGAGTTAATTAATTTCGTAAGATTTAAATTATATTTAAGTTAGGGGGTGTTAGTGTTAGGGTTAGACTTAGCTTTAGAGGTTAATACATTTATTAGAATAGCGATGAACTCCGGTCGGCAGATTAGGGGTTAATAATTGAAGTTAGGTGTCGGCGATGTTAGGGAGGGCAGATTATGGGTTAATACTATTTATGATAGGCTTAGTGAGGCGGATTAGGGGTTAATTACTTTATTATAGTAGCGCTCAGGTCCGCTCGGCAGATTAGGGGTTAATAAGTGTAGGTAGGTGTCGGCGACGTTGTGGGGGGCAGGTTAGGGTTAATAAATATAATAGGGGTCGGCGGTGTTAGGGGCAGCAAATTAGGGGTACATAGGGATAACGTAGGTTGCGGCGGTGTACGGAGCGGCAGATTAGGGTTAATAATAATATGCAGGGGTCAGCAATAGCGGGGCGGCAGATTAGGGGTTAATAAGTGTAAGGTTAGGGGTGTTTAGACTCGGGTTCATGTTAGAGTGTTAGGTGCAGACGTAGGAAGTGTTTCCCCATAGGAAACAATGGGGCTGCGTTAGGAGCTGAACGCTGCTTTTTTGCAGGTGTTAGGTTTTTTGACAGCTCAAACAGCCCCATTGTTTCCTATGGGAGAATCGTGCACGAGCACGTTTTTGAGGCTGGCCGCGTCCGTAAGCAACTCTGGTATCGAGAGTTGCATTTGCGGTAAAAATGCTCTACGCTCCTTTTTTGGAGCCTAACGCAGCATTTTATTGAACTCTCGATACCAGAGTTAATTTTATGGTGCGGCCAGAAAAAAGCCCGCGGAGCGTTAACAGCCCTTCTACCGCCAAACTCCAAATCTAGGCCTAAGTTCCTTAGAGCACACAATATAAAATACAGATGGGGTCACCCGACCAGACTCTTTGTTCTGAAAGATAACCAGCAACACATAGTCACCACAATCGAGCAAAGTCAGAATCTACTGCAGAGATGGAGATCTACACCTTCACAGGGCACCTCATCTCAAAGCTCTCTAAATCCATTGGTCCCACAATGGGGCCCACTCCCTCAAAGACTGCCCAAGGACTCAGCTGCGCCCAGTCGCACCCAAGAGGAGGGTGATGGCTGATTGAGAGAGACAGGATAGGTGAAATGCCTACACCCACTTCTCTCTCCCCATCTCTGCACACAAGCTACTTGTTACTTGCTTATTGATAATATTCTTCTTTGCCCTTAGTTTGGTAAATGTAAATATTCTAAATCTAAGTGTATATGTATGTCTCCCTTATTCCTTCCCTTGATTTCCCCTTCTTTTCTCTTTTCTCTTTTTTTTTTTTTTTTTTTTTTTTCTCTTCTTCCCCTCCCTTCTTACCCTACTCCCTCCCCATATAGGATACCCACTCAAATTTCAATCAGACATTGGGAATTTACTTAACTTTTTAAGAATGTCTCTGTAGGCTGAGCCAGTGCCGGGGTGCTCTGCCCTGCCCAAGTGGTGTGGTAGATACACCCTGGCAATCTACTTTTGGGTCCATCGACCACTGAGTGTGAGATTTTATTGTACACTGCCATCTCGTACATGCTGTTTGCCTTTTAATTAAGTTTTATCAAAGGTGTTGTATATCACATTGAATGTGCCAATTCTGTATTGCATACTTCCTCTTCCGTTAGTGTATTGCTAGCCTGCCTATCTTGAGGCGGGCTGGTGCGCTATCTGCGGTTTGCAAGGTTAAAAAGTGTAGCGCTCCACAATTGGCATATTAGTATATTTCACTCTGATTATTAATATGATGTTGATGTTTAACAGCCATTGGTAATGATACTACACCTATAGCTCTCACATGGTTTATACTCTTACTACAAATACTCATATCATATCTATGCATTGCAAGTATTATTGTTGATCTACCTCCTATACCTTACCCATTCCCCAGACCCCTCCCCCCCCCCCCTTCTTTTTTTTTTTTTTTTTTCTCTCCTCCCACCCTATCCCCCTCCCGACTGCTATACCCTATCACATTTCAACTAAGATTCAGGTATACACCTAAATTTCTAAGAATGTATCTGTAACTATGTCAATGCTGATGTGTTATGTTCTATTTAATTGATGGGGTTATCTCATATTGATGATCCCCCTACCAGGGCTCCCATTGATTGTTATGTCCGTGGATGCGATACCCTCACACGTCCTGCTATGTTGCCTATGTTATTTGGCCTATACCTGCACTGTTCCCTTAGCAACACATGTCATAATGTATGTGCTGTCTTGTGCTGCGCAGTGCCTTGGCTAATGCTAGACTGCTAAGCCTATTTATCCTATGATGGGCGTGTGCACTACTTGTAGCTCTTCGCGTTGTCGAGGTATGGTGCAGCACAATTGGCATATTTGTTCTCTCCGTTTGGGTTATTATTAATAGTATGTTGATGTTTACAAACCATTAGGGTGTGTCTGACACTTTCAAATTTTTGACTAAGGTTTGGGTGTGCACTTAAGCTTTCTAAGTATGTACTTGTAAGTATATCATTTCTAATGTGTTATATCTTTCTTGTAGGGTGGGGTAGCCATATACTGGCAATCTACTACCAAGTTTGGGTGTAATATTGATTGTAACACCTATGTTTGTGATACACTTCTGCGCACTGTTATTTTGTACATGTTACCTGTTCCATAATTGAATTTTACCCTAGCCGATACATAATACAACACTCATGCCACCTTGTGTTGCGCACTGTCTTGGCCGTTGCTAATCCACTGAGCCTATCTGTATTATAGTGGGCTTGTGTGCTTTCTCTAATTTGCGGCGTCGCTGAGGCATGGTGTGGCACGTCTGGCATTATTGTTTTTTTTTTCATTTAGTTATTAGTACTAGGTGGATATTTACAAATCGCTAGTGTGGGTCTGGTGTTCATAACCCGTGTTTAACCTCCACTTCATGTCTTTATTCCTTCTCCCTTCATCTTGACAATTTTTTACTAGGCTAGCTATTTATCTCTCCCTTTTTTTTTTTTTCTCTCAACTCTCCCATATCCGCCCTTCCTCCCTAGATCCAGAGAGACGCTATCTCCCTCTCCTCCCCCCATCTCACACTATCTTGACTCTTGTTGTCTCCTTACCTCTCTCTCCTTACATACTCTTCTCTCTCACATGTTCAGCTACTAACTAAAGCTACCAGCTAACGCTGGTTACCCCCCCCCTTTAAAGTACTCTGGAAGTGTGTCCCAGAGGCTACCTACGTGGTTTACCTTGTTTATATACCGCATCCTTCGTGCTCATATTTTTTATTTTTCTGTGTGTCTTGTTTTGCTCTTTCTTTTTCAAATATCGTTCACTTCATTGGTCTCACCTTTAAGTTCTTTTTTAGACCGTACTGAGCTCTAACTATCTCCTATTTTTTCCTTTTTTTTTTTTTTTTTGCCTCTCTCCCCTTCCTCCACCCATCCTTTACCCTGCCTGCCCTCCCTCAAATACCCTTCCCTTCATAGCGATCCCCGACTTCCACTAAAAATAACCCCTTCGACTCTTACCCAAAATAAGTGAAAATACCAGCGAATTATGCCATTTCGCTGTGTTACCCACAATGTGCGGGGGCTCAACTCCCCGACTAAGCGCAGTATCTGCCTTAGGTCTCTAGCAAAATCCGGAGCTCACTTAGTTTTCCTCCAGGAAACTCACTGGGTAAAGGGTGCAAAAATACCCATTCAATCTAAATTGTACCCAATAGTTGAGACTGCTAGCTTTTCCCAGAAATCACGAGGAACAGCTATTCTCATACATAAAGACATCTCCTATGAGAGTATTTTTGTTGACTCAGACACTCAGGGTAGATTTTTAATTCTGGTCTGTAAGCTGGACAGGGTTATATATACATTGGCCTCTTATTATGGACCCAACAAACAACATATCCGCTCACTTCGTAAATTTCTCCAGAAATTGGAGGCTTTGCGTCAGGGTCTGTTACTTCTCTCTGGAGATTTCAATGTTGTGTGGGACCCCCACTTAGATAGGCGGTCGGATACGACCCGCAAATCAATAAAACCAGTTGCTGAACTGTCGCATAAATTTAGGAACTTGATTTCTCAATTCAATCTGTTTGACGTATGGCGCGCCCTTAATTCTTCGGCTCGCGACTACACCTACTTTTCGTCGGTGCACCGTTCTTACTCGCGATTGGACTTCTTCTTTTGCGATCCAACTCTCTTGGACAGTGTGACTCGTGCCTGGATCCCCCAATGCTCATGGTCAGATCACGACCCTGTGTATCTTAGTCTACGCTCCCCTACGGAACTCCATCGTTCCTCAACGTGGCGCTTACCCCCTCACTTATTCACAGCTCCTGGAATAGAAGCCTCTATTACCAGGGATCTTGCAGAATTCCTATCTTTGAATGATACCAATGAAGTGGATGACTTCACTTTGTGGGCCGCGTTGAAGGCGTATATTCGGGGGTCATTCATAAGAATAGCAGCAGCCGAGAAAAAGCGTAGAGGGGAAACCCTGGCACAGCTCACTATAAGTCTTCGCAAGCTCTCCGATGAGCATAAGATAAATCCCACAGTTGCGCTGACTAAACAGTTAGCGGACCTCAAGACACGGATAGTTACACTGGAGACCGAGAGGTCAGCCATAAGACTCTTACGGCTTAAAGAAATCTACTACCACAAAGGTAATAAAGCCGATAGGCTACTTGCTAATAGGCTACGCAAAAAAAACGCAGCAGCATGTATCCCCTCGTTGAAGGTGAACGGGCAATGTATTACAAAGCCTGCAGATATTGGCAACGCCTTCGCGGATTATTATGCTTCCCTCTATAATCTGAATCAGGGGGACTCGACTCTCCCCCCAACGCCTGAAATTATTGACACATTTCTAACCTCCTTAAATCTTCCTTCGGTACCTCAGGACCGCATTGACTCCTTACAAAGTCCCATCTCACTAACGGAAATTAGGAGGGCTATTAAATCCCTCAAAGCTTTCAAATCGCCGGTGCCGGATGGTTTTTCGGACTTATTCTATAAAAAATTTCAAGCCCAGCTGATCCCTATCCTGGGACGTCTTTTTTCACTGGCAAGTGCGCGGGGATCCTTCCCGGCTGAATTCCTACAGGCCACTATTATCACCATTCCGAAACAGGGGAAGGACTCAACATTATGCGGAAGCTATAGGCCAATTTCATTGCTGAACCTCGATGTCAAACTCTATGCCAAGATTTTGGCAGCGCGCCTTAATTCTTTACTACCTATACTGGTTGACTCTGACCAAGTGGGCTTTGTCTTGCAACGTCAGGGTCCGGATAACACTCGAAGACTCCTAAATGTCTACTTTGAGGCCCAGAGATCGCGCCTACCCTGTGTCACCCTGTCGCTAGACGCTGAGAAAGCCTTCGACAGGGTGAACTGGGAATATATGTTTGCCGTCTTATGAAGATTCGGTCTGCCGGACCCTTTTATCATGGCGGTCGCGGCTTTGTATTCTACTCCGTCGGCAGTGGTTAAAGGCCTGGGATTCTGCTCCAAGTCTTTTTTGATAACGAATGGTACCAGACAGGGATGCCCTTTGTCCCCACTCATATTTGCCCTAGTGATGGAACCTCTAGCTGAAGCTATCCGATCCTGCCCCCAAATTAATGGGGTCAGTATACATCACACGGAGCAGAAGACGGCTCTGTTTGCCGATGATTTAACAGTGCTTATATCTGACCCTCTTGCTTCTCTCCCCCATTTGTTCTCCCTATTGGATAAGTTCACTCTAGTTAGCTATTATAAGCTAAATGTTCTCAAAACAGAAGCTTATGGAATCAACATCTCGGAAGAGACCCTCAATGTGCTAAAGAGCACATACAAGTTTTCGTGGTCTACATCACATATTAAACATCTTGGGGTTTATTTATCCCATAATATCCCGGAGATGATTGATCTAAACTTTACCCCCTTATTATCTAACATCGAAAAAATTACTGGCACTTGGAATGTTCCATCGTTGTCCTGGCTGGGCAGGATAGCGGCTTTTAAAATGAGCCTCCTCCCGAAACTTACATACCTGTTTCGATCGTTGCCTATCCCAATCCCTAGACCTACAATCTATAAATTTCAGCAGTTGTGCAATAAATTCATATGGCGTAACAAGATTCCCAGATTAGCTACTAACATCCTACAACAGCCTTTGCTGGCAGGTGGAGCAGCTGCCCCTAACATTTTAAAATACCATGAAGCAGCCAGATTATCTCATGTAACTCAATGGAACGTGACCTTGGAGAGCCGGTGGGCCGATATTGAACAGGCATCCCTTCCAACAGGGTATACCCTGAGAGATCTGTTGTGGATCCCCAGACATTCCAGGCCTTCTACCCTTTTGGCTAACTCTATAGTAAAATCAAATTTGAAATTTTGGGACAAGATCCGCAACCTCCCCTCTATAGCACCTCACCCTTCGCCATCACACTCATTGAGAGGGTTGTTACTAGCACTGCCGGATTCTCATCCTAATTTATGGCTTGCTTTGAACCTAACCAAAATAGCAGAACTCTATGTAGGAGATAAACTACTCACTTTTCAAGATTTTGTTCGGAAATACAATCCACCCCTCCTTTTGCATTTTGAGTTCTGGAGACTACGCAGCCTCATCATCTCATGGGGCTTTGATAAAGGCCCTCCGAGAACCAAAACTAGTTGGGAGGTAAGATGGGACTCCTCGTCCCCCCCTACTCGACTACTATCTATTTCATATCTTGTACTCATGAATCCCCCAATCTTCCACAAATCCCCCCCAATCCGACGATGGGAATCCTCCTTAGCGGTCACGCACGAACCACAACAATGGCGAGTTGCAGTCCAACTCACCAAAAAAGCTATACATTGTACAACTTTGTACGAGTTGTTCCTCAAGGTTGTTCTCCAATTGCACATGACTCCAATTCGCCTTTTTAAAATCTCGTCTACTCATTCACCTAAGTGCTGGAGGGGATGCGAGGATTTGGGAACCCCCCAACATATCTGGTGGTCTTGCCCACAAATCCAGCCGTTGTGGCAGGAGGCAATTCAGTTTTGTTCCTCAGTGGGTATTAAGTTATCCATATCACCAAGTATCTGTCTCTTTCACATTTTGCCCAGGCAGTTAGACCTGCCGCAAAAATTGTTCTGTATTTACCTATTCCTAGCCATTAAATTAGCTGTGGCCCGTATGTGGCTACAGCGAGTTTCACCCTCCTGGGAGCAAGTGACTGACATTTTACACTTTATCAGGAAAATGGAATCCTATGTCTCCCACATTCATGGGTCAGTGGACCTCCAGGTCAAGATCTGGGCATATGGCCCGAAATGACTCTGACTCTCACTGCCAAAGGTGCGGGAGACTCATGGCTCCCTACCCCTGGTCTCTTCTAAAACTACATGATCAAATCTGTTCCTTCAGGCTCCTGTTCCCTTCCCTCGAATGAACTCCTTTCCCCTCTGCCCTCTCCCCCACAACCCTCCTCCCATATACTCCATTCCCCCCTTTTTTTTTTCTCTCTTCATTCTCTCTCTCCTTTCTTTTTTTTTTTTTTCTTTCTTCTCTGTAACAATTTGATAGAATCTCAGTATGGTTGATTAATATATTAGATTTTCTGTATCCAATAGTTATTTTATGATATTGCAGTGAACAGCCATGATATAACCTTTTTATTATTCAGGAAAATGCTGATCTTGTTGGACTATTAAAACAATGTCTGTCTCCTTGTGGATTTTGGCATCTAACACTCCCACCCCAAGAGGTGGGGGGAAAGCTCGGGAGATTAACAAACAACGGACCTTGACACCCAGCATTTTCTATTATGCTTTTCTTATATCTGACTGTTCCATACATTGTAATGTTTTATAAGTGCCGTATTATGTACCTCTGTTATATACATGTATGCACTTGAAGCCCTTATGTTCATTTATCTGTTTCAATAATAAAAAAAAAATATATAATAAAAAAAAAAAATATAATATTAAAGTATGAACGAACGCTAATGTTAGTGTAGTAAGACTATTGATATCGTACTTTCAGATAATTTGCGTGAGTCTGGTGATCAGATTGAGCTCGCATTCTATTGGCTGATCGGAACAGCCAATAGAATGCGAGCTCAATCTGATTGGCTGACTGGATCAGCCAATCGGATTGAACTTGAATCTGAATGGCTGATTCAATCAGCCAATCAGATTTTTCCTACCTTAATTCCGATTGGCTGATAGAATCCTATCAGCCAATCGGAATTGAAGGGACGCCATCTTGGATGACGTCCCTTAAAGGAGCCTTCATTCGTCGGTAGTCCGTCGGGAAAGAAGGATGTTCCGCGTCGGCGGGATGAAGATTCAAGACCCGGCTTCGAAGATGACCTCGCCAGGATAGAAGACTTCTTCAGCGCCTCTTGGAAGATGACATCGCCCGGATGGAAGATTTCTTCAGCGCCGCTTGGAGGATCACTTCATCGGATGGAAGATTTCTTCAGCGCCCCTTGGATGATCACTTCTGCCAGTCCGGATGTCCTCTTCAGTTCCATCGGTGGCTCGGCTGAGTGAAGACGACTCAATGTAGGATGATCTTCAGGGGATTAGTGTTAGGTTATTTTAAGGGGGGTTTGGGTTAGATTAGGGGTATGTGGGTGGTGGGTTTTAATGTTGGGGTGGGGGTTGTATTTTTCTTTTACAGGCAAAAGAGCTGAACTCTTTGGGGCATGCCCCCACAAAAGGCCCTTTTAAGGGCTGGTAAGGTAAAAGAGCTTTAAACTTTTTTAATGTAGAATAGGGTAGGGCATTTTTTTATTTTGGGGGTGTTTGTTATTTTATTAGGGGGCTTAGATTAGGTGTAAGTAGCTTAAAATTGTTGTAATATTTTTTTAAATGTTTGTAACTTATTTTTTTTATTTTTTGTAACTTAGCTTTTTTTATTTTTTGTACTTTAGTTAGTTTATGTAATTGTATTTAATTGTAGTTATTTGTAGTTAATTTATTTAATTAATTTAATGATAGTGTAGTGTTAGGTTTAATTGTAACTTAGGTTAGGATTTATTTTACAGGTAATTTTGTATTTCTTTTAGCTAGGTAGTTATTAAATAGTTAATAACTATTTAATAACTATTCTAACTAGCTAAAATAAATACAAAGTTACCTGTAAAATAAATATAAATCCTAAGATAGCTACAATGTAATTATTAATTATATTTTAGCTATCTTAGGGTTTATTTTACAGGTAAGTATTTAGTTTTAAATAGGAATAATTTATTAAAGTATAGTGTAGTGTTAGGTGTAATTGTAACTTAGGTTAGTTTTTAGTTTACAGGTACATTTCTCTTTATTTTAGCTAGGTAAGCTATTAAATAGTTAATAACAATTTAATAGCTATTGTACCTAGTTAAAATAAATTGAAAGGTACCTGTAAAATAAAAATAAATCCTAAGATAGCTACAATATAATTATTATTTATATTGTAGCTATATTAGGGTTTATTTTAAAGGTAAGTATTTAGTTTTAAATAGGATTAATTTAGTTCATAATAGAAATATGATTTAGATTTATTTAATTAATATTTAAGTTAGGGGGGTGTTAGGGTTAGTGTTAGACTTAGGTTTAGGGGTTAATAAATTTATTACAGTGGCGGCGGTGTAGTGGGGGGCAGGATAGGGGTTAATAAATGTATTATAGGTGGCGACGGTGTAGGGGGGGCAGATTAGGGGTTAATAAATTTAATATAGGTTGCGGCAGGGTTAGGGAGCTGCGGTTTAGGGGTTAAACTATTTATTTATTTGCGGCGAGGTGCGGGATCGTCAGGATAGGGGTTAATAACTTTATTATAGGGGGGGGCAGGATAAGGGGTTACTAGGTATCATGTAGGTGGCGGTGGGCTCCGGGAGCGGCGGTTTAGGGGTTAATATGTATAGAGTAGATTGCGGTGGGCTCCATGAGTGGCGGTTTAGGGGGTAATACATTTATTTAGTTGCGGCGGTGTAGGGGGGGACAGATTAGAGGTGTTTAGACTCGGGGTACATGTTAGGGTGTTAGGTGCAGACATCTCCCATAGAAATCAATGGGATATCTGGCAGCAGCCAACTTGTACTTTCGCTATGGTCAGACTCCCATTGATTCCTATGGGATCCGCCGCCTCCAGGGTGGCGGTTTGAAAACCAGGTACGCTGGGCCATAAAAGTACCGAGCGTACCTGCTAGTTTTTTGATAACTAGCAAAAGTAGTCAGATTGTGCCGCACTTGTGTGCGGAACATCTGTAGTGATGTTAGAATCAATCTGTGTCGGACTGAGTCCGGCGGATCGAAGTTTACGTCACAAAATTCTACTTTTGACGGTCTCTAGCCTTTGATAACTAAGGCGAATCAACCTCGCCACAAATACGCTGCGGAATTCCAGCGTATTTGAGGTTGACGGCTTGATAACTACCCCCCATTGTGTTTTTAACAGAAATGCTTTCAATAAAAGTTATGTTTTAATTTGGACTAAGTTGTCACCTTTTGAAATAAGTAATGTTCTCACTTTAGGGAGACAGAAGTGCTAACAAGTGCAAACCTTTCTCTGTCAAATAAGTTTCTATTCTTTTTTGACATAAATTCACTATTTAAATATTATTAACCCCTAATCTGCCGTCCACCCACATCGCCCCCACTATACTAAAGTTATTAAGCCCTACACCGCCGCCACTATAATAAACCTATTAACCCCTAAACCGCAAGCCTCCACAACAAAATATACTAAACTAAACTATTAACGCTTAAAACGAAAGCCCATACCTCAAAATAAACTAAATTAAACTATTTACCCCTAAACTTAACAACCCCCTAACTTTGTATTAAAATTACAATTTCTCTAGCTTAAATTAAATTTAAACTTACCTGTCAAATTAAAAAAACTAAGTTTAAACTAAAATTAAACTAATATAACTATTAAACTAACTACCAATTAAATTAAACTAAACTACAAATTCAAAAAAATATTGAAGACGCCGCCTGGATGAAGACTTCTCGCCTCCTGGATTAGGACTTCAACTCCGGAATGAAGATAGTTCAAGTGGGACTTCAAAAACTGTAAGTGGATCGTCAGGGGATTAGTGTTAGGCTTTTTTAAGGGTTTATTGGGTGGTTTTATTTTTTAGTTTAGGGTCTGTGCAGTAAAATAGCTAAATGCCCTTTTAAGGGCAATGCCCATACAAATGCCCTTTTCAGGCAAAGGGTAGCTTAGGTTTTTTAAAATTAGGTTTTATATTTTGGGGTGTTGGTTGGGTGGTGGGTTTTACTGTTGGGGGGGTCTGTGTTTTTTTTACATGTAAAAGATCTGATATCTTTGGGGCAATGTCCCACAAAAGGCCCTTTTAAGGGCCATGGGTAGTTTATTGTAGGCTTGTTTTTTTATTTTGGGTGGGCTTTTATATTTTGATAGGGCTGTTAGATTAGGTGTAATTCTTTTTTATTTTTGGATAATTTCGTTTTTTATTTTGTGAAATGTATATTTTTAGGGGGTGTTTTTTCTTAGCAAAAGAGCTGTTTAACTTTGGGCAATGCCCTACAAAAGGCCCTTTTAGGGGCCCTTGGTAGTTTGGGAGGGGTGGGGGTTTGTATATTGTTAGGGGGTGTTTGTATTCTTTTGGAGCAAAAGAGCTGTTTATCTCAGGGCAATGCCCTACAAAAGGCCCTTTTAATGCCCCCCAAAAGGCTGTTGTAAGGGCCCTTGGTAGTTTGGGGGTAGAAGTTTGTGTAGTGTTAGGGGGTGTTTGTATTTTTTTGAAACAAAAGAGCTGTTTATTTCAGGGCAATGTCCTACAAAAGGGCCCTTGGTAGTTTATTCTAGACTCATTTTTTTATTTTGTGTGTTGTTTTTTTTTTTGTTTTTTTTTTAAAGGGTATTAGAATAGGAATAATATTTTTTTTTTTGGGTGATTTTTTGGATAACTAGGTAGTTAGTAAATAGTTAATAACTATTTACTAACCAGTCTACCTAGTTAAAATAAATACAAACTTACCTGTGAAATAAAAATAAAACCTAAGCTAGATACAATATAACTATTAGATATATTGTAGCTAGCTTAGGTTTTATTTCACAGGTAAGTATTTAGTTTTAAATAGGTATTATTTATTTAATAAGTGTAAATTTAATTTAGATCTATTTTAATTATTTTAAAGTTAGGGGTGTTAGGGTTAGGTTTAGGGGTAGGGTTAGTGTTAGGTTTAGGGTTAGAGGTTAAAATGTTTATTTAGTTAATAATTG
Source organism: Bombina bombina (assembly GCF_027579735.1). Classification (NCBI taxonomy): domain Eukaryota; kingdom Metazoa; phylum Chordata; class Amphibia; order Anura; family Bombinatoridae; genus Bombina; species Bombina bombina. The sequence goes on from NC_069502.1 coordinate 922,540,985, forward strand.
TAATTTTAATTTAGCTACATTTTAGTTATTTTCAAGTTAGGGGGTGTTAGGGTTAGGGTTATGTTAGGGTTAGGGGTTAATATAGTTTAATTTAGGTTGTTGCGATGTGGGGGGCTGGTGGTTTAGGGGTTATTAGGTTTATTTAGTGGTAGTGATGTGGGAGGCCAGAGGTTTAGGGGTTAATAGCTTTATATAGGTGGAAGGAGAGGCGGAATAGGGGTTAATAACTTTAGTATAGTGGCAGCGATATCTGGAGTGGCAGATTAGGGGTTAATAACTGTAGGCAAGCGTCAGCAATGTTGGGGGCGGCAGATTAGGGGTGTTTAGACTCAGGGTTTATGTAAGGGTGTTAGGTTTATACTGTCTTTTCTTTTTCCCCATAGACATCAATGGGGCTGTGTTACGGGGCTTTTGTTTCCGCAATCGCAGGTGTTAGACTTTTGTTTGCCGGCTCTTCCCATTGATGTTTATGGTGAAAACGTGCACGAGCACGTCAAAACACAGCTGCTTTTGAGTGTGGTATGGAGCTCAACGCAGCCATATCACCCACACAAGCCGGGTTTTTTAAAACTTGTAATGGATGTGTATGTGAGGATGTGTGCGTATTTCTTTGTGCATTTTCTGCGGGTGTCTCTGTGAGGGTGTGTGTGTATGTCTTTGTGCATTTTCGGTGGGATTCTCTGTGAGGGTGTGTGTGTATGCCTTTGTGCATTTTCTGTGTGTGTCTCTGTGAGGTTGTGTGTATGTCTCTGTGTGGTTTTTTTTTAGGCTGCCTCTGTGGGTGTTTCCTTGGTTGTATGTGCAAGTTTGTGTCTGAGTTGTGTGTGTGTGTGTGTCCATTGTCTGTTCCTTTTTAGGACATTTTGACCTTACTACTAATTATTCACATCTTTCTACAGACTTTGAGATCTTTCCGGAAGTCACCAATCTACCACTTAACCTTTAAATTATTGTTTAGGCAGTTCAGGGTGGTTTAGGGTGGTTTATAGGTGTTAGTGTACTTTGTAACATTTTTGTTATGAGTTTTGTGAACATTTTTGTTTCGCAAAATCCATAACTACTGGTTTCAGATAGCGGAATGGATTGTGGCAGCATAAGCTATAATGCTAGCGTTATAGCCAGACCCCACAACCTGTAATACGGCGCAATGAAAATCCCCCTACTCAAAAAACATTTTTTGAGTGCGGAATGGAGATTTGCGTAAAGGC